>NC_059176.1:36499600-36828810 GCF_019923935.1 Bubalus bubalis
TAGGTTGTTCAGGGGAGGGGATATTTCTGAGTGGAGAGCCTGCCTAACATGGTGCTAGAAGTAAAGAACCCACCTGCCAACGCAGGAGACATAAGAAATGTGGGTTCAATCCCTGGGTCAGGAAGGTCCCCTGGAGGAGGGCATGGCAACCTACTCCAGTATTCTTGCCTGGAAAATCCCATGGACAGAGGAGCCTGGGGGGTTACAGTCCATAGGGCCTCACAGAGTTGGACATGACTAAATCAACTTAGCACGCAGCGCACCTGCCCAACGCACCTCACCCTCACTAAGGGGGGAGGCAGCCTCTGGTCTCCCTTGAGGCCACCTGCACTCTCCCTTTGGGTCCTGTGTGCCAGCGACGTTTCTAGTATTAGAAGGACGACATGGTGATACTCAATATGCTTCCCCAGGCCAACCCTTCGCCTCTGCACCCTCCCACTCCTTCTAGGCAGGTAATTAATAAGAGTCTGATCTCCAGCAAGGCCTGGGAAAGGGCGAGGGGATAAGGCAGGAGGCTGGCTCACAGAAAGAAATCTAAATCTCAGCTCCCCCACACACCCTGGGCCAGTTGCATAACCTTCCCAGGTCTATATTTTCTCAACTTGCAACTGGAGATAATAATCCTACCCCACAGGGCTGGGGAGGAGATGGAGTGTATAATATGTCAGGTATTAAGTCAGTGCTCCACACATACACACATGCACATGCACACCAGGAATGCTGGGAAAGTCTCAGGCAGGACTGAACTCAGGATCTGGATGTGGCTTGAGCAACTGTGTGTATCCCAGGCCCCATATGAGTGAGCCAGCATTCCTGGGACCCCGCACCCTCTCAGAGGTCTTGCCAGGGCCTGGGCTCAGCCTACTTCCTTCCACTGCTCCCCCCACCCAGCAGCTGGGGAGGGATAGGGGTGCTGGCGTGCCAGGGAACAATGGGCCCCCAACCCCTTCCGGCCCATTGCGTGAGAAGGAGCTGCGGGAAGGAAACTCACCTCCCAGTGGGACTGGCCTCCTCTGCCTTGATGTCTGCCCTAGGGAGGGCTGGAGACCCCCCATGCTGCTCAAGGAGGGGGGGCACCTGTGTACTCCAGGCCTCTCACTCTCAGTACATTCTGTTCCTGCACCTGGACTGGCCACCCCTACCCCCTTTCAGAGGCATTCCTGCCCCCCTCCCCAGGGGCTGGGCTGTCCTGCAGGAGTCCAGGGCCCTGTTCTCATTCATCTCTGTGGCCGCAGTGTGGCCTGGCTAGAGCAGTCCCGATTGGTAAGTGTTGACAACTGATTGAGTGACTGAACACAAGAAGCCAGCCAAGGGATGGTCAGGGCCCGGGGGCTGAGCCAGGAAAGATGGAAGAAAGAGAAGGCTCCAGCTCAGGGCTCAGCCAAAATGCTTATATTGCAGACAGAGATGAGGTCAGGGCCTCAGAAAACCCCACAGAGAGCACAGGGCACACTGCTGGGGGAGCCACGGATGTTCTCCCTGGAAAAGCCCTTCTGGTCCTCAGGGTTTCATTGATGTAGCAGCATCTTCACTCACACCCCCGACTTTCTCCTTCGTGCACAATCACCTTCATTCCAGGTATGTCCAGTGCCTCCACCCTCAGACTAGGAGCCCTCTGATATGGGGGGTGGGGGGCTCTTCCACTGTACCTGACCACACCTGGCAGGATATCTCAGAGGGTTCACACCTGACGGGCTCCTGACCAGAGGCTCTGGACAAGACACACCCTGTCTGGGCCTCAGTGTCCCCACGTGGCAGCCAGGGAAGGCAGTGGTCTGGGTGGGACTGTCTGTAGAGCTGGGCCCTCCTGGCCTGGCTATGGGGTGGGTGCTATAGCCCAGCGCACAGCTGCGTCTGATCTGCATCTTGCCCCACTACTCCTTTTGGACACCACGACCCACCAAAGCCCTGGGCAAGGTCTTGGCTCCGCCTGTCCAGGCAGGCAGCATCATCCAGTCCAGATTTCCATGCTCTCAGGTGTGACCACTGCCAGCAAGGGGGAGGAGCAGAAAGACACTTTGCAAACCTGCCTGATTACCCCACTGGCTGCCTCCCCACATCCACCTCCACCTCCGAGGACGTGCTAACCTGGGGCCTGAGAGATTCCTCAATTCCCACGGCAGGAAGGACTCTCAAGCACGCGAGCAAGCAACTCCCGTGGCCCTGGGGGCACACCTGCAAACACACGCCTGGCTTCAAGCACGCACATACCTGGCTGGCGTGCTGTTGCAGCTGAACGCACACCTGGCAAACTCAGGCACACGTATGCACCTGGCACGCTAGGATCGTGCTGGCCTGTGTGCACGCACCACGAGAGAGAGGGTGCCCCCCACGTGCAGCCTTATACACCCCACAGGGCTAGCTCTGAATTGCATGTCCACCCTCACCCCACTCCCCACCAGCCTACTGGTACTCCCGGCTGGGCCACCCCCCCAGGAACTCCATCTTATTGTGGACCCACACCATGCCCACTTTGGAGGTTCAGAGAATCCCTGGGGTATGACATGAATCCTGGCGGGGCCCAGGGATAACAATAGGGTCTAGTGCTGAGTAACAAATGATACAGCAGTGAGTTTTTGTGCCCAGAAATGCTACCAGTTCATTCATTCATTCATACAAGATTTTACTAAAAACCAGTTTTTACTAAATTTCCCCACTGATTTCAAATCAATGAGGAAAAGATTCATTATTGCATAACTGGATACCTCCCTTCCTTCTTACACCAAAATAAATTCAAGTGGATCAAAACTAAATGCTGATAATAAAAACCATAAAAGGCCAGAAGGAAACATGGAATTGATTTTTTTTTTTAATAAACTGGGAGTGAGAAAAGCATTTCTAAATTTGACACAAGTACAAAAGCTTTACAGGGAAAGATTGATCCTACTACATAAAAAGTAAATCATTTCTATGTTTTAAAGAATCATGAACAAATTCAAAAGACATACAACAAATGTGTGCTGGATCTCTTGCATTTTGCCTCTCCAGACCCCCTCTTTATCCTTCTCCACCCTGCTCTCTGTCTTGTGAAGCTGACCTGCAGTGGCCTGGGCCACAGGCTCCCTTGCTCTCTGGTTTCTAATTGGGTTCCTGGTATAGAATCTCCAATGGGAGATGGAGAACCTGTACTCTCAGTCACCCCTCTCCAACAACTCTTTCCCTGGGACTCCAGTAACAGGTCCCTCTAGTGGTATCCTTCAGGTGTCACCCTGCTTATTGAACTTATATGCAGAGAGAAACATCATGAGAAACGCTGGGCTGGAGGAAGCACAAGCTGGAATCAAGATTGCCGGGAGAAATATCAATAACCTCAGATATGCAGATGACACCACCCTTATGGCAGAAAGTGAAGAGGAACTCAAAAGCCTCTTGATGAAAGTGAAAGAGGAGAGTGAAAAAGTTGGCTTAAAGCTCAACATTCAGAAAACGAAGATCATGGCATCTGGTCCCATCACTTCATGGGAAATAGATGGGGAAACAGTGGAAAGAGTGTCAGACTTTATTTTTCTGGGCTCCAAAATCACTGCAGATGGTGACTGAAGCCATGAAATTAAAAGACGCTTACTCCTTGGAAGGAAAGTTATGACCAACCTAGATAGCATACTAAGAAGCAGAGACATTACTTTGCTGACAAAGGTCTATCTAGTCAAGGCTATGGTTTTTCCAGTGGTCATGTATGGATGTGAGAGTTGGAGTGTGAAGAAGGCTGAGCGCCAAAGAATTGATGCTTTTGAACTGTGGTGTTGGAGAAGACTCTTGAGAGTCCCTTGGACTGCAAGGAGATCCAACCAGTTCATTCTAAAGGAGATCAGTCCTGGGTGTTCATTGAAGGACGGATGCTGAAGCTGAAACTCCAATACTTTGGCCACCTCATGCGAAGAGTTGACTCATTGGAAAAAAACCCTGATGCTGGGAGGGATTGGGGGCAGGAGGAGAAGGGGACGACAGAGGATGAGATGGCTGGATGGCATTACAGACTCGATGGACATGAGTATGAGTGAACTCTGGGAATTGGTGATGGACAGGGAGGCCTGGCGTGCTGAGATTCATGGGGTTGCAAAGAATTGGACACGACTGAGCGACTGAACTGAACTGAACTACCTGGAGAACTCCCACCATTCCCTGCCTGAGGGAGTGAGAAAAAGATGCTGACATGTCCCACTCTATGTGACCCTGTGGACTGTAGCCCACCAGGCTCCTCTGTCCATGGAGTTCTTCAGGCAAGAATATTGGAGTGGGTTGCCATGCCCTCCTGCAAGAGATCTTCCCAACCCAGGTATCGAACCCACATCTCCTGCATTGCAGGCAGATTTTTTTTTACCACCTGAGCCACCAGGGAAACCCCATTCCCTGCCTATACCCTTGTAAACAACCCCTTATTAACCCTTCCCCAAGTTAACCTAGCACTAGTGATAAATAACCTGCCTGGCAATGCAGAAGACGTCGGTTGGATCTCTGGATCAGGAAAATCCCCTGGAGGGGAGCATGGAAACCCACTCCAGTATTCTTACCTGGAGAATCCCATGGACAGAGGAGCCTAGTGAGCTATGGTTCCTAGGGTTGCAAAGAGTTGGACATGACTGAAGCGACTGAGCACAGCACACAAATTAACCTAACTTGAGAATTCCATCTGTTTCCTGCTGGAATGCTGCACGACATACAGAAAAGAGAATAGTGTCCTTAGTATGCAAAGAGGTCCAACCAACCAAAAATCCAATAAAAAATGGACAAAAACATGATTAACAGAAGACGAAAGTACAAATAAATTTTAAACTATAAAGAGATGCTTATAAATTAGTGTACATCAGTTCAGTTCAGTTCAGTTGCTCAGTTGTGTCCGACTCTGTGACCCCATGAACCACAGCACGCCAGGCCTCCCTGTCCATCACCAACTCCCGGAGACCACCCAAACCCATGTCCATTGAGTCGGTGATGCCATCCAGCCATCTCATCCTCTGTTGTCCCCTTCTCCTCCTGCCCTCAATCTTTACCAGCATCAGGGTCTTTTCAAATGAGTCAGCTCTTCACATCAGGTGGCCAAAATATTGGAGTTTCAGCTTCAACATCAGTTCTTCCAATGAACACTCAGGACTGATCTCCTTTAGGATGGACTAGTTGGATCTCCTTGCAGTCCAAGGGACTCTCGAGAGTCTTCTCCAACACCACAGTTCAAAAGCATCAATTCTTTGGTGCTCAGCTTTATTCACAGTGCAACTCTCACATCTATACACGACCACTGGAAAAACCATAGCCTTGACTAGATGGACCTTTGTTGGTAAAGTAATGTCTCTGCTTTTTAATATGCTGTCTGCTGCTGCTGCTGCTGCTAAGTCACTTCAGTCGTGTCCGACTCTGTGCGACCCCATAGACGGCAGCCCACCAGGCTCCCCTGTCCCTGGGATTCTCAAGGCAAGAACACTGGAGTGAGTTGCCATTTCCTTTTCCAATGTATGAAAGGGAAAAGTGAAAGTGAAGTCGCTCAGTCATGTCCGACTCTCAGCGACGCCATGGACTGTAGCCCACCAGGCTCCTCCATCCATGGGCTTTTCCAGGCAAGAGTACTGGAGTGGGGTGCCATTGCCTTCTCCGAATATGCTGTCTAGGTTGGTCATAACTTTCCTTCCAAGGAGTAAGCATCTTTTAATTTCATGGCTGCAGTCACCATCTGCAGCAATCTTGGAGCCCAGAAAAATACAGTCTGACACTGTTTCCCCATCTATTTCCCATGAAGTGATTGGACCAGATGCCATGATCTTCGTTTTCTGAATGTTGAGCTTTAAGCCAACTTTTTCACTCTCCTCTTTCATCAAGAGGCTCTTTAGTTCTTCTTCACTTTCTGCCATAAGGGTGGTGTCATCTGCCTATCTGAGGTTATTGATATTTCTCCCGGCAATCTTGATTCCAGCTTGTGCTTCCTCCAGCCCAGCATTTCTCATGATGTACTCTGCATATAAGTTAAATAAGCAAGGTGACAATATACAGTCCTGACATACTCCTTTTCCTATTTGGAACCAGTCTGTTGTTCCATGTCCAGTTCTATACCTCAATAAAAAAAGAGAGAGAGAGAGATTCTTGGTTTCACTTATCAGAAAAGAAATATAAATTATATATAATTTTTTACCAGATTGGCAAAGGTAAAATATTAATACATGGTGTTGAAAACAGGCACTCATATTCATTTTGGTGAAAGTGAATTTAAGTTAAAAAGTAAACTGGTAAAAAAGAATTTATTAGTGTTCATTAAAATTTTAAAAGAATATATATTCTTTGACCCAGCAATTCCACCTCTAGAAATTCATCCTTCAGTGAAGTTCACACAAATGACAATAATATGTTCAATGTCTTTGTTGCAGGATTCCACTCATTCTAATAATCTGGAAATGACTAAATAAATTATGATGTGTGTGTGTTAAGTCACTTCAGTCGTGTCCGACTCTTTGCAACCTTATGGACTGTAGCCCGCCAGGTTCCTCTGACCATAGGATTCTCCAGGCAAGAATACGGAGTGGGTTACCCTCCTCCAGGGGATCTTCCTGACCCAGGGGTCAAACCCGCATCTCTTATGACTCCTGCATTGAGAGGCAGGTTCTTTACCACCAGTGCCACCTGGGAAGCCCAAACAAATTACGATAGATCCATACAAAAAGAATATGCCTGGTGTGGAAGATTCTCCAGAACAAAATATCTACTTTTGTTCCCATTTGTTTTAAAACAGTATCCTAAGACATGGGGAGAAGATCCTGCAAGGATGTTCAAGAAAAAGCAAGCCTCTTCTCTAAACAAAGTAACAGATGTCCATCCGCCATGTGTTTGAGAGAGATTTTATCCTTTTGTAACTTTAGAATTTTGTATCATGTGTATAAATTTCCTATTCCAAAAAAGGAATTTATATCATATTGATTGAATATGCACTCAGGGCCGTGCTGGGTAGTGGAGACATGGCTGTGAACAAGATTAGCATGGTTATTTCTGTTCTTATAAAGCTTATGGTCTAGTGAAGAAACAGACACTAAAAAAAGGAGATGCAAGTAAATAACCAATTACAAGTTGCAATGAGCGTTATGAAGAAGCAAACGTACTATAAAGAGACAAATAAGGATGATGACTTTAGGTGGGTCGATCAAGGCAGGTTTCTCCCAGGAGACAGAATTAAATAAGAAGGGAAGAGGGGGAAAAAAAAAAGAGAGAGAGAGTTCTGGGCAGAGGGACCAATATGTGCAAAGGTCCTGAGGCAGGGAGGGGCTTACCATGTGCCCATGGGCAAATCACCACCCGTCTCAGGGAAGGCACAGCCTCACAAGTGAAATAATTCCATTTTAAGAGATGGAGAGACAGACGCTCAGAGAGGGAAGACGGCTTCCCCAGGAAAGCTGGCGAGACGGGACGGGCACCTTGATCTTTTGAGTCCATGGACTCTGGTATTCTCAGTTCACTTAGGGACTTTTTCACAGGATCACAGAGACCAAGAGCGGAGGGAGAGAGGGAAAGAAGTTGGCCACTCCCCTATGTCTTTCCACCATCTCAGGGATGAAGGAGGGGAAAATCAGAGACTTCACACGCGTGCAAGCATGTACACGCACAAGGCATGAGCATCAGGCACATCCCAGACAGCTGAACGGCCAGCCGACCGTGGACCTCAGGCCTGAAGCCGGACACCTGCCTCTACCTCAAATTTGAAATGTGCCTCTTGTAAAACGCTCCTTCTTGGTACTTATCTGGGTGATCCAGTGGTTACGAATCGCCTTCCAATGCAGGGGACACGGGTTTGATCCCTGGTTGAGGAACTAAGACCCCATACGCCACCAGGCAGCTGAGCCTGGGCCTCCACAACTAAGCTCTCGGTGCCACGACGAAAGATCCTCCTGATGAGACAAAGACCCCACATGCTGCAGTGAAGACTCAACACAGCCAAGTAAATATTTTCTTAAAATAAATAGAAAGCTGTTTCTTTTGTGCACAAAGTTCGGGGCACACATGCATGTGTGTCGTTGTGTATTTGTAAGCTCACGTGTGAGTATTCGTGGTGTGTTTGTACTGAGAGCTACTGAAAGACAACATCCAGTTCCTATTTTCCTCACTGTGTAATAATTTAATCAACAATCTTATGGGGTACACTATATTATTTACCCCTTTTACAGATAAGGAAGGGCTTCCCTGGTGGCTCAGCAGTAAAGAATCTGCCTGCAATGCAGGAGACTCGGGTTTGATTCTTGGGTTGGGAAGATCCCCTGGAGAAGGGAATGGCAACCCACTCCAGTCTTCTTGCCTGAAGAATCCCACGGACAGTCCATGGGGTCACAAAGAGACATGACTAAAGCCACTGAGCAGGCACACACAGATAAAGAAACTGAGGCAGGGATCATCACATAAATTGTCCAGCAAGTAAGTGACAAAGACTCAAACCCAGGGGTGTGGGATGGCAAAGCCCGTGCTGTTAGCTCAACAGTAGATAAATGTGCAATGAATACATGAATAAGTGAGCCTTATGGCACAGAAGGGAAAACTGAGGTCTAGATGAGCACCTAGCAAGCTGATGTGTGCAAGGCTAGAAACCTAGCCATCACCTTCCCAGGTGCAATCACCCCCCACGGGAGCCACCTCCCTCAGGACTGCAAGATACTGTCTCGCTCCTGCCAGGCTCCAAAATAGTCCAGCAGGCAGGAGGTGGGAATGGGCAGGATCTCCTCTTTGTCATCCTGGGATGTGTCTGAGCTCTCCAGTCCCTCTCCTGGACCTGCAGCCCAAGGGAGTCCTGGCCGTGTCTGCCCTGCACCCCCAGGGATGTACCAATGATGTGTCACAAGTGTGACCCTCTCCCCCCTCCTCGCCCAGAGAGGGCCACAGGCCCCAGGCCCCACCCTGAGGGCAGGTGGAAGTCCCTGTGGTTCCCCACAGCTGTGCCTGTGCTAAGCCTGTGCTAAGCCTCTGCAGAGCCCAGGGGAGCAGCTGACCTGGGAAGAGGCCAGGAGCTCTGAAATTCGCACACTCATCACACACAGGCCTGTTCCCTCCCACACCAGCGTCCCCTTTTAGCCTCCATATGGCCCCCCAACCCCCCGCAAAAAAAAAAGGCCTGTTTCCCTGCAAGGAGAGGTGTGTAAACCCGGGAGACTGGAAAGCCTGCACCATGATCTGCCCTCCCAGGGGATGATGTGAGGGACCCAGGACGGGCTATAGCCCACAGCTCAATCCGGTGCCTGAACCATCTGAGGTCAGCACTGCCCCCCTGGGTTCCCCTCCTCCTGTGCTCCTCCCAGCACCCATATGCTTACATTCTCTTTGCCTCATGGGAGAAATGTGTCTCTAATGCCAAGCTGGAAGGCTTCCTAGATACTTGCTACAACTGTTTTCATCAAATTCTGCATTTTTCCCCCCCAGTAGCTGGACTTACTGTTCAAAGGAAAGCTTCTTACGCTTCCCCATCTCCCCATCCCCACCAAACAAAGTCAGGCTTGTGATCCATTGGGAGGAAAGTTCTCCACCCATCTCACAGCTGTCCAGTTCTGCACCCCTCTTCCTGCCCTCCCCCATCCCCCCCCAGATGTTAGATCGGGTTCTGGCCCCATGTTCCTGCTTGGAGCTGGAGCAGCAATAATGCATTCTGGCCTGACCCCTCGTGGCCACTCTGAGAAGCACATGCTTCCCAAAGCCACTGACCCTCACCCGCAGTCCTGGGAAACCCCATGCCAAACAAATAGAATCTCTCTGGTAGTTCAGACGGGAAAGAATCTGCCTGCAATGCAGGAGACCCACATCCAATCCCTGGGTTGGGAAGATCCCCTGGAGAAGGGTATGGCTACCCACTCCAAGATTCTTGCCTGGAGAATCCCATGGACAGAGGATCCTGGAAGGCTACAGTCCACAGAGTCACAAAGAGCCAGACACAACTGAGCAATTAACACTAACTAACCAACTAGGGAAAAGTGAGTTTATTTCACAAACACAGCTTCAAGACAACCCTCAAGTCCTTCCTTCCCAGAACTTGCGGAGGATCCACCGAGAATGGCCAGAGGACTCTCCTCCCCACCACTTCCCCATCACTCCCTGGCCCGGTCTTCAGAGACACCTAAAGTAGAAATTCCTTGTCCAGCTTCCTGATGGGAGTGCACTTCTGTTCTCTTACTTCCAGAGACAGGGAACTCACTTCTCCAAGGCTGACTCATCTTTTCTGATCTGGAGCCCCAGGAACACTGATGGTGTAGACCCACCCCTGACCTCCTAGGACTCACACTGCTTACCCCCCTGGAGCCACAGGTGAGCAAACAAGGGCCTCAGGTGCACAGAGATGGGCATGCCCAGTGCTACAAGGACCTGTACACCCCCTACCTCTTCTCAGGGGTCTGGTGGTCTAAGGAATTTAGCCCCGGAACCTTGGAGACATCTGGATCTGGAGGCTAACTGCTCCCCTAATTCTGCTTGAGAATCAGCCGGAGCCCCCTGAGCACTCGCTGTCTGCCAGGTCCCTCCTGGGGCTCTGCCCTGCTTAGTGCTTATGACACTGTGAGGTCAGAGCACGTGTGTTCACCGGGCAGATGGCAGTGGGGAGCAGAGCCAGAGGTTACCCACCCAGGACAACATGGCTAGTGATTTGCAGAGTCCAGACTTGACCTCGGCCTTGCTGGTGGCTCCTGCAGAAGACCCAGCTCCCAACGCATGACACCTGGACCCAAGCCAGGCCTGCTGAGAAGGTTTGGGCCAGTGGCTGCTGTCTGGCTTTTTCACGTGGGGTGCTGGTAAGGGACAGCCAAATCTGGTGCAGGTGGGGGACAGTCAGATCTGGTGCTTCTGGGTGACAGCCACTTCTGGCTGCCAGAATTCTCCAGAGCCCCCCACCTAGAGTGTTCTGTGATTCCAAGGCCATGACCATGTTGGCCCCAGGCGCCTGGACTGACCTGGTCATTGCTGATGCCCCTGAGATTCTCCCAAATAACAGGAGCAAGGCAAGGTTAGGAAGGAAGGCATGGTTTGTTGAATTTCTATGGTATGCTGTATGCCAAAGCCAAAAGTTCGATCCCAGCCTGCCCCCTCATGCTCCTCCCTTCCAGCCCTACCTCCAACAGTGCCCCCATCTTGGAGCCCAAGGCCATCCCACCCAGACCGTCCTGCTCTGCACTAGCAGCTCCTCCGTACCTCGAGGGTGGACTGGCAGCAGGATGCAACCATCCCCCCGCCCACAGCTCTCTACCCCTTCACTGCTAAACAGACGCCTGGGGACTCTGGAACTGCTGTCAGAGAGCTCCCTCATGGGGCAGGATAGAAAGCCCAGGCTTTGGGGTGGTTCTGCAAATCACCTTCTGCGGGCCTCCCTTGCCATTCAGATCAGATCTAGACACTATTTTCCTTAAGGATAAGGATCAAATGAAATCCAGTGTACAAACACCCAGAATACAGTGCATGTTCAACAAGGCATCCCTTCCTCCTGGTATTTGGGAGAATCCCAGGGGCATCAGCAATGCTCAAGCCAGTCCAGGCCCCTGGGGCCAGCGTGATCATGGCCTCAGAATCACAGAACACTCCAGATGGGGGTGGCCCTGGAGAATTCTGGCAGCCAGAACTAGCTGTCCCCCACCAGCACCCCATGTGAAAAAGCCAGACAACAACCACCGGAGGAGGTTTCTGGAACAGCTGGATTCTGCCCCTCTGTGAAGAGATAACCAACCCGTCCATGCTTTCCAGACATGGCTTTTTCTCCTCCATTTCTAGTCGCTATGGGTCATCTGTCCTCATCTACTTTGGCCTGCCCTGCTGAGAGCCTGCCCTGTGACACTCTCAGTTGGTAAGGGTCAGCTGTGGCTCTGGCGCCAGTTGAACCCGGGACAGGGTCCAGCCCAGGCTTCGAGCAGCCAGCTTTTCCATAGCAGACTCCTGTTCTACGGGCTGCCCTGGGGCTGTCGGCCAGAACCTTGAGACTTTGCCCTGCCTGGAGCCCTGTTCCTTTCCCTTCCCCTTGGGATCTGCACTCTGGCCACAAGGAGGCGCTATTCCCCCTCAGACCGGATAAGACCACAGGCCAGCATCATTAGAAACCAAATTCTAAAAGAGGGCAGAAGGCAAGTCATGGCGGGGAATGCGTGGGGAAGACAATGGCCTTTGTCTAATCGCTGCTATGAATCTGCGTGGCACTTCCCACGCAGGACCTTACCTCATCCTCCAGCCGCCACGATGAGGGTGGGGCCAGGGGGCACGGGGCAGGGTTCTGAGTCACAAACAACAAAAACCGTCCTCTGGCTAACAAGCAAAAAATAAACGTGTTCACCAAAATAACAGAATCTCAAAGAAGATAACCACAAGGAGACTGCCAGCATCAGGCCTCCAGTGCGGTTTGAACAGGATGCTGTCCCCAGCTTCTTGGCTCCCAGCTGCAACTGAAAATAACCTCCAAGGGTCCCTGCTATTTGTGGCACTGCTCCCCTTTCTTCCACACCCTCGCCCTAGCTGACCTGAAGCCTCACATTCTTTCTACACCATGAAGGATGTAGCCAGCTCCTCTCAAGTTTTGGTCCTATCACTCCAACCTCCATCAGGCACTCAAGACTCAGACAGGCTGCCTTTCCTCTGAGATTGCCACACTCACCGCTGACTGGCCACATGGGTGGAGGGCCGGGGGAGGCGGGCAGGGCTGGCCACCCTGCCTGTACCTGAGATTGGAGTTCCATGGCCTCAGACAGGGGGAGAGGAGTCTCTGAAGACAAGAGGACTATCTCTACCAGCTGAACTGGCTTCAGCTGGAAAGAGATGTGACCTGGAGCTCCAGGGAGCTACCTCTATGTCAGAAGAGTACCCCTGGAGACCCAGTGGTTAAGAACTGGGGTCTAAGAAGATGGGCTTAGGGGAAGGACAACAGGGAGGCAAGCAAGAGCCTTCTTCTTGGGACTGGAACCCTGAGACCTCCAGCAGGAATGGTAGCCAGAGACCCCACGGAGAATTCAGTTGCCCATTTACTTATTCAACATGCATTTACTGCTACAAGCTCTGTGTGCCCCATGGAGAGGCAGGACAGGGACTCCCCACCTAGCCATCCACTCTGCAGAAAAGCCAAAGGACAGGGACATGTCCCTCCAGGTCCCCTGGGGCCCCATCTTGGTCTCAGCTTCTAAAACCTCCTCAGCTCACGGAGGATCTCCTCGCTGCCCAGTTTCACCACACCCTTTAGTCAGCTCCCTGATCTCAGACACACACACAGCGGTTTATTCACAGGTACAGCACCTGGCAAGATTTGCATGTGATTTGCAAAAGCTTGACCTGAGGCTCACCAGCACCCAGCTGTTTGCAGCCCCAGCCAGGCCAGCCTCCTGCTCCAACTCCTTGCCCACCCTTAACCTAGACCAAGTTTCCAACTTTTATACTGTGAAGATCCAAAACCCCTTTTCAGCTTTCCCCAAACAGTTCCCAGGAGGAAGCCAAAACAACACCAACTGGGCTTCCAATCCATGAGGCTGAGCCTGGGAACCTCTGGGTGGAGGTTGGTCCAGCTCAAAGAGGACACTTGTCAGGTGAAGGGCTTCATGGGTAGCCTTGAAGGGGAAACACCAAACTTTAAGAGGCTTTTTTAGGACTCCGGGTACCGAGAGACTCTCGTTCTGACTCTTTGCCACCCTATGGACTCTTTGTCACCCTATGGACCATCCTCTGTCCATGAGATTCTCCAGGCAAGAATACTGGACTGGTTTGCCATTTCCTTCTTCAGGGGATCTTTCAGATCCAGAGATCAAACCCTCATCTCTTATATCTCCCGCATTGGCAGGCGGGTTTTTACCACTAGTGCCACCTGGGAAGCCCTGGTACCTGAGAAGTAGTAAGTAAATACATCTCCAGTATTTGATGAATGGATGCAGGAGGGTTACGGTTCACGAGCCATTTTGAAACTGTAGGCTCGGGAATAGACAAAAGCCTCGGGAAGCTGGACTGAACACTCAGAGGGCAGCAGGAGACAGCCGGGACTACACAGCTTGTTTCCTGAATCAGAGAAAAATATTCATCTCACCGCCAGTGAGTGCAAGTGTGCCTGGGGCCACAGCACTGCGCTAAGTGGTGAACTCTTCTTCATCCCTATTTAGCATCACAAGGGAGGTGAGCCTCTCATCTTAGAGATGAGGGAAGTGAGGCTCAGAAAGGTTCTGTGACCTTTCCTTTAGGTCACACCGCTGGGCGGGAGTGAGACCAGGACTCTAATGGAGAAGCTGTTTAAGTCAATTGGGTTAGAAAGGCACAATGGCATCCCGAATTCTCTGTCCCCTACCCAGAATCTGGCGACTAAGTTCACTCATGAAATTCCCTTCAGTTTTCTTTTCTGCAAAATGAAGAGAGTAATGATACCTACTTCTCGAATACATCACAAGGATTGACACTTAAGACATGTAAAGAGGCTTCCCACCATGTTGCAGCCTAGTGGCGCTAGTGATGAAGAACCCACCTGCCAATGCAGAAGACATAAGAGATGCTGGTTCAATCCCTGGGTTGGAAAGATCCCCTAGAGTAGGAAATGGCAACTCACTCCAGTGTTCTTGCATTGCTCCCACTTGGATAATCCAGGATAATCTTTAAAAGGGGCTTTCCTGGTGGCTCAGATGGTAAAGAACCCACCTGCAATGCAGGAGACCCAGGTTGGATCCCTAGGTCAGGAAGACCCCCTGAAATATAGGAAGTGGCAACCGACTCCAGTATCCTAGCCTGGAGAATTCCATGGACAGAGAGTGCCTGGCAGGCTACAACAGTCCATGGGGTTGCAAAGAGTCGGACACAGCTGAATGACTAACAATTTCACATTTTCAAGATATGTAAAATGCTTTGGACAGTGTCTGGCTTATTGTAACCCTTACATTAGTGTTAACTATTATTGCTACTTATTAAAATTAATGTCATGGGCTTCCTCAGCAGTTCAGTGGTTAAGACTCTGCCTTCCACTGCAGGGAGCATGGGTTCCATCCTGGTGGGAGAACTAAGGTCCCATATGACATGGGGTGTGGCTGCCCCCCCCAAAAAAATTCGTGTCACTCATTCATGCAGCCAACATCTGAGCACCATGTTGCAGCCTCCGGCGGCAGACCAGAAAACCCACACAAAGCAAGCAGTCAAGGCTACAAAGCTGAGAAGAGGGCCCACTGAGGGGCCCTGCAGAGGGGAGCAATCCAGCCTTGGGATTTGGGGAAGGCTATTGCCGCTTCCTGGAGGACAAGAAGTCAGTCAGTTCTCCATCCACGAGCAGAAGTGACCTTTTAAGGATGCAAACACACAGCTGAGGCTATGAGGAAACCCTCAAAAAGCAGGGTCCCTCTGCCCCAAGGCGGACACAGGAGGCCCTGCAGGCTCTGGCCACTGGCCTCTCCTCCTGATACAGCCCCCCACACCCTGCCCCTCAGCCTATCCTGGCCTCTTTCTGCTTCTCCCAAAGCTCAGCCCCTTCCAGCTGCAGAGCCTCTGCTTCTATTATTCCCTCGGCCTGCCTTCCAAGCACCTCTCTTCCTGCAGAGCTCACCTGAGAGCTCAGGTGAGGAGGGCTTCTCTGCTATGTACCTGCATACACCTGCACATCCCTCCTAGTAGCAATAACTCTCATCACCCTGTTTAGCATCTGTGGACAGAACATTCCAAAGCCAGGGACCCCAGAGAAAAGAAACACGTGCCATGGGGAGGACACCAGACAATTTGCAGAAATCCCAGGTTCCTTGACCAATTCATGCCATGAACTTAGCTCTGCATCTGCCTACTCCAGAGGGACTATGAACTGGGGAGCCCAGACCCATGCCCTTCGAGGTCAGGAGACCAGCCAATTAACTCCTGTGTTGTGGTTGGGGAGGCCCTATATACAGGCTGCCTCAGGCCACAAGAGAGAGGTCCTCCAGCCCCAGTGGCCTTTGATTGGGTCACCACCACCACCAATACCACTAAAGCCAAAAAGCCACCAAATCATCACTACCAAGATTTCTGCTACTATCATAGTAGAAATAAAGAAGCTTCCTTAAAAATTCCCTTAGAGCAAACTATTACAGTAAAGAGAAGAGACATTAATCTGACATTTTAAATGCTTGTGCATAGTAAGTGTCCAGTAAATGTTAGCATCATCATCAATAATAATAACAAAGTATCAGGCACATGTGACAGCAGTCATGAAATTAAAAGATGCTTGCTCCTTGGAAGAAAAGCTATGACAAACCTAGACAATGTATTAAAAAGCAAAGACATCACTTTGCAGACAATGGTCCATATAGTCAAATCTATGGTTTTTCCAGTAGTCATGTATGGATGTGAGAGTTTGACCATAAAGAAGGCTGAGTGCCAAAGAGTTGATGCTTTCAAACTGTGGTGCTGGAGAAGACTATTGAGAGTCCCTTGGACAGCAAGGAGATCAAACCAGTCAATCCTAAAGGAAATCAACCCTGAATAGTCATTAGAAGGACTGATGCTGAAGTGGAAGTTCCAATACTTTGGCCTCCTGATGTGAAGAGTCAACTCATTGGAAAAGACCCTGATGCTGGGAAAGATTGAAGGCAGGAGGAGAAGGAGGCAACACAAGATGAGATGGTTGGATGGCATCACCAATCCAATGGACATGAATCTGAGCAAATTCCAGGAGACAGTGAAGGACAGGGAAGCCTGGTGGGCTGCAGTCCATGGGATTGTAAGGAGTCAGACACTACTTAGCAACTGAACAACAGCAACATTGTGGATGCTCAGAAAATGGTAGTTCCCTGGTCCCAGGGGGATAGAAGTTGGAGGCCATTGGCAGCTGCCCACCCCGCTCATGCCCAGGGCCTCCACCTGTTCACAAGGAATCAGAGCTACAGGAGATCATCAGGTGCAACCCTTTAGTACAGATAAGAGGGGGAACCAAGGACAAGGGGAGAACTTGTCCAAAGTCAGGAGCCAGTCTGTCCCTGGAAACTGGATCTCCCATGCCAGTGCCACCTATTCTGGATAAACAAGCCGGAAGAGGGAGGTTTGCAATATGTGATGACTCTAGGTTCAGGTGGGTAATGCTTTCGCTCAAGGACAGCTTTGTGAGGGTGGGGACTCAGGCCCCTTGAGGAGAGCATAGGGCTTATCTGGAAGGTCAAGGCTTTGCCTCTGCATGAGGTAGGTATAGCTTCTTGCTTGATAGAGCCCACAAAAGCCGCTGTGGGTCAGAAAGGGAAAGAGGTCTCAGGGGAGGCCCATCCTGGCCCCTGGTCCCTTGAGCCTTTAGCAGCTATGGCTATCAGCCGGGCCACCCTACCAAGTGGCCCCTGATGTTGAGACAGCCACTGTGGTC
Source organism: Bubalus bubalis (assembly GCF_019923935.1). Lineage (NCBI taxonomy): Eukaryota > Metazoa > Chordata > Mammalia > Artiodactyla > Bovidae > Bubalus > Bubalus bubalis. Next base: position 36,516,849 of record NC_059176.1, read on the forward strand.
ACTTGCTTTCTCCTGGTCCTGCCCTTCCCTAGGCCTCTCAGCCCCTAGTGCTGATTCAGTCTCCCCAGCCACCTTCCAGGGAGGCCCCTTTTCCATTGCATCCACCTCTTGATCCACCCTACAACAAGGAAGTGGCATTCACACCAGGCCTGAGTGATCCCGAAGCCCATGTCCTCTCCACCTGGTCTCCCTGCCTCCCCGATGTCCTTAGGTGCCGGTTCCTGTTGGTGCCACCACTAGGCGTCCTCACCAGTGACCACTCGTCCACAGCCTCTTTCAGAGGATGCTCACTCCCCCAAGGGCCTGGCAGGAATTCCCAGCTCCCAGTGGGGATAGTGATGATAAGACTGAAGATGGGCTCCTAAAGCAGGAGGGCCAGCCTCTGCAGAGCCACCCAGAGGTGCTGCCAGCAAGGGAAGCTGCTGTCAGTGAGCTCAGCCTGAGCACCTGCTCTGCAGGAAGTTGAAGGGGACTTTGCTGGATATCTGCCTTTAATCTTGGCTTCCTGTTTTCTGCCCTGGGGGACCGCCCAGACCTCTGAGTTTCAAACTATTTCACACCAGCTTCTCTAAACTGTCATCTCAAAGTAGAGAGGCTGGGGGAGGGGAGGAAGCAGGGTGGAGGGAGGAGAGGCCCTTCCTCTCCCAGCAGATCCCGGGAGCAGAGCTCATTCTACCCATAAATTTGCTTAAACTTGGGACTTCTAGTGATCAACCCAACTTTGCATTGAGCTAGTGTGGTGGTCTTGTGTCATCGAACGCAGCCAGAAATCCTGAGCCCTGTTCCCCACATCCAGGGGTCTCCAGCCTGCCCTCTTTTCTCCATTTTCCCAAGGTAGGAACAAGTAGCCCAGCCTGGCAAAGCTGGCACTTGAGCCTACCTGGCAGGGAAGGGGCTCCTCCTAAATTTCCCCCCATCCTAAAACCCGCAGATTTTTCTCTCATGAGTTCCTTCCCTAGAGTCTGCTGAAAGGGGAGGCTGTCTGGTGCCCAAGGCTTTGGAGGTCCTCAGACTGGAACCCCAGTACTGGGGGTCAGACTCTGGGAAAGTTCTTCAGGGTTGAGCCTCAGTGGCTTTGTCTTTAAAACATGGCTCCAAACGCCAACTTGACATCTCCCCATCTCATGGATGTCCTAACCTCAGCTTGTCCAAATTACAGCTCCTGAGCGCCACCCCCAGTCTGCCCCTCTCCCTGGCCCTCCCTACCTCAGCAGAGCACCAGCATTTCCCCGTGTTTCAGCTGTACTTGATGATCAGGTCCATTTTCCCCTGGGGCCTCTGCTCTCCCCAAACAGCCCCATCACCAAAACTGCCACATGGCTGTCCCTTGTCCGCTGGGGCCCAGGCCCATCATCAATGGCCCCACTGTACAAAGCCTCTGCACTGGTCTCTTGACTTTTGCTCAGTCGTGTTACTCCCCTACTTTAAAATCTATCATTGGGTTCACATTGCTCATATAATAAAATCCAAACTCATGTAATAAAACCTCTTCCCTACAACACCCTACCAAATCGGGCCCCTTCCTCTCATACAACCCTCCTCACTGGTCTTGTCACCTTGACCTTCTGGCTGTCCCTTAAGCTGTTGGGCCCTCTGTGTCTCTCCATCATCCCCAACCCACGCTCTCTCCTCCATCAAACATTCATTGCCCTTAAGCCAGTGTCAAATTATCCTGCTTATTTATTGATCCCACCAGGCAAGAACCAAGGTGGTCTCCTCACCCCTTCAACTCCTGCATCCAGAAGGGTGCCAAGCATTTAGTAGGTGCTCAGTAACTATTTGAGTGAGGGAATGAATGAACGAATGCTGTTGAACTTGGAAGTGAACTGGCTCTTCCGCCATAGGATAGCTCTGTGGGGCCCATGCATGTGTATTGATTTGCCTCCTGGGCCAGGATTCAGGGAAGTTAACAAATCTATTTCATTTCTGCTCTGAAGAGGCGGAGCCAGGATGCAAATACAAGTTTATTTGACTCCAAAGTTCACACTCAGGCCACAGCCAACCCACGGGAAGAAGTCAAACATGATTGGCGGAAAGGAAGAGGGACTGGTGACGAAACTGGAATAAGGGATCCTCACAGCCTTTTCCCATTTTGCCAGCTGATTCAATCGGGGGAGGGGAGATGTCAGTCAGGTTGACCCTTCCCAAAGCTTTTGCAGAGCTGTTGAAGAGCTTTCCTTTAGGCTGAGGGGTGGCCCCATCCGGTCCCACTTTATCATTCCATCTTGACCTCAGAGGAAAGAAAGGGAAACCAACCAAATTGAGTGCCCTCCCCCACCTCCCCCACCCCAAGGCCTTTATCTTGCTGAATCTGCACCATCTCTCTCTCTTTTTATTTATTTATTTTTTTGCACCATCTCTTGCAAGAGAGGTGCATTTTGAACTTGATCTTATGGAGGAGGAAACTGAGCTCAGAGACATTAAGTAACTAGACCAAGGTCATACAACTAGGAAGTGGTTCAGCTGAGATTTAACTTTACTGTGAGAACCCCAAATCCATGCTTTTTTTCCTATTACACCACAGCTGTCTCTAAGACTTACTGGACATCTCAAAGGGCAGTGGTGTGACTACACTTACTTCCCTCCTTGCAGGGCTGGCTTCTTACTGGAAACTGGCCCAGGGGTGCATTGGGTCAGAGGGCCATCCTGTGGTTTGTCCGGGGAGGCACACCCAACTCAGCTCTTGGCAATGTACAACCACACTGTCTTCTCAGCTGGCTCTCCCACAAGGCCCTTGACTGTCCCTCTCACTCCCGAATCCCTCACTTCTCTTGAATTTCACCTCCTGTACACCTCCTTTCCCCATCACAGAATGACCTTCTCCTGCGCCCATCCAACCCTCAACCTCCCTTCAGGACCCAGTCCCTAGGAAGTGCCCCGCCTCCCACCTACACTGGAGTCTCTGGTCTCTCCTCCATCCCGACCGCCCCCCTCTCACCCCCAACTCTACACTCCCCCCCCCCCCCACACACACACACACGCTCACTGTCTGCTCCTGAGCTCAGAGCCCATCACACCCTGTCCTTCATTAACAATAATATACAGGAAGAAATGAAACCTAGCTAAGGGCTGAGTAAGTGCCTGCCACTGCACACTAAGCACTTTAGGCATATTAACTCATTTCCTCCCCATGGAACCTTAAGAAGTTGGTGCTATTACTTTCCCCATTTGGTAAACTAGAGCACAGAGAGGTTAAGTAACTGTCCCAAGGTCACATAGTCACTGACAACTTCCTCATTGCCTCCAGGCTGAAAACAAAGTCCAAGAAAGTCCCATAAGGCCTTTTGGATCTCTGTGCTCTGTGGCTTGAGGGGACCCCATCTCCCACGACTTTACAGGACCTACCCTGCAAACTTGTAGCCATGCTAAGCCATTTACAGTTCCCAGAGCCGTCAGGGGGCTTCCCTGGTGGCTCAGACAGTAAAGAATCTGCCTGCAATGCAGGAGACCTGGGTTCCATCCCTGGGTTGGGAAGATGCCCTGGAGGAGGGCACGGCAACCCCTCTCCAGCATTCTTGCCTGGAGAATCCCCATGGACAGAGGAGTCTGGTGGGCTACAGTCCACAGGTCGCAAAGAGTCGACAAGACTGAGCACAGCGCAGCACAGAGATGTCAGTCAAGTGCTTTCACCTCTCCCGACCTTTGCCCATGCTTATTCCTTCTGCCTAAAGTCCCATCTCTATCAAGTCTCCCCGTTAGTCCTCCCCTCTTTTCTGCTTCCTGTGAGCCTTGTACACCACTTATTCACTTTTATCAATTATTTCCTAGCGCTTGTCTGTTGGCCTGTCGGCGCTGGGAACTCCTTGACAGCCACCAAGCGGCCCTGCGGATAGACTCCAGAACGGGGCCTGTCACATTGGCAGCGCCAGGAAATGCTTGTGAACGGATGAATGCTCCTGCGGGTGAGGGCCCCTGTGCACAAACAGATCCGAGCAGAGGGGCCGAGGCCTGGCCTCCGTCGCTCCTACACCGGGGAAGGCTTGGAGGTTGCTCTAAGGCGGGCTGGCCGGACCTCCCTGAGGGACCTTCGGGAGCCTCAACGCGGGCGGGCAGGCGGGGGCAGGGCGCGCGCGCGGACACACCCCCCGCAGTGTCCCCAGCGCCCGGCAGAGGGCGCTGCTCCGTCGGCCCACGCCCCGCCGCGCGCCGGGCCGGCTCCCTCGCGCAGGCGCGGTGCCGCGGGTGGAGGATCCGGGCCGCTTCCTCTCGCCAGGCCTGCGAGCTTCCTCCCAGCGGAGCCCAGGGCGAGCCGAGCTTGGCCGCTGCCGCCGCCGCCGCCGCAACCGCCGCCGCCCTCCCGGTCTCGCCCCACCCCGCACCCCGCGCGGAGGTCTTGCTGGGGTGGGGTCCGAGCGGGGCGGTCTCCCGGCCGCGCCGCCGTCGGGGCCAACCCCCCGGCCAGCGGTCCCTCCCGCCCCAGCCAGCCTGTGGCCGCCGGAGCCTCCGGGGCGTGGAACGCGGGGACCTTCTGCGGCGCCCCGAACCAGCGTCCGGGGCCGCCCCGGGCAGCCGGCGCGACGTCCCCGCATCGAGCCTCGGTGGCGGCGTTCGGAAGCGGAACTCTGCCGGGGCTGCGCCGGCTACATTGTTTCCTCCCCCCCCGACTCCCTCCCGCCCCCTCTCCCCCGCCTTTCTTCCCTCCCCGACCCGGGCCGCGCGGCCATCCCCCTGCCTGTGTCTGGCCGTCCCTCCTCCCCCTCCTCTCGCACCCAGACCTCTTTGTACCTCACCACCCGGGGACCCCTGCGCCCCTCCCCTCCCCCCTGGCCGCATGGACCGTCCGGCAGGCCGCTGATGCTGCCCGCAGCGAGGTGGCCCGGACCGCAGTGCCCCGAGAGAGGTGAGTGCCTGGCGGGCCGGGAGAGGAGGTGGGCGTCCGGGTGCTTCCCGGAGGGAGGCGGGCGGAGGTCGCTCGTCCCGCTTCTCTTGCAGCTGCCGTGGCGTCCACACCCATCCCCCACCTCCCTTACCACCCCCCTCCTTCCCGGGTTCGAAATCTCCCGGGAGTCCCTGTCAGCCGGACTGGGAGGGGAGCGCACGAGGGAGGTACTGCCTTTCCAGCCCCACAGACTTGTCTCAGGCCACCCCTAGTCTGTCTTCCCCCCACCCGCTTTGTGGGTGCTGGCTGAAGCCTGGAGGGAGGGGGTCAGCATGGACCAGGGCCCTCGGAGAATGGGCGGTTTGCCATTCCCTGCCCCGGGCCTCCCTGCAGGTTCCTCGGCCTGCCTGGTTCTGACCCCTCCCTCATTCCCCCCGCGGAGGCCCTGCTGTCTCCAGGAAGCCCAGGGCCCAGCCACCTTCCTTGAGCCTCTGCCAGAGGTTGAGCCTGTCACCCTGAGCCTCCCAGAAGACTAGGCCTAAGCCAAGGGACCTCTGACCCTAGGGTGGGGAAACTGGGCAGGGCCTGTGTCTTGGGTGGAGGTGACACTGGGCATTATTAGGACCATGCCCCCACCTGCTGGCAGCCTTGTCAGCCCATTCTCCCAGGCTCCTCAGGGCCCAGGCCAGGTGTCAGGAAGGGGCGTGCCCAGCCATCAGATTCTTGAAGCTTAACTAGGGGTTCCTCTCCCCTCCTTTTCTGTAGACCAGGGAACTGAGGCTTAAAGGGGGAAGTTGCTGTCCCGGGCCTCTGGCAGAGTTAGGTTGTCGGTCCTCTCATTCCCCCCACTCTGCAGGGCTGGACTGCTATGAGCAGAGGGAAACGATACAGGTACCTTTATCCACGAGGGACATAAGCCCCCCAGCCTGGCCATGGGACCTTGTGGGGTGAGCACGTGCTCCCTTACAGAGGGCTGGAGAGAAGGGAGAGGGCTTCCGGCCTCAGCACTGCCTTGTCTGGGCTCAGGCAGCATCAGCCCTGCCTGTGGGGTTTCCCCTTGGTGTCTGAGGCTGGGTCCCACTCATGGGATGTGGCGAGTGCGTGGGGGCACCCGTGGAGTGTACCCCTGCTTCTGAGCTCAAGCAGTCCAGTGGGCTCTCCTGACTCAGCCCTCCTGTACACCTTTGGCTCAGCTAGTGACTAGGATCTGGAGGGAAAGACAAAAACCCTGTAGGGACCACGCTACCGCCTTGGCATCAGAGCATTGTCAGAGTGGGGACACCCAGATGGTCTCTTCCAAGCTCCCCACACCCTAATGGTCCCAGTATCTTTCTTGGTAGGGGCCCCAGCAGGAACAGGGCGAAGGTGGAAGGAGGGAGATCGGGAGTGTGGCAGGATCCTCTTGCTCCTAGAGGTGTGGGGGTCCCCTGGAGGATACAGGGCCGTGTTTGGGGCCCCGGGGGCCACCGGCAGGTTTATCCTGCTCAGGTCTCTGCCCTTGATTGCTCTTGTTTCCGGTTGCCCTGACAGGCACAGTGGAGGGTTCACAAATGTGGTGGGTCTGTGAGGCTCCCCTCACCCAGCCCTAACTTCCTTTCCAACCTGAAGGCCTAGGGCTGAAACCTGACCTGGTTGGATGCCTGTGAGCTGTCAGGTGCGGCCCAGGGTCCCGAGGCCCTCGTAGAAAGGGTCTGGCTTCAGGAAGCGTGTGTGCAGGGATTCACTTTTTCTCTGGCGAGCTTGGTGTCTTCCTCCCTGCTCTTCTGTCTGCGTTGGACCTGGGACTGAGAAGGACCAAGAGAGGGTCTCCAGCATCACTGCAGAGGGTACGAGGCTCCTAGGGGTTGAACCATCCCAGAACAGACCAGAGTTCGGGCAGAGACAGGCCCAGGGCCCACAGTGTGACGTGGCTGCCCCCTGATCGTCCAAGACGGCTGAGGTCCACTTCTTGCCTCCATCTTTGGACCTTGGCTTCAAAGAAATAACCCAAAGGTGCTTGATCTGCGAAAGAGAAGGTAGGGAAGGACCCTCGTGTGTCTCAGGGGCTGTCCCAAATCAGAAAGGCCATCCCTTGATATCCCAGACACCAGGACCAGAGCTAGGGGACAGGCAGATCCCCAGAACGCAAAGCCTGAGTTGCTTACGAGAAAACTAAGTGTGTAGGTATGTAGTGTTAGGGTGCTTAATTTAGAAAGTAACAAAACAGCACTACAGACCATTTAGAAAACGAAAAACTCACCCACTGTTTCTTCCCCAGTGCCGTGGCTGTTAGTATCTTGGAGTTCCCAGCCCATCTTTCGCTGATCTTTTTTTCCTTCGTCGCTGTTGTCATTTGGGTGTATGTACCTTCACACCTTTTTTCATTTAATACTGTATCTGGGCATTTTCTCATGTTGCTACACAGTCTGTAACTCTGCCTCTAAAAAGCTACAGAATATTCCGGACAGCTCTGCCATAGCGGCGATACTCCAGCCCTGTTCCCAGGTTTGTGCTCTGTTGTTGCCGTCTGTCGCTGCTGTAACTGTTGTTACTACAGGCCCCCATAGCCGCCGAGGGTATCGGAGAGAGTAGGCAACTTGGCACCCAGCCCACAAGTGACTCCAGGCCCAGCTGTGCCATTGAGGCCGGGGTAGAGGGATCTTGGGCAGGTCATCCTTGGAGCCAGATCTCCTTTATATACACAACAGCAATCCCTACTTCAGAGGGGAGTGTGCAGACACTGAACTAACTAACCCAGGGACTGGAAGGTGCCTGGCACAGCCCCTGGCATCCACTAGATGCTCTGTAAGAAGGGTAGGCGTTGTTGAGAGAGTGCCCACAGCCGGCTGCCTCGCCATGTGCAGAAGACGTCAGGGCCAGAGTTGGCTGATGGCTCACCTAACCGAGGGTGGTCTCTGCCCAGGGAGCCCTTCTGAAACCCTGTGTTCAGAGACTGCTCTGGCTGGTGTCCTGTCGCCCCTCTCTGCCTTCCACCCGCCCCATCACCATGTGGAAGATGGGCTATGGGTTGGTTTCTGGGGCCTGGCCCTACCCCTTCTTCTGTTCTTCCAGCATCAGAGCTGAATGAATGAGGCCTCTTCTCTGAAAGCCTGGCTGCCTCCTGTCCCTCAGCTTCAGCTACTTCCTAGGCCAGCCCCACGTTTCCCCTGTAGAGACAGGGACCTACTCCCTAGGAAAACTTGAGTACTGGGCAAGGAACTCCAGGCATCCTGAGCCTCAAGCCAGGGACAGCCATGCCGGCTGCATCCTCCCACCAAGCAGCTGAAGGAGGGAAGAAAGCCGGGGCCAGGGGCCACAGACTCCAGAGCCTCCCAGCTGGGAGCTGAAGGGAACATAGATGGTCCACATATCACTGGGAAATCTCGGGTGTTGGCAGCCCTCTCTCTGGCAGGTGCTGCTCAGGTCTAACCTGAGTGTGTTCTGCTGTGACATCACTTGCTTTCTCTTGTTCTGCTTCTGTAGAACGGGGGTGGGGGTGTGCCTTCCTAGCGCCACCCCAGGGACACTAGGAGGAAACTAGTCTCAGATCGGCACCCCCGGGGCCTATGAGACCATAGCCCAGATGACCAGCATGGCTCAGGAACAACCTAGGCAGAGGGTCCTTCCCAAGGTAGCTCCTTCAATGCAGAGGGCTCCCCGGTGCCTGACCTCAGGCTCCGGCCACCAGACTTTTGCCTTTGGAGTGTCTGCCTCCTGCCTGGTCTTGGCGCAGGGGAAGTGGGCATTACAGCTGCCCTCCTGTCCCACAGCCCGGGCTGGGATGAGGTCACAGGGTGCGGTCCTCTCCACGATGCTGGCCTGGCTGGGGTGAGCACTTTGGGTGTTTCTCAGTGCCCCCGTTTCTTGGTTGGGGACAGGATGGGTGGAGGAGCAGGCCACCCCTCCATCCCAGGCAGGGAGCACCGCCTCCCCTCCTCCTCTCCTCTGGGTCCCTTCATCCAAGGGCTGGAAATAGAATCCGCTAAGTAATGATTAAAGTCAAATTCAGACCTAAAAATAAAGAGCTGGTGAGGAAGAGCTAGTGTGCTCCCTGCGTGGCTTAGGGGAGAAGCAAGCAGGGCAAGGCTGGCTGCAGAGGGCCAAGCCCTTCTTCCCAGGAGAGGCCAGAGCCCGCTGCGGGACCAGGAGTACTCCACTAATTGGGGGAGGGTCCCTGACTTCAGGCATACTGCAGCCCATACCAGTCAGGGCCATAGTGGCAGAACCAGGGAGAGAAATCCCATTTTTCCCATGGGCAAACTGAGGCCCAGGAGGGCCAAGTGGTTTGTCCAGTGACTGTCCAGGAGCTCCCCTTGGCAGGCCCCGGGAAGCTGGGGGCCCCCCGTGCAGCCCAGCTCACCCTTCTGCCTGCTCAGTTTCTCTTCCTGGTTTTGAGGTCCTGTGATGAACGTGGCTTCTCATCACACACCAGCTCTGAACGCCTCGGTGGGGCTGGGCCTCCAACCGCAGCTTCCCTCCGCCTCCCCCTCCCCTTCCGTGCCCTGGGCCTCCAGACACAAAAGAGAGGCTGCCTGGCGCACCCCACACCCCCGCCGGTCTGCTCTCCACATGATTGGAAGCCCTGCCGGTGGGTGAAGACCTGGGTGTCACCTGACACCTGCACCCCCTGGCTGCTGCTTCTCAGCTCAACATCTCCTCCTCACCCAGGCCCGGACATCTGTGGGCCTGGCCCGTGCTGGCCATGCCACAGGGGAGTGGAGGGGAGAGGGAACCCTCAGAGCCCCCTGCCAACCAGTAGAGGAGCCCAGGCTCAGAGAGGAGTCAGCTGGGGGAGGCCTGTGGTTCCAACTTCCTGGCAGGGCTGGGGGGAGCTCAGAAGCTGGGGATCTGCGTAGGCTGGAGCAGCCAGGAGGACTTCCTGGAGGGGCAGGGCCATGAAAATCAAGAAGCATTTGAGAAAGAGGTGGGTGGGGGCAGAGGTCCTTGGCCGGAGCCCTTAACTCTCTAGGGCTGCTGACTTCTCTAGCTACTGTGTGGCCCTGGACAAACTCTTGGCCTATCTCTGCAAGGCAGGGTATGGCACAGATGTAACCCGTGCTTCCCAGAACAGGAGGGCCGGCCGGTCCCCCCTCAGCTGCCCTCCCGCACCTGTCTGTCCAGGACGTCATCGGTCCTGCCCAAGGAGAGGGTGGAGGGTTTGCTGACCAAGTTCAGACAGGCCTGAACTCAAACCCTCACTCTCCTCCTTGGAAGCTGGGTGATCGTCCTTAGCTGGGCGCCTCCTCTGTCAAGCAGATAAGGGGTTTTCTGAGGGTGAAGTAACGAGGGTAGGCTTGGGTCAGTAGGCTCTCGCTCTGTGCTTTCACTTTTACAGTCCATCCCGTGGGGGAGGGTGTTGGTAGCCCTTCTTCTCCTTCCCCTGGGCAGCATGGCTGTATGTTCTCTGAGACAGGGAGACCAGAGATGGGAATCTGGGGGTCAAAGTTCTAGGCCACTCACCGGCCACTGGGCCACAGTCTCCCCACCTGTAAGATGACTAGGGGACTTTGGGGTGAGGGACAAGGATAGTCTGGTTTTCAAGGGTTCGTTGGAGACCAGTGCTGAGAGGCCATATGTAAATGTAGTCAAATGAAGATGCAAAGACCACAGGCTGTGCCGAGGGGTGTGGTGGAACTGAGGTCTGGGTTAGGGCCCTGGGGAGCCCTGGAGTCCCCCCTGCCCAGCGCATGTAGGTAATTAGGCTCCTGAGCGGTAATTAGAAACCTTTCTGGGCCAGGAGTGACAGCCTCCAGCCGCAGCAGTGCCTGGGGGAGGAGGCACCCCATTAGGCTCCTCTCCTCCAGCCCCCGCCTCTCCCAAACCGCTAGACGGGATTTCCGGTCCCACTGAGCCACTGGGGGACAGGAAAAAAGCCTGTGAGTTGCTGTAGTTTGGTTTTTAACATTTTTTAGCCATTCGTCTCACCCCTCCCTTTAGGACCGGGGTGCTGAAGGCTGAGGGAGCCCTGGGGTGGGGGGTGGACCGCACACACCAGAGGCAAAGTGAGTGGGACCCTCCTTCCAGTCCTCTCCTGACCCCCAGGGAGGTTCAGGCCTCTCCAGGGGTCTTGTGCCCAGTTCTGCTGCTGCCCGGCCCTGAGACATTTTGTGTAGTGGGTATGCTGAGGGCTCTGGGACCACCCGTCCAGCTTAGTGGGAACCAGCCCCTACCCCCGCCCTGGTGTGTGGCCAGGGGCATCACAATGCCGTCAGCCTGGGTGCCCCTTGCAAAACCAGAGGCGGGGCTGATTGTGCAGCTGCCAAACCAGCTCAGCTGTTGGCGTGCCCCGCCCTCCTCAGGTGCTGTCCTTTGCTGGGGTGGGGGTGGGGGGTGGGGGGTCGTGCCCAGTCAGAACACTGCTGCTTGTGTCTGCCCCGTACCTGTCAGCGGCTTCCAAACTGCCTGGGTTCAGAGCCCCTGTAGACCCCACCCCGCACTTCTTCATTCTCAGCTAACCCTCTGCGTACCACGGTTTGAAATCGGAATCCTGGCCTGATCTAGCAGTCGCTTCTACCTGAGATCACCTGAGATCCTCCCAGTCCCCCGCTAACACCACCCCCCCACACTCCGCTTCCCCAATGGCCCCGCCCCCTGTCTCTCTCGCTGCTGAGGCATCGCTTGCACACCTGGCCGTCATTGACTGACCACCTGGCAGCTCGGAGATCAGCAGCAGGGCTGGGCACCAGGGAGAGAAGCCGAGTAGCATTCTTGGCGTCACAAGGGCAGGACCCTCCTGGGCCCTTCCCCCTCCTGTCCATACTGACCCACCACACATGGGGCTGGGCACACAGGGAGGCTCTTGAAACAATGGCTCAAAGAATGAGAGGGCAAGGTGGACCGGCTTGTTGCCTCCAGCGGGCTGCCCCCGCCCTGCAGCGGCTCCAGCCGGGTCCTATGGCTGGACCAGAGTCTCTGGGGACCGTGGCCCCCGAGTCCCCCCCAGGTCTCCTGTGCACTTCCCTTTTCAGTGGGTATTTTTAGCTGGGTGTAAACAGTTACTGAAGGCTCCCACGCCCCACTAGGCAGTGGAGTTTTGGTGAGGGGGGCAGGGCAGGAGCCCCTTGACCTACTCTGGCCCTCAGCACGTGCTTGGCTCTGGGGTCTACAGCTGCCCCAAAGCAGGAAGAGGGCAGCTTCTGGGCTTCGCCCCTCCCTGGCAGCCTGGGCTCCCAAGAAAGCCTGCCTGAGGCTGCGGCCACTGACCTCAGCGCTTGGGCACAATGCCCAGCCTGTTCCCGGGACCCCAGCACAAGGACTGCTGGGAGCAGGGTTTGGGGCAGGAAGTAGGAGTGAAAGCCCCCTGTCCCCCAGCTCTGTGGGGGTGGGGTGGCAGCTGCTGTCCTTTTGGGGTTAAATATAGTCTTGTCGGTTATGGGACCAGTGTGGTGCAGCCAGCCTAGCTTCCCCCTGTTGTTTGTTGGTTCATTCATTCATTCAGTACTCAATCACGGCCCAGCCGCTCTGGGCCTGGCCCCTGCTAGGACGTGAGTCAGCCTGGCTTTACTCCTGCAGGGCTCCCAGGCCAGGGTCGGGGAGGTTCTCACTGGACCATGAGACGTGAGAGGCTCTGGAGGCCTAGAGCAGCCAGCCACCACAGCCAGGTGACCATGGAAGACTCCTGGCATGAGTCAGTTTCCAAAAGTTGTTTATTTTCTTACTAATCGCAATTTTTGCTTTTTTTCTTGTTTTTTAATTCACTAAGTCATGTCTGACTCTCTTTCGACCCCATGGACTGTAGTCTGCCAGGCTCCTTTGTTCATGGGATTTAGATTCTCCAGGCAAGAATACTGGAGTGGGTTGCCAATTCCTCCACCAGGGGGTCTTCCCGATCCAGGGGTTGGACCATATCTCTTGTGTTTCCTGCACTGGCAGGTGGATTCTGTACCACTGAGCCACCTGGGAAACTCAGTCGTAATTTTTAGAGGGGAGGTAATAGATACATGTATGGATGTGAGAGTTGGACTGTGAAGAAGGCTGAGCACCGAAGAATTGATGCTTTTGAACTGTGGTGTTGGAGAAGACTCTTGAGAGTCCCTTGGACTGCAAGGAGATCCAACCAGTCCATTCTAAAGGAGATCAGTCCTGGGTGTTCATTGGAAGGACTGATGCTGAAGCTGAAACTCCAATACTTTGGCCACCTCATGCGAAGAGTTGACTCATTGGAAAAGACTCTGATGCTGGGAGGGATTGGGGGCAGGAAGAGAAAGGGACGACAGAGGATGAGATGGCTGGATGGCATCACCGACTTGTTGGACATGAGTTTGAGTGAACTCCAGGAGTTGGTGATGGACAGGGAGGCCTGGCGTGCTATGACTCATGGGGTCGCAGAGTCGGACACGACTGAGCGACTGAACTGAACTGAATAGATACATGGGCTTCCCTTGTGGCTCAGCTGAAAGAATTCACCTGCAATGCGGGAGACCTTGGTTCGATCCCTGGGTTGAGAATATCCCTTGGAGAAGGGAAAGGCTACCCACTCCAGTGTTCTGGCCTGGAGAATTCCGTGGGCTGTATAGTCCATGGGGTCCCAAAGAGTCAGATAGGACAGACAAGTGACTTTAACTCACTCAATAGATACATGTTGTTAAGAAAACAAATTAAAGAACAGACAGCAGATATACAATGAAAAGGAAGTTGCCCTGAACTTGATCCTCACTCCTCCTTCCCCCTCCCAGAGATAGATAACCTCTGTTATCAGCTTCTTTTGTCTTTTAGCGATAATCTGTGCATTTCTGAGGTCAGGGATGAATGGTATGTCCTTTGGAAAAACAAGGATTGTAATATACCATGGATGATGTCCTGCATCTTGCTTTTTTTTTTTTTCCTCCAGTCTTTGAGTTTTTCAGACCTACCAAAAAGCTGAAATAATAGCATAATAAATACCCATATGTGGGCTTCCCTGGTGGCTCAGATGGAAAAAGAATCTGCCTGCAGTGCAGGAGACGCGGGTTCAGTCCTTGGGTAGGGAAGATCCTCCGGAGGGTGTGGCAACACACTCCAGTTTTTTTGCCGGAAGAATCCCATGGACAAAGGAGCCTGGCAGGCTGCAGTCCATGGGGTCGCAGAGAATCAGACACAACTGAAGCGACTTAACACACACACACAAATACCCATATATACTTCACCCAGATGCACCGGATTTTAACACTTCGCCACATTTGCGTTACCTCTTCTTTTGTGTACTAGACATATGTATATACTTTGTTTTTCTGCCAATTTGAGTGTGAGTTTGCAGGCATCATACCTTCTTCTTCTAAGTATTTTAGCACAGATCTATTATATAATCACAGTACCATGATCACAGTTAAGAAAATTAACGTTAATTCCATCATATTATCTAACGTTTTCATTTTTCGAGGTTGTCCCCAAGTGACCTTTATAGCTATTTTTTCCCTCTGATCCAGAATCTGATTCAGAATCACTCATTGAGTCTTGCTGTCGTGTGTCTTTTCTTTCTTTTTCAGCTTTATTGAGATATAATTTCTATTTAGTGTTATGTGAATTTGAGTAGTGTGCAGTGTGAAGATTTGATACAGATGTATGTTGTGATACGATTACCACAGTAAGGTTACCCCCTAACACACCCCTCACCTCCCATAATTACCATTTTGTTGTGTCCTGTTTCTTTGGTGTCCTGCTTAATCCAGAACATTGCCCAGCCTGTGCTTGTTTGTTTTGTCTTTAATGACCTTGACTCAAGGCAGGCCGGATATCTGGGCTCCCTAATTGGAGTCAGGTTAAGCGGCTCTGCGGCCGTGGCACAGAGGATGCCATGCCCTGCTCAGGGCGGGAGGCACTCTGTATGCTCCTCTCCTCATTGGTGCCGCTTCGTTTGATCCCTTGGTGAACGAGGCATGGGCCACATCTCGCTGTGCTGGAAGTGCTGTTTCCTCTCTCTGGTTAGTCTGGAGCGTGGTCCCCAGATGCCATGTCGCTGTCCTGCACCCCTAGCAACATGTCCTTCATGATCTGAGCTGGTTATTTGCCATTTCTACTTACTCTCTCAGGGGGAGGCTTCTGTTTCAACACCTTGAGATCTGTCTTGGCTCTGTCTCAGCTGGCCTTTTTCCCTTTTGGGGATATCTGGTCATTTATTTACTTGGTTCCTCATTAATGGACATAAAATCTGTCTCCCAGCCTCTTGCTACACCCATCAGTGCTGCAGGGACTGTCCTGCTACATGTTTTTAGGCACCTGTGTAACCCCAAAGGTTGAGTGGAAGTTCCTTGGGTAGAGAATGGGGAGGGGTGGAGAGGGAATGCCAAGGCAGGGAGGCAGAGTCCTAGGAGCTGCAGGTGATAAAGGGATCTGGCTCACGTGCTGGAGAGCCAGTGAGTCCCAGAAAGCTCAAGGGACTTCCCCAAGGTCACAGAGCAAGTTGGCGACAGAGCAGGAACTGGACTGAGAGCCCATGCCTCCCAGGACACTGTTCCTGCACTTCTTCCGCAAAGCTGCCTGAAACGAGGTTCAGATAACCCCGGCAGGGCCCCTCTGTGCCTGACCAAGGCTGGATCAGAGGCCATGGTTTTTAGTGGCCCCTCCCAGCCGCTGACTCTTGGCCTCTGACCTGGAGGGGGATAGCCCATCTGGACCCTCAGGGCCCTAAGGACAGGGTTGTCCTGGCCCCATGACTTTGCCAGGGAGGAGCCATCAGAGAGTATCTGCAGCTCCCTCCAGCAGGATATCTGTGTGAAGAAAGCAGGCTTCAGAGCAGCCCTGGAAGCTGCAAGGTTGTCACCAATCCATTGTACAGGTGGGAAAACTGAGTCCTGAAGCCATAGCCAGTAGAGCAAGGGGAAGGCTAGCTCACACCTCTCCTTTCCTGATTGTCCTCTCCAAAGCCAGACCCTCGAGGAAGCCCCCCTGACCTCTCTGGGCTCGCCCGTCCCCCTGAGCACTGCTCGCTTCTCCCTGTTCCCTTGCACTCTCTTCTCTAGGCCAGGGTGGTCCCAGCCTGCCGGCAACCCCGTAGACATGTGTGGGCACGTTAGGCAGAGGGCACCAGGCATGGGGGTGGGACGGCCTGCTGGCTCAGGCCTCTGACACCTGTGTGAGGCAGGATGCTCACTGGAGTGTAGCCTCAGGTAAGGCCACTTGCCTCTTGGCCTAGCTTGGCATCCTCACCTGTAAAATGGGAATAATAATAGCCTTTCTCTCAGTTGTTAAGAGGATTTGATGAGCCATAATGTGTCAAGGACAGCCTGGCACAGAGTAAGTGCTCAGCCAACATGGCCTATTATTATTTTTATTATTATCCTCAAGTCAGTGGGGAGGCGGCAGCGGCAGCTGCAGGCCGGGGAGAGAGTGTTTGCAAACTGACAGCCGAGAGGGTGACTAACGGTGCCTCAGCCTCCGCGCCCTCTATGGAGGGCGGGGGAGACATGGGGATGCGGAGGGCTGGCAGAGCCCCTGTGCAGAAGGGCTTGCAGGTTGAGGACCCAGCCAACCACAGAGCGACCCCGATTCAAGTTCCAGACCATCACCCCTAACTAGTGGTGTGCCTTAGGGCAAGTTGTTGCAAGCTCCTGAGCCTCGGTTTCCATTTCTATGAAATGGGGGCAAGAGGAGTTCGTGGCTCCCACAGGTGGTTCTCGGGAGCCCGAAGTTGCTTCCTGTGCTCATGGTGGCCCCGTCGTGTCAGTGTGTGTGTGTCTAGGGGGATCCGGTCTCCCTGCCCAGACGGCGAGGCTGCTGCGCTGGCCTTGGGACAGGAAGCACTGTGTGTTCCGGGCGGAAGGGAAGCCCTTCATCCCCAGGCGCAGGGGGTTGATGCCAGACACTTCCAAGTCTGGGGGCTCATTCCACTCCCTCCACAGCCTGCCTGGGGGTGTCCCATCCTGCCTTCGGAGTGCGAGATCCGAGGATCAGAAGGGTTGAGTTTCTCGCCTGTTGTGTACTCGTCAGAGCCTGGTCTGCCTGACCCTTGCCCCAGGAGTGGGGCCTGGAAGCGGTGGTGGTGGTTCCCCCGGCTCCTTCTGGTCGCCCAGACCACACGCCCCCCTGCTCAGGCCCCAGGTCCCATGGCCCTCAGAAGCCAAGCTTGTCTCCTCACCTGGAATTTGAAGCCCCACATCCCTGCAGGGTCTGTACCCTGCAGGCCCAGTACTCACCATCCCCTGCAGCGGACAACGGGGTGCTCAGACCATAGGATCTGTTTCCCACCCTCCCTCATGATGGGCTTCCAGCTGGGGTGCCCCTGCCTTTCCAAGCCCTGCAACCTTCCAGGCTCAGCTCCAGCGCTCCCTCCTCCAGGAAGCCCACCTGAGCTCTGCAGTCCTCACTCCCTTCACACCCCTAGGCACTTGCATTTAAATGTCTTCTTCCACTGCTCATGAATGTCAGCCAGGCCCCAGACCTTGTCCGTCACATGAATCAGCCTGGGAACAAGGCACATGGAGGCGTTTCTCTTCTGACACACCATAGGCATGGGAGAGCCACTGGCCCTGCCTAACCCTCAGATTGCTCATCTGTCAGCAAGGAACAGTAGTCCCATCCCTCTGCTTCCTGAGACAGGTGCACGGCAGCTCTGGGCTGTGTGTGGGAAGATGATGGTTGCAGAGGGAGTGCTGAGCTGGGGCCGCAGAGAGTGTGTGTGCAGGACGGGGCTGACTTGCTGCTCTGGGGGCATCAGGTTGGCTGGGGTCGCTTTCTTGGGGGAGTCCACTGTATTGAAGTCAACATGTACACCAGAAACTACACCAGTCTCAGGGCACAGCTCGGTGAGTTGCCAGAGCTGAGCTCGCCACCTTCCAGTCAGCTAGCCGCCTCCTCCGAGGTCTCCATCCTGCCCTGGGAATCCCCTGATTCTGAACCTGATTCAGATGGGATCACACGGCGTGTGTGCTTCCTGCCTGGCGTCTTGGTCAGCACGATGCTTGGACACATGTCAGTGCTGGTCCATGGTGGGGGCTGGTTCACGGTTGCTGCTGTCCGTTGTTCTGTGAGTACACACAGCTTATCTCTCACTCCCGGCGAGCATCTGGGCAGTGCCCAGTGTGCACTTTGTTCAGACCAGGCTCCCGTGCGCTCTCCCGGGCCTGTCTGGGCAACACCTGCCCTGCCATCTCTCGGGTGTGTGCCCGGAAGTGGGGTGGCCAGGCCATGGAGCTGGCTTACATTTGATTTCAGAGATACTGCCTGGGCGAGTTTCTATAGGTGACAGAACTGAGAGGCCCACAGAGGACGAGTGACTTTCCCCAAATCCCAAGGACCTCAGTGACCTCAGCCGCCCTCAGTGACCACCCTCAGTGGTCCCTCGCAGACCGCTTAGCTGATATCCCGCCATGGGCTGGCAGGGCAGGTGCTACTCACCCGCTGTGATTTGTGGCCTCTGTCGGTCATTCTGTGGGCTTGTAAGGTCACAGTGGGCTCAGGGTTGGGGGTCCTCGGCCCTTCTCTCCTGCCCAGTGTCCGCAGCCTGCCAAGACTGGAAAGGGCAGCCCTTGCCCCAGACCCCAGCTCCAGAAGCCACTGGCATCTGTTCACATTGTTGTGGGGAGGGAGCAGGATCTCAGTGACAGAGGCGCCGTCTCTTCTCACAGCTTCCCCTCAGCCCCCACTTCTCCCCACAGCTCTCATGGTACCAAGTGACAGGTCGGCCTTCCTGTGACACGGGGACGCCAGATCTTCTAGGAAGATGTCGGCAATTCAGGTACTGCGGCGATGGGGGTCTGGTGTGGCGGGGGTCCCCATGCCACCATGGGGTGCCGAGAGGGAAGAGAGAATGCAGGTCGATGCGCTCCCCTTCTCCCCAGCCCTGGCTCTCAGCAAAGTAGAATTCAGATGCAGGCACTCAAGATGGGAGCCCAGGGGGTGAGACTCAGCTGGCAGGCGCCCAGCGCTCTGTGGAGGAGGGGCGCCTCACCCAGGCTCGTGGAGGCTAGGCAAGAGGCTGTGGCCTTGCAGGCGTGCAGGCAGGTGGGTGGGGGTTGCCCCAGCTGCGCCCGCCCACCTGCTGCCTGCCCTGCAGGCCGCCTGGCCATCCGGTACAGAGTGTATTGCCAAGTACAACTTCCACGGCACTGCTGAGCAAGACCTCCCCTTCTGCAAAGGAGACGTGCTCACCATTGTGGCTGTCACCAAGGTAACCAGGGACCTCACACCTCCACCCACCACCCACCTCTGGGTTTTTGCTCCCCTGCAGGGGTGGGTGAGCCTGAGAAAGTGTCTGGGCTCCCCTCTCCCTAGGACCCCAATTGGTACAAAGCCAAGAACAAGGTGGGCCGTGAGGGCATCATCCCAGCCAACTATGTCCAGAAGCGGGAGGGTGTGAAGGCAGGCACCAAGCTCAGCCTCATGCCGTGAGTACCTCCAAGGAGCGATCAGAAGCTCCAGTCTGGGAGGGAGGAGGATGGGAGCCCTGAGTCCCCAGGAAGAGAGTCAGTCAAAGCATGGAGGCAAGAGTAAGAGCTGGGATGTCCATGAGGGCCTCTCAAGAGGAAGGGCGTGGGTGCAGACCTCAGAGGGGATGAAGAGTGGGAAGCAGAGGATGAGGGCCTCAGTGCTTGTCTGAGCCACAAACCCCGGGGAGGCACCAGCCAGAGGGAGGGCCTTCAGGAAGTGGAACCCAGCACTGCCCTTGGGCTGCCACGACCCCAGGCTTGGCCTCCCTGCAGCTGGTTCCATGGCAAGATCACGCGGGAACAGGCAGAGCGGCTCCTGTGCCCACCAGAGACAGGCCTGTTCCTGGTGCGGGAGAGCACCAACTACCCCGGGGACTACACGCTGTGCGTGAGCTGTGATGGCAAGGTGGAGCACTACCGCATCATGTACCACGCCAGCAAGCTCAGCATCGATGAAGAGGTGTACTTTGAGAACCTCATGCAGCTGGTGGAGGTGAGCGGGGCCCCAGGGCCAGCTGGGTTCTGGCTGTAGCCCCACCACCACTGGCAGGGTGACCTTGGGCAGGTCCTGCGGCCTCGGCGAGCCTGCCTTTCCCTGCGCCTCCATAGAGCCCCTGTCATGTGCCGGGGTTTATCTCTGACCCCACAGTGCCTCCACATGGAGATGGCACCCCAGCATGTAGGCCAGGAAACAAAGGTTCAGAGCAGTTAAGGGACCTGCTGCTGGTCACACTGCTGTGATTTGGAGGTGCCAGGACTAGATCTAAGTCTTCTGATCCCAGAGCTAGCTTCCCTCCAGCCACTCAGAACTGTCTGTCCAACCATGTGTGTATAAGCATGTCTCCTCGAGCTCCACCTTGGTGGCCCCCGTGTCCGGCAGTTCCCAAGGCCGACTCTGCCCCAGGCAGCCTTCAGATGCCTCCTGCACCCACCCTCAGCACTGTCCCTGCCGCTGGCCTGACTTGGGGCAGGGGTCCTCTGCACACCTGGCTAGAGGCTGAGTCAGGCCTGTTGGTGAGGCCAAGTGATAGCAACAGCTGGTGTCCGTCCAGCACCTGGGGTGTGGGGTGGCATGGGAGACAGGCTGTGTGTCTGGGCCTCCCTAACCCTGCTAGAAAATGGGGAGCCCTCCCTCCCCAAAGCAACTCGACTGGGTGGGACCAGCCTCTGCTGCCCTCTGGTGGTCAGATCAGAGTGGTGCACCGGTGGTGCACGGGCCGGTCCTGAGGGGCTGCCCTGCGCCCTGCAGCACTACACCTCAGACGCAGATGGCCTCTGTACTCGCCTCATCAAGCCAAAGGTCATGGAGGGCACCGTGGCCGCCCAGGATGAGTTCTTCCGCAGTGAGTGCCACGCCAACCCCCACCCCTCTCTTGCCCACCCGCCTCCTCCCCCACCCAGGCTTCCTGGCACGACCCCCATCCCAGAGGCTCTGGAGACCTCCAGGGAACCCACATGTCATAGTCCAGTCTTCCTCTGCTGCGACCCCTGCTCTGACTTAACCCCCGCTCCCTGACCACCACCTCCTGCCCCCCCGTCACCTCCCACCCAGGCGGCTGGGCGCTGAACATGAAGGACCTGAAGCTGCTGCAGACCATAGGGAAGGGGGAGTTTGGAGGTGAGCCAGAGAGGGTGGGAGCCCTGGGAGGGGCTGGTGACTGCGGGGAGTCCAGGGAACAAGCCCCAGCTGTCTTCGCAGACGTGATGCTGGGTGACTACCGAGGGAACAAGGTTGCTGTGAAGTGCATTAAGAACGATGCCACTGCACAGGCCTTCCTGGCTGAAGCCTCCGTCATGACGTGAGCTGGGGCAGGGGTGGGTGGGGAGGTCGCCCTGGAGCCGGGAGGTGATGGGGAGGCTTGGCAGGCTCTGACCACCCTGTCCCGCTGTAGGCAACTCCGGCATAGCAACCTGGTACAGCTTCTGGGCGTGATCGTAGAGGAGAAGAGCGGGCTGTACATCGTTACTGAATACATGGCCAAGGTGTATGCCTGCCCCAAGCCCCCTGCCGTACCCTTGGGCCCATGCTCCCTCAGTCCCTGCTCTCCAACTGAGCTTTGAAGTCACTGGGGCTTGGCTTTTGTCCTGGCTCATCATTTATTCACTGGAGGTGACCAATGGCATGACCATGCCAGGTGACTATGGAAAAGCTGTGCCACCTCACCAAACCTCAGGTCCTCGTCTGTGAAGGGAGGTAGTAACAAAGCTTTCCTCAGAGATTTATAAGAATTAAGAGACAATGCATGAAAATTGCTGAGTGCAGTGTCCAGCGTGTAGGATCTGATAATCTTTTAGAAGTGATGCCCTGACCTTTCCCCTGCCCCTTCGCTCTCCTCACACCTCCCGTGAGTGTCACCGTTTACCCAGCCCCAAGTACCCTGAGGTCTGGAGGGCAAGTCTAACCTATGGGGCCTGTCGGTCTGTCTGTCCTGCCCCAGGGGAGTCTAGTGGACTACCTGCGGTCTCGGGGTCGGTCGGTGCTGGGTGGAGACTGTCTTCTCAAGTTCTCACTGTAAGTGAAGCAACCTGATTGGGGGTGGGGGGAGCTGCCCTGCTACGGGACCCCTGCCTGAGGGGACGTGTGGGTGGCTCACCCCCAGAGATGTCTGTGAGGCCATGGAATACCTGGAGGGCAACAACTTTGTGCACCGGGATCTGGCTGCCCGCAACGTGCTAGTGTCTGAGGACAACGTGGCCAAGGTCAGCGACTTCGGCCTCACCAAGGAGGCCTCCAGCACCCAGGACACGGGCAAGCTGCCGGTCAAGTGGACAGCCCCCGAGGCCCTAAGAGAGAAGGTGGGCAGGCTTCTCCTCTGGGCCTGAGCAGTGGTGGATGGGGTTCCTGGTCACCCCCACCCCCAGTTCCCAGGATCTGACACCGCCTCTCCCATCCACATGGCAGAAATTCTCCACCAAGTCTGATGTGTGGAGTTTCGGGATCCTTCTCTGGGAAATCTACTCTTTCGGGCGAGTGCCTTATCCAAGAATTGTGAGTATGGGCGCTGGGGCTGAGACTGGGGCTTGGAGAAAGGGGAGGGTGGCAGGGTGGGGGCCCTCACTGGGCCCTGCCTCCCCTATCTGAGGCCTGGAAGCTGCAGACCTGCCCTGGGGTCCTCTCAGGCCACCCCCGGGACCTGGATCTGAGACAGAACTAGGGGTGTTGTGGAGAGGAGTGCTAAGTAGGGGTCCCCTCGGGGTCAGGCCTCGCACCGACTCACACCACCCCCACCTCCGCGCAGCCCCTGAAGGACGTCGTCCCGCGGGTGGAGAAGGGCTACAAGATGGATGCCCCCGACGGCTGCCCGCCTGCAGTCTACGAGGTCATGAAGAACTGCTGGCACCTGGACGCCGCCACGCGGCCCTCCTTCCTGCAGCTCCGCGAGCAGCTCGAGCGCATCAAGACCCACGAGCTGCACCTGTGACTGCGGCCTCGCCCGGGCCGAGGGCCTGAGGGCCTGCGGGGACTGAGCCGGAGCGACTGCGGACCTCGCGGCCCCGCTGGCTGGGCCCAAGCCCGAACTGAGCCCAGCAGGAGGCCGCTGGGCCTCTTTCCTGTCCCAGCCCGCGCCCCCTCTGGCACCCGGAGACCCCGCCTAGGCCTGGCACCTTCTTTCATGGACCCACCTGTGGGGCTTTGGGAGCCCTGCCCTCGGGCCCGGATGGGAGGAGGCTGAAGAGCCGGGGGATAGACGCCCTACCGTGGTCAGGCTCCCCCTGGCCTCCCATCTCTCGCCTTCTTAGAGTTTTATTCCTTTTCTTTTTTTGAGATTTTTTTTTTCCGTGTGTTTATTTTTTATTATTTTTCAAGATAAGGAGAAAGAAAGTACCCAGCAAATGGGCATTTTACAAGAAGTACGAATCTTATTTTCCTGTCCTGCCCACGAGGGTTGGGGGGACCGGCCCCCCTCTAGGGCCCCATCGCCCCGGCCCTGTCCGCACCGTGTCCCGTGTCCGTGTCGCCTCGGTCGCCCGTGTCTGTGCTTGACCATGTTGCGGTGTTCGCATGCGCATGCGCCCGAGGCAGACGTCTGTCAGGGGCTTGGAGTCCGTGTGCCGCAGCCGCCCGCCCACCTGCCTTGTGAGATGGAATCGTAATAAACCGCTCCATGAGGACCCCGCTGCCCGGTCTCGGCGCTTCATCCGCCGAGCCTGCCTGTCCCACCCGGCCCCCCATCCCTGTGCCATCTTGTCCATCCCCCTGTCTCTTGTGAGTGAGGCTGTGCTTGCCCTGTGAGGGGGGCAGGGTGGGGAGCACTGCGGGGAGATGTAGCCACCGCCTTGTGTCAGCTGCACGAGCGAGTGTCCTGTGTCTGCCGTGAAGGAGTTCTCACCACCCACCTCCCGCAACATCCCGCTGCCGGGCAGGCCTGGCCCCGGGGCCGTCCTGGGCTTGGGTCCCGCCCGCCGGCATCCCAACTGCCTCTCCTGCCGTGTTGTTCAGGCCCACAGCACAGGGAGGGCTGGAGCATGGATGCGGGAGAAAGCCAGGCCTGACATGCCGGACATGGGCTCCCCTTGGTAGGAGGCAGGATAAACGTCTCGTGCCGATGAGACGTGACCGCTACGGGGAGGCTCTGAGCTGCTGGCCGTTCTCACAGCTCCCCGAGACCGGGCATCGCTGGCCCCGCCCCACGTGCGCCCAGCCCTGCGGGGCACAGATGGAGAAGGCAGACTGGCCCTGGGTTCCGCGGGGCCAGTGGTCAGTGCAAGCCTCTGAGGGTTCACGTCATTCACCGAGACAGGCAGCTGGTGGAGTGTCCCCTTGTCCTTGGGGCTCTGACCTGTCCTCTCCCAGCCTGCAGGACCTGAAATCCAGGCCGTTCTGACTGTACAGGACGCCTCGGGGCTGCTCCTCAGCCCACTGTGGTTCGGCCCCATCACCTCCCGCAGCTCTGCTGCTGCCTTGCCTCCCCCAGTTCGTTTTCTCTGCACACAGCCAGATGCATTTTTTAAAAAACCAGACCATTCACTCAACAGCACACACTTGGATCCCTGCTGTGTGGTGGGACTAGGGTTCAGCAGTGAGCAAAACGGACCCTGTGGAGTTGACAGTTGGGAAGACGATCACATAGACAAACTGAGAAGTGCTGTGGAAGAAACGAATAGCGTGGGAATCAGACCTTATGTGTAGGTCAGGGAGGGCTTCCCGGAAGAGGCAGCATGTAAGCTGAGATGGGAAGGATGAATGAGAGGGTGGGTAGCAGCATTCCAAGAGGGAGGAGCCAGCAGGTTCCCTGCTTCTCAGAGGACACAGGAGAGGGAAACAGTCTGCTGTCGGGGTTAGCTGCAAGGAGGTCACTGGGGACTTTAGCAAGACTCAAGTTTGGTGGGGGTGGAGTCCGGATCACGATCACAGTGGCTAGAGGAGGTGCAAGGACTGCAGGAAGGTAGACAGTCTGTGGAGGAATCCAGCTGTAATGAAGAAAGGATTTTTAAGGCAGTAGAGGCTTAAGCAAATCTGACTGCCAAAGGGAAGGACATTTACCTCGGGATCGTGTCCATATACTGAGAGGGAGGTGGACAGTAGAGAGGGGAGGGCACAGTAGTGATTCCAAGTGGGAGCTTGCCCAGGGCGAGGTTGGCAGCTGGAATCCAGAGCATGAGGGGCAGTGGGTCTGCAATAGGAGAGGGACCATCCTGGTGAGTTGCTGAGGAGAGGCTACCACGAAGTGGCACGCTGGTAGATGACTGTCATTCAGGTCTAGGGCAGGGGTCAGGGGTGGGGGCTCTGATCTAGAGTGTGCTGGCATCCACTGTGCCCAATACCAGAGTGGACTTCATGCTCCCAACCTGACTTTGCTGAAAGCGGGGATCTGAGTGCCTTTTGATGATCAGCTCTCACTGACTGGTCCAGAAGCCAGCTCAGGTTCAGAAAGCTCCAAAGATGCCCATGGCCATGGGGTCACAAGAGGGGCCAAGCAGGTGACGTAACGGAGAATTGTGCCAAGTGTGACAAGCAAGAGTGAAGGGACGAGGTCCGGCTGATGGGGCCCTGTGGGAGTGCAGGCTCAGGGGACAGAGATTCCACCTGGCAGGTGAGCCCCCTCCTGCCCCCAGTCCTTCATTACTTCTCCACCCCTTCACAGTTCAACTTCCCCGCTTTCTTCTCTCTCATCCTTCGCTGTGCTCTCCTGGCCGCTGGCATATCATAGATGAGTGAGAGGGTTTCTCACCCAAGGCGCTCATGGACCTGGGGGAACCTGCTCAGAACTCAGTTCAGTACCCAGAAATCGGGTGGGTGTCACCACTGCCACCCAGGCCAGGGAGGCAGAGGACAGAGGGAGCTTCTCAGACAGTGGGGGACCGTCGGGGACAGAGAGGGAGGGTGATCCTGCCAGAGGAAGGGCACTGCCTGGACAAAGGGAGTGAGCTGAGAGGCAGTTGAGAGGCTTAAGTGTGTCCGGGGCTAAGGGGCTAAGGGGCCAAGGGATGCAGTTTGGGAGCAAGTGAGGCTAAAGAAAGCGGGGCCTAGACCCCACCTGGCTTTGCAGGCCCCGTGAGAAGTTTAACTCTATGCAAAGATGACCAAGA
This sequence comes from Bubalus bubalis, assembly GCF_019923935.1. Taxonomy (NCBI): domain Eukaryota; kingdom Metazoa; phylum Chordata; class Mammalia; order Artiodactyla; family Bovidae; genus Bubalus; species Bubalus bubalis. The sequence continues at coordinate 36,542,520 of NC_059176.1, forward strand.
ACAACAGGATTGGGGGCAGAGTTTGGCCAGGTCTGCATTTTAGAGAGATGATTCTGGCTGCAGTCTGGCTAGAGTGAATGGGGACAGGGAGATGGTGGGAAGGCTGACAGGCCAGGCGGGAGGTGACTGATGGAGGCCTGGGCTGGGGGACGTGGTAGGAGGTGGAGAGGAAGATGAACGCAGGTGGTGTTTTACTGAGCTGAGTTCTGCCCCTCTTTGTTCTAATGGATGCATTATCTCATGTAACCCTCCAAACAACCCTTGGAGAGAGACACTATTATTATCTCCAGTTTACAGATAAGGTATGTGAGGCTTGGAGAGATTAAAGCATCAGGTAACAGTTTGAGGCTGGCAGGAGCAATTGAAGAGCTTACTGACTGCTGAGGAGCGGAAGGGGCCGTGGAAGGGCTCTGGGGACACTCCAGTCTCTGGCTTGGTAAGGTGGGTGGTGCCACCCATGACACCCCAGCCCTGGAGGAGGATGTGCTGGGGGTTGCAGAAGAGTTTGGTTTGGATTTGTGGCCTGGGAGCCTTTGTGACATCCAAGCAGAAAGGTCCCCTCCAGAGTTAAATGTTTATTTGGGCCTGTGACTCCAGGAGAAGCTGGGCTGAAAGCAGAGATTTGGGGATAGTGGGCACAGAGAAGGTGCTTGAAGTCATGGGTGTGGACGAGCTTGGCCAGGTAGCATGTGGAGCCTTTGGAGAGATGGGAGGGACCAGGGAGGGACAAGAGTGACCAAGAAGCAATTCCTGGGGTGGCTGGGGGCAGCAGAGAGGCAGGTGAGCGCTGGGGTGGGGGTTCTCAGAGCAGGGGGAAGGGAGGGGTGTCCACAGCGTTTCACGTTGCAGAGGCTGTGTTGAGAAGTGTCCACTGGGCGCAGAGAGCGGGCATCGTCAGGCCTTGCTGGAACAGTTTTCATGGGGCATGGGGGTGGGGAGTGCAGGAGCTGGGAGGACTTAGGGGGCGGCAAGGAAGCAGGGCTGGAGGAGAGCCCACATTTCCACAGCTCGGCTGCGAAAAGGAAGGGGGAGAAGCGAGTGGAGGTGGTTGAGGGCTCAGTGTAGAGAAATGAAGTTCTTCTTTTAGCATGTCCTAAAATTTTCCATTTGCAGCCGTGGTTTTAATTAACTTGTAGAGCTTCAGTATCTTAATTCTACTGGGGGTTTACAAAGTACAGTAAAACTCAAGCTATCCAGAATTCTTGGAGCCACTCTGGAAAACCAAAATTTATTTGGATGAAAATATTTGAGATACAGGATTTTTTTTAGCTTTTTAAAAAAAAAAAATCATTTGGCTGCTTCAGGGCTTAGTTGCACCACGTGGAATCTCTCGTTGCAAGATGCAGGCTTCTCTAGTTGTGGCACGTGGGCTTAGCTGCCCTGCAGCCTATGGGATCTTAGTTCTCCGACCAGAGATCGAACCCACGTCCCCTGCATTGCTAGGCAGATTCTTAACCACTGGACCACCAAGGGGAGTCCCAGGACTTCTAATTTTTTAAAAACTTCTTTCATTATGGAAATTATCAAACATATAAAAGTAGAGATTAGAATACAAGGAACCCTCACGTCCCTACTACCCAACTTTAACAGTTATCAACTCAAGGCCAATTCTCGGCCATGCACACCCTGTTCCCCTCCTCCCACCCAAGTTCTAGGAGATTTGGGAGCAAATCCTAATGTTATATCAATTCATCCGTAAAGCTTTAGTATATTTCTCCAGAAGACGTAAGACTTTAAAAAGACATTCTACCACAATCCCATTATTATTCCTAAAAATTCTAACAAGAATCCCTTAATCAAATATCCATTGATCAAATTTCCCCGTCTCATTTTTCCCGTTACACGGTCCACGCATTGCATTTATTTGCTCTATCTCTTAAGACTCCCTTTCTATTTTCACATAATTCGTTTCTTTTTTTTTTATTTTCACATAATTTCTTTGTTGAGGAAACCTGGTTGCTCGGAGGCATGAGCGTTTGGAATATGGGAGAGAGCTGAGAATCATGACAGCGAGAGCAGGACAGGGAAGGATGGGGGGCCGGTGATGGCCAGACAGCAGGGACAGCCATCCGTGGGAAGGAGCCAGGACACCAGGGCCCATCCCAGGCAGGGAGGAAAGTCAGAGCTGCTGGGGGTGGCTCATCCCAGTGATCCCCCTGAGGCCCTGCAGCCACGGGGACAGAAGGAAGGAGGAAGGATGGCCAGAGCTCAGGTTGGCAGGAGGTCAGGTTGCCTCATCAGGCTGGAGGTGAAGGGTGGGGCGGGGCCTGAGATCAGACCTGGAAGGAACAGGATGTCTGTGCTGGGGAGGGAGGGAGAGGACAGTGCCAAAACCCCAGGTTCTGGGCCATCCTGGCTCCTCCCCACCTGGCCCTGGCCCAGGGGCCCCTCCCTATCCTGCCAGCTGCAAATCTACCCTGGGGCTCGGATACTAGATCCCTTCGCAATGAGGGTGGTCCGTGGCCTGGGTCCCTTGCTCTGCCTTCTCCTCCTCGTATTCCTGGACCCCCACAGCCCCGAGGTGGGCCATCTGCCTCAGCGAAGATTTGAGTACAAGCTCAGCTTCAAAGGACCGAGGCTGGCATTGCCTGGGGTTGGAATACCTTTCTGGAGCCATCACGGAGGTAAAATGTCGGGTGAGGACCAGCCATGCCCAGTGTTCCTCAGAACACTGGAGGGGCTGACAGGCTCTGGGTGGCCGTGACTGGGTGGGGAGTGGGCCTACCAGTACAGCCACTGCCCAAGACGGGGCCAGGCCTGGGGCAGACAGTGCCAGGGGCCCCAGGACCCTCCCACCCCGACCTGTCTCCTGCTCCACCTCCACAGCCCCAACCCTACCTGTCCGCCTCAGCTTCTCCTCTCTGCCTCTCCCTTTCTCTGCCCTGGGACTTCTCTCTCCTTCTCTTCTCACCTCTCCTTGGAGAAGCCTTCACCACCCTGCCTCATGGATCTGTGAACATACACACACATGCTAATAGGCTGAGTCTCGGACTCACAGACGCAAGGCAGCTTGGATCAGCACAGCCGATCCTCTGGCGCTACACTGTCAGGTTGGGGCTGTCCAGGAGACCTGGGGCAGCCTGGAGGGAGGCAGCTGCGTGGCCAGCTGTTTCACCAGAGAGGGCCCCAGCCCTGCCCTGTGTGTGTGCTGGGCGGAAGCAAGCACGAGAGCATCTCAGCCCATACGTTGTACTCAGGGCCTTCCAAACCCAGACCTACAAAGAATCTGTCTTTTACTCCGTCTTGTTCTAAAAAGATTTTTGAGGACTTATATGGACCTATGCAACTGAGAGGAATTTAAATTAGGAGTGAGCCAGAAGAATGAGACATAGTGTTAGGACTGAGGCATGAAATGAGTCCAGGAACATGGCTTGCTGCCAAAAGATATGCTGTTAAGCCTGCCCACTCTTCAGAGTTGAGCGATGAACCTGGTTTAGAGCCTCCTAGCAGCCAAACCAAAGAGAGAAAGCAGATCCATTGTGTATTTTTGTGTCTGTGAGATGTAATGTCTGAAAAACAGCATCATTCCTGAGACCAGAGCAAATATCCCTTTAAGAAGACAGGCCCTCTTAGCAGGTTTAGGCCCAGTTCTCCCTCACAAAGCCCCAGGAGGTAAACAAAGGAGGAGGCTGTTCCCCATAGCTCGGAGCAGGCCCTGCCTCGGGCCCAGGATGGCAGGACTACACTCATTGTTCTGGGCCACGCCAAGTCTGGGGTGTTCCAGGACATATGGGGGAGCAGAGGCACATTCTTCAAGGTCACTCAGAGATATGCTCACTGTCCATTCACTCATTCATCCTTTTATCCGACTCACCCCCATGTCCTCTGTGCCCCACCCAGAGACACAGGGCTGAGTCAGTTTCGAGGATCCTGCAGTCTGCAGTGAGGTCCCCTGAACAATCCACTGGAAGCCCAGCGCAGAAGTGGGGCAGACATGGGCAACCCCTGCCTCCTGCATGCCACTTCAGAGGCGGTGGTGGCTCCCAAGGGCTCCAGCCCTCCTGGCCTTGCAGCCTCTGAGCCTCCCTACCCCCAGCTCTGGCCGCTGCTGAGCAAACAGGCTGGATTAGCAGTCTCCAGGACATGCTGGCAGGGTCTGGGCTCTGGGCCAGGTTCCAGGCTGGCAGGCCGCAGGGGAGTGGAGGCAGCTGGGGCAGGGCCTCTGGTCTCCCTTCTCCATTTCCTGCCAAACCTGCCTCAGTTTCTCGCTCCTTCCTTCCCTCTCCCCCATCCCACCCACATCAGTGGTAATTCTCACACTCACTCCATCCCTCACGGCCAGTTCCCACCTCTGCTTTCGTGCTCTCCCCACCTTGGGATGTCCCCTAGGTGCCCCCACCAGGAAGGCCCACCTCTGTCTGGACATACCCGTGTGTCCACAGCCTGGAGTCCTGGCCCTCCGCCTGGTTATTCTCTCAGGGTGCTGCTCCCCTGTGTTCGTAGTCTCCGGCCTGTCCTTCCCCTCATAGGCCTCTCTTTCCTCCTCTGAGAAACACAATGCTCCCATGCTCACTTGCTCAGTCATGTCTGACTCTTTGCAACCCCATGGACTGTAGCCCACCAGGCTCTTCTCTCCAGGGGACTCTCCAAGCAGGAATACTGGAGTGGGTTGCCATTCCCTTTGGACACAAATCTCTCTCATGGTGGAAATGACTTGTACTTTGGAGTCAGAGGGAGCTGGGTTCCCATTCATTTAGTTTCTTAATTTTTCTGAGCCTCAGCTTCCTCATCTATAAAATGGGGCCTTGGAACTTCCCTGGTGGTCCCGTGGTTAAGACTCTAAGCTTCCACTGCTGGAGTCATGGGTTCGATCCCTGGTTGGGGAACTAAGATTCCCCCGTGCCATATGGCCAAAAATAGTATAATAAATAATTAAAAGATAAAATGGGGCCCTATAAAAGCAAGCTGCACAGACTTGCAATGAGGCTTATGCGAGAATGCAGGTAAAGAGCTCCATGTGTGTCTGGAGACTTCGTTGACCTTCCCTCCCCCTGGCAAAGACCCAATCCCCACTTCTTCGGGGGATTCCACTGTCTGACCAGCTGGCTTATGACCTATTGGCTGTGATGTTCCCTCCTTCCTCCTTCTGGCGCCCAGTCTAGACCAGTGAGAGAGAGTGATGGGGGAGCAGGGGCTGGTGGGGCCCAGGTCCTGAGCTGCCCTGGCCTGCAGATGCCATCCCGGGCCTGGAGGAGGTACGGCTGGCCCCATCCATGCGGAACCGGAGTGGCGCCGTGTGGAGTACAAACCCCGTCCTCTTCCCTGCCTGGGAGGTGGAGATACAGATGAGGGTGACCGGGCCGGGGCGCTGGGGAGCCCAGGGCATGGTAAGTGGTCCCCACGAAGGTCCGGCAAAGGGGTGGGTCAGAGGAGCTGGTGGTGAGCCTGGGGTTCCAGCATCCTGCAGGGACCCCTGAGTTGAGCAGCTGTGGACCCACAGGCCGTGTGGTACACCCAGGGCAGGGGCCAGGTAGGCCCTGTACTGGGGGCGCCAGACTTGGGGGACGGCATTGGGATCCTCTTCGACTCCTCAGCCCAAGATCCCCAGGTGAGTGGTGGTCTCCTGTCCGTCGTCCCGCCCACACCCTCACCCTCCGCCCTGTGCCCGGGTCTCAGGCTGCTTGTCACCTCCCAACACAGAACAGCCCTGCCATCTATGTGCTGGCCAGAGACAGGCACATCCTCTACGAGCCGCTTGGGTAAGGGCCCGCCTGGGTTGACCCCTACCTCATTCCTGGGCTGCGAGGAGCTCGGTGGTCCACACACAGAGAGCCCCCCTTCTAGGGCAGTGCCTCCTTGCTGCCCTCTCATCTGAGCTGATGACGCTGCCCAGGGCCGCCCTCTCACTAGGTCCCAGCCAAGCCTCCTCCAGGGCCTGGGACCAGGGTTGGCTTGCTCTTCTTGGAAATTACTCCACGGAGTCCTCAATTCACTGAACCCAACAGCCCCAGGGCAGCCAGGGTAGTGACAGGACGCAGAGTGAGGTCCGTGGTCAGTGTTTTCATTCCCATCACCTCCTCTTGACACTCTTGAGAAGTGGGGATTGTTAGGCCCCAATTACAGGTGAAGACGTTGAGCCCAGAGAGAAGTGATTTGCCCCAGGTCACACAGCTGTGCCCTGAGCTGAGATTTGAGGCCAGACTTGCCGGTGGAGGGTCCACGCCCTTTCCCGCACCAGCTGCCTGCCTGCCTGCCAGCACTGTCCCTTTCTCTCCGATGACGTGGCTCCCCATCCCTCCGCAGCCAGGATGCCTCCTCAGTAGCTGGGCCAGTTCGTCAGTGTCTCTTAGCAAACATCCCTCTTAGCTCATAACAATTAGAATAATTGCTGACATTTACGACCTGAGCTTACTGTACGCCAGGCACTGCGCCAAGCACTTCACGCTCATGGCTTGGTTAACCCTCATAACAAGGTTATGAGGTAGTTTCAATTATTATTCTCATTTTAAAGATGGAGGAACTCGGGTTTGGAAAGGTGAGGCAACTTGCCCAAGGTACAGGAGCTCAGAGGGCAAACCCCACCCCCCACCCCCCCCACCCCCGGGGCCCCGTCCCCTGCTCGGTGCTGCCCCCTCTCGGCCGAAGGCGGTGGTGACGGGCTCGCTGCCATCAGAGCCTCTGTGTGTCCATGAGCCCAGACACACTCAGGATGTCTCAGCACTCCTAACTCTCTGGACCAGCTGCTTCACCTCCGTGGGGAGGCTGGCTGGTCATATTGTCCTTGGCTGCTAGGGTGGGTCTTGTGCTGTCTGTCCTGCTATGGGCCAAGAGTGGCAGAAAGGAGAAGAAAGAGAAGCTGTACTCAGAGGGAAGCCAGTGGGAGACCGTGGAGGCGGTGGTGGGCCTGGGGAATTGTGGGTAGAAATCCCTCTGTTGGTCCAGGATGAACCCTAGGGAAGCGTCCCAGGGCGGGCCTCGGCCTCTTTTGTGGATTCCAAGTCCCAGCATTCTGCCAGGCAAGGCTCGCTTTCCTGCTCCTCTCTCTTCTGCTGCGAGAGCAGAATACAGCAATGGAGGCTGGAGCTAGACCAGTACTATTGGGGGCAGGTGGCACTGCAGGCCTGGGCAGCACGGCCTCTGGGACCACCCCTACTGGTTAGGCCTTGGGTCCTGTGTGGCCTGGCTGGATTCCAAGTGCCCACAGGGATGGAGGCAGCCTGCTGCTGGGCTCCTGCCGCCAGGACTTCCGGAACCGGCCGTACCCCTTCAGAGCACGGATCACCTACTGGGGGCAAAGGCTGCGTGTGAGTCGTCCCTCCTGCCTTTGTGGGTCTACCAGGCAGGAAGTGCAGGTTACAGGGCTCAGAGCTCTGTGGAGTCCCACGATCCCACAGACACACCTGTAACAGCACACGTGGTCCCTGGCACACGCAGGCAACACCCATAGGGATCCCTGCTCTCTACACAGACTCCTAACTTGCCCCCAGCACATGCCTGGGAGAGCTGGCATAAGCCCAGGTGTGCGAGCCCCTCCACATCACTCTGATTCCACGTTTCCCGCCCGCCTTCCCAGTCAGGGAGCCAATGAGTCAGGTGGGGACACTGCCCCTGCTGGGGTTGGGGGAGAGACGTGGGCTCCCCTGTGAGGGACCATGCCCTTTGTGTCCCTCAGGTCTCCTTGAACAGCGGCCTCACTCCCAGTGACCCAGATGAGGTCTGTGTCGATGTGGGGCCCTTGCTTTTGGCCCCTGGAGGTTTCTTTGGGGTCTCGGCGGCCACGAGTATCCTGGCAGGTGAGGGCCTTCTGGGCAGAGGAGCGGTGCCCACTGAACACCCCTTCTAAGAAGCACTAGGGTGGGGCCAGCCAGTTCCTCACTGTGGGACCCAGGAAAGCCACAAACCCTCTCTGGACCTCTGTTACCATCTGGGGAAGGTTGTGTCTGCCTTGCAGAGTTGATGAAAGTTTCAAATGGGGTAAAACACGAGTCACTTCCATTTCACTGTTGGCTTCACAAGGGTCCCTAGCTGGGATCTGTGGGGCAAGAGGAAGAGGGACGGCCATGGGGGACATCTAGGAAATGGAGCAAAAGGATGTGATGTAACAGAGAGCCTGTGGAGGAGCTCAGCTGGAGAGCAGGGTGCAATCAGAGGTGGCATCCTGGAATGCCAGGACTTTGGTGTTTAGACTCTAGGCGCTGGGGAGCCATGGCAGGTTTCTAAGGAGGAGAGTGACGTGGTCAGAGTCATGAGGAGGAGGAGGCGGCCCCTGTGTGGTTCTTCTGCCAGTAGCAACCAGGCTCTGGGCCTGAGGGTATTGCTTTGCCTGTGGCCATGGCTCTAGGTCAGGAACATCCAGTTTTCCCATTCACTGGAGGTCGCCCTCTACCTCTCTGTTGGAGTCAACCCTCACAGCCCACTGGTCTGCTTATCTGATCCTCACACCTTTCCTATGAAGAGAGGCAAGATGAGGGTCAGAGCTGCTCAAAGTCACCCAGATCTCTTGCCTGCCTGGAACATAATGGAGGCCGGGGGTGAGGGCTGAGGGAGTAAGTTCCCTTCCCTTCGCTACCCTGCTTTCTAGATGACCATGACATCCTGTCCTTCCTGACCTTCAGTCTGTGGGAACCGGTTCCAGAGGTAATGCCGAACCTGGGCCTTCCCTGGGGGGAGGGCTGGGGGAGAAGCAAGCAGCCCAGTGATCCCTCCCCTCCCTGGATGCTCTGCTCACGTTCAGCTGTCAGACCTGTCATTCCAACGCTTATCTCTACCTGCTTGCGGAGCTCTACTCAGGCCAAGCCTTGTGCTGGGAAGTGCTGGGGGCCAGAGGTGACCCAGAGCCAGGCCCTGTCCTCAAGGAGCTGTGGGAGCACTGAGGGGTCCTAACCAGCCAGAGGAGCAGGAAGACAGCATGGCAAAGATGAGCTTGAAGGAACAGAGGGAGTGGCATAGACACAGGCCTGAGGGAGCTGCTGGGGTCTGGGCCACAGTGGGAGAGACGGGTGTAAAGATCGGCAGTGCAGCAGGGCTGGGAGGACTGGGCCTGGTGGCTGAGCTGAGGGAGAACTAGGTGTGTGTGTGAGTGTGTGTGTGAGTGTGTGTGTGTGTGTGTGTGTGTGTGTATGTGGCAGAGGTACGGCAGGGCTGGGAGGACTGGGCCTATGCCAGGGTGGCTGTTTGGTCAGGGAGGGGGACTGGGCTTGAGGGAGGCCCTGTGGGAAGACTCCTCTGGGTTTGGGGCCTAAGTTTGTGTCTTCTTTCTCCAGCCTCCCTCACAGCCCTTCCTGGAGATGGAGCAGCTCCGCCTGGCAAAGCAGCTGGAAGGGCTGCAGGCAAGGCTGGGCCTGGGCACCAAGGAAGACATGACTCCAGAGCTGAACTATGGAGTCTGGGAAGAGGGTAGGGACCCAGAGAACAGGCAGGTGGGCCAGGGACTCGACTGAGGGTCACAGTATCCTCTTCCCTTCAAACCAAGAGCCCAGCGGGAAGGGGGCGCCTGAGGAGGCCGTATCTAAGCAGGCTCTGCCCCACCACCCAGACACATCTTTCCAGGGGAGAATCTTGGAGGCAGAAGCCACACGTTTCTGCCCCTCCAAGGTGGCTTCAAAAGACAGGCTCTGTTGCCCACCCCAGCGGCCTGCCCGCCCCCACTCTGCCTTGATCCCCAGGGGAACAAAGCTTCGGCCTGGAGGAGACACTGCACAGACACAGCCAGATCCTGCAGGCCCTCCAGGGCCTCTCCAAGCACTTGGTGCAGGCTGAGTGGCAATGGAAGCAGCAGCTGGGATCCCCAGGCCACATCAGGCCTGAAGGAGGCTGGGTGAGTGGTCCTTCGAGCACGCAAGGGTCTGCCTACAGGGCCTGAGAAGCCAAGCTCCATAGGCACCAGATCTGATGGCACCAGTGAGCTCTCTCTGTCCAGAAAGAGGGGCAAGCACTACCCGGGAACTCGTCTCCCCCAAGGTCTGGAGAGATAGGAGTGCGTGCATGCGTGCCTAGTCACTTCAGTCGTGTCTGATTCTTTGTGGCCCCATGGACTATCCCACCAGGCTCCTCTGTCCATGGGGCAAGAATACTGGAGTGGGATGCCATGCCCTTCTCTAGATCTTCCCAACCCAGGGATCAAACTCACATCTCTTGTGTCTTTTGCATTGGCAGGTGTGTTCTTTACCACTAGTGCCACCTGGGAAGCCCTGGAGGGAAAGGAGGGCAGGGGTGAAATGCTGCAACTGGCAGGGTGGCATGGATCTTCGAGGCAGGGGAGTGAGGTGGGGGCTGGGAGGCTTGGCACAAGCAAAGGCCCACAGAGCCCATGGCTGGGGCTGGGGAAAGGAGTTGCCAGGTATTTAGACGCGGATCTCTAGACAAGTGACAAAAATAGACTGGGTGCTTATTTGCATGTAGCTCCACATGTGATCTGATTCACATACGCTTGCTTAATGCTCAGATGCACCAGAATCCTCGTTTCCCCTCCACTGCCATCCTGGCTTCTTCCCCCGGGAATCACGTCCCATGGCAGACCCAGCCTGGGGCCTGAGAGCTGAGCTCAGTCAAGATGTTAGACGCCCGGCAGAAGAGGCCAGCAGCTCCTGTGAGCTGGGCTCTGGCAGCTCGAGGTTTGAATCGTGTCTTCAGGACAGAGCAGCCGAGGACAGAGCAGCCGAGCCTGGGCTGCTGGAATAGGACAGAAGGGAGGCACCAGGTCCTCCAAGGCCACGTCTCCCTGATCCTACCGCCAGGCCCAGGACTCCCCCTGCCAGGCTCCACCCACCCCTGAGAGAGGTGGCTCCCTCTCCAGGTCACTGGGCAAGATGCCAGCCCAAGCACTGGGAGTTGACTGGCTGGGACCCAGGTAGTGGGTGAGGATGGGGAGGGAGGGGGAAAGGGGACTTCTCAGGGAGAAGGGTTTGGGAGGAGGGGAAAATCAGAAGCCCAGATGCAAAGGGTCAGATAAACCTAGTGTATCCCAAATGAGGGCCCAGGTAATGGAGTGAGGCCTCTAGAAGGAAGAGGGCTGCAAATCCCCAGGGAAGGTGAACTCTTCTCAGAGGGGCTGTGCCCTGGGCCCTAGAGAAGAGGCTGGTACCCCTGCAGGACTCAGCCAAGGCCAGTGCCCTACTCCGTGGACAGCGGACTCTGCTGCAAGACCTGCAAGAGATGAGGTAAGGGCACCCGGAGAGGAGGGTCCTGGGGGAGAGGGAAGAGGAGTCCCCACCCACCAACTTGCTTCTCTGCCGGAAGACCCCCCATCAGTCCCTTAATGCTTTCATCATCTCCTGAGCAGCAAGCACAAAGCCTGGAAAACAGGGAGGGGTGTGGGGCAGAGTTAGGTTTGTTGAACTGAGCTGAATTTAACTGAATCAAGTTTAAAGTTTTGAAACTCCTGGTTTAAACACAACTCCCTGAGACATTCCCACCCCAGGGAGGGTTAGTAAAATCGAGTCTTCCTTCAGTGATAGCTTCTGGAAGGAGGGGACATTTTGAGGAGGTTCTTGGAGGGAACACAACCAAAAGCAGGCCCAGTTGGGGGATGGGCAGTCCCTGACTTCATTTTACCCCCCTCTGGCCCCTTAGCATCTCACTCTAGGCTCAGGCCTCTGGAGTTACCCATGGAGCCATAGGGGCAGGGGGTCACCTTGATGCCATGGGAGGAGAGGGGCTTCAGGCCGTATGCTGTGGCTGCACCCCAACCCCAGCCCTCCTCCCTACATCTAGATTCCCTGGGGCTGGGAACATGAGGAGGAAGAGGATCTAAGTCCCTGGGGGCCAGGGACGGAAGGCATAGCCCAGGGAGCCTGGGGTTGGGATGGACAGCTTAAGGGAGATGCTTCTCTGAGCTAAAGTGTCTCAAGGAGAAGCTCTGGGTTGGGGGGAGGACCACCAGTCCCCAAAAGGGGCCTTATGGGTGGTGCCTGTTCCTCACCCAGGTGCTGCCTTTGAGGATTATGGGAAATCCATAATTAGGTACCTTGGGTGCAATCAGAAGGGATAATGGGTTCTCTCCCTTGGTTTCCACTCTGTATCAGGGATGCAGCTGCTCACATGGCCTCAAGAGCCCAGGTCTTCTACCTGCCTGTGGGCACCAAGCATCATTTCTCAGAGCTGGCCCAGATCCTGAGCCTCCTGCAGAAGGACCTGCGGGGCCCAGCGGTGAGAGGGACAGGAGCGAGGACCACAGGGCTCAGCCTCCTTCTAGCACTTCCACAGCCCCAGGCCCCTCCTGCCTTTGCCCTTCCCCCCTGGGACTCCTGTCAGGCACACCTGTGTCCGTGTCTGTGTGTGCAGGCACACGGGCATGCAGGCACACGGATTGCATCTTCTCTCTGCCTTCTCTGCTCTCTGGAGAGTCCCACAGACTGTCAGTACCAGCAGGCCCTGGAGATCACTTGGTCCAACTCCCACAATGACCAGAAGATAAATGGGAATAGGCTGTGCCCAAGATCATTCAAAGCTTAGTGGTGAAATCCGCTCTTTCCTGTGCCCTACTCCATCTTGCTCTTTTCCTTGCCCTCTCCATCACCTTGTCTTTTGCTCTGTATTTCTCTCTCTCACTTACCTCTAGAGCCTTCGGCCCCCTGAAGATCCCAGGTCCCAGGCCCTCCTGGCTGTTCCCACAAATAGGAACATAGGACCTGGGGTGGGGAAGCAGCTTTGTACCCTGCCCCCTCTGCAAGTTCCCTGGATGAAAGCCAGGGTACCCCAACACTGAGAGAGGGAAACAAAACCCCACAGTGGTCCAGATTCTAGGTCCCCTCCCTCCTTCTGAGTAAGAAGCTGATCTAAGATCTTAGAACATCTCTTTTCAGAGAGCAGCAGCCAAGGACCCTCGCTCACCTGGCAGGTCCCCAAGGGTTTCCTCGTGCCTGCAGCCTGGCATCTTCCTGTTCTTCCTCTTCATCCAGACTGTAGGCTTCTTCTGCTATGTACACTTCAGGTGGGCATTCCCATGCACAGGACTTCCCACACCTACCTGGCATCTCTTGGGTCTGGACCACAGAGATTCAGTTTGATAGAGGGGACACTAAGGTTCCAGTGGGGAGATCCACATGGCTTACCAGCTGTCAAGGAGCAGTGCCCAAGTTAGGGCCCATTTTTTCCATAGAGATGCAGACTACCTGCTCAGCTGCTGGTCCCATCTGAGTCCTCTCTTCACAGAATTCACTCTCTAATGTGAGAAACTGACAAGTAACTAACAGTCACATCCTTTGTGATCAGGGCCATGATAGCAGGAAGCTCAGGGGCTTAAAAAGTGCTGGAAACAGCACTAGAGCCAGCTTGGGGAGATCAGGTAATCACATGGAAGGGATATTTCATATGGATCATCAAGGCAACTAGGAATGTTTCAAGCCCAACAAGATAAGTAAAAGCATTGATGTAGAGGAAACATCATGAGAAAAGACGTTGAAGCATGAAAAAAAAAAAAAAAAAATATATATATATATATATATATATAGGAGCAAGTTCGGTACTGCTAGAGCTAAATGTTTGTGAAACTGGGCAAAGAGAATTTAAAAGTTTGGGGGCATGTCACAGTCTATGCTTGATGAATGTTTGTAAACGAGTAAGACATTTAGAGATGTAAGATGTGCTAAGGAGCTCAGAAATGGGGCAGTCCTTGTCGGTGGTATTTCAAGACAAGGAATCAGTGCAGGCTGTGATGGTCCTGGAGGAGGAGTGGAGTATGCTGAATTTCAAAAGCAGAATGGGAGAGGAGATGGCCTGCAGCTGCACAGAACAGCAAAGGTATGAGGGTGGAAATGATGACAGGCTTATGTTACACAGGAGTGTGATGGTAGTCGTAAGGCTGGAGCCACCTGGACAGAATTTGAATGCCAAGAAGAAAGTGTGGTACTGATGGAGCAGACCAAGGGTGTCATAGAAGTTCTCAGAGCAGGGGGTGCTGTGGTCCAGGGAGTGTAGGGTGGTGAGTGCAGTAAATATAAAGAACCTGGTCTCAAGAACCCAGAAGGGAGAAGCCCAAGTGACTGTCTTCTCTCCCTGGCAGCAAGCAGAAGCTGGACAAGGGCCTTCAGGACTATTTGTCCACATGCAGCCTTCCTCTGAGTTCTACACCACAAATCCCTAGGGTCTTGGGGGCTCTTCGGAGGCAACCCTTCTCCCCCAGCATACAGGCGTGACCTACTTCGAAGCTCTGATGAAATGTCCACTTCTCATCACTAGGAAGTCAACATGTACCTGGGGGTAGAGGGTTTGGCTGGTGTCTTCTGCCTCTGGGTACCTAGCTCCTACCCACACTTTAGCTTTTGGGGACATCCACCCTTATTAAAGGCAATTTCTCTCTTCCCATGCTTTGATATGCTCATTTACCTTCCAGTATCACCTTAATCTCTGAAGACTTCAACTTCTTCCAGATGGTCACTGGGAGTGGGCTCCAAGCAGGCAAGGAGGCCCAGGGCTGGCTTGACTGCCAAAAAACCAGATACCCCGTAGGCCTGAACTCAGGACTGTGGTGGGAGATGGCATCACTAATGTGTATAATTCTGTCCCCAGATTCACCCAAAACAAGGAAGGGTGCCTCCAAGTGCCCTTCCTGGTCCAGCCCAGCCAGCATCACCATGAACAACTCTCTCCCTGCTCCCTGGAGCTCCAGGGGTCAGCAGGGCAGGCGCGTGACCGAGAACTCTGAGAGGCAACCAGTGGAGCCATAACTGGGATTCCCCACTCTCTGGTCTCCCTCCCTTTCTCAGCGTCAAGCTCTTTGGGCAGCTGCTAGGGCGGCGGGTTGGAAAGAAGGTTGGGGTAGAGCCCAGGGCTACTCGCACCTCCCAGCTGAAATCCTAGTTATCAGCCATCCGGGGGAGAAGGAAGTAGGGATAGCAGGGTTCTGGGGCGCATAAAAGCACAACTCATTCTCCTGGGGAGCGACCCCCCCCCCCCCTTTAACGGCAGCCCCAATCCGTTGTCAGCAGTGCCCAGCGGAGCTTGGCATGGAAGGAGGCACTTTGGGGAGGCGGGAGTGAGGCGCGGGCACGTGGTCCAGTCTGCTCAGCCCCGTGCATGCCCCCCGCCCTCTGTGAGGAGGGGTTTGGGGCTATGGAGGCGGGCCCGGGCAGGGGCGGGCGGTGGGCGGTGCAGAGCGTGGGGCGCCTGCCTGCGGCGGGAGCTGTCCCTGAGACCTAGTGCTGAAGTAGGAGCGGACGTGCCTGGGTGCCCGCCGCGTGGTAACCGGCGCCCGGTGCCCGGGTCAGCGAAGACCATGGCGTTCATGGTGAAGACCATGGTGGGCGGCCAGCTGAAGAACCTCACTGGAAGCCTGGGGGGCGGCGAGGACAAGGGGGACGGGGACAAGTCGGCCGCCGAAGCGCAGGGCATGAGCCGAGAGGAGTATGAGGAGTATCAGAAGCAACTGGTGGAAGAGAAGTGAGTGGCATCCCTTCCTGGTTCCAATGGCCCTCCCCATCCCCCAAGAGGCCCCCGGCCCACCCTTAGGGCAGTCTCAGACCCCGAGCCCCTCCCCAACTTGTCCAGACTAGGTAAGGGCCGGGCCCTCTAGGCTGCCCCCAGAGCCACCCCATCTCTAACCTAGAACCCCGCTCCACTTTTACATTTGGGCCCAGAGGGAGTGGGGGCAGGGCCGACAGGGGCCTGAGACGATGTGGGGGCACGTGCATTTCTGACGAAACAAGTAATCCCTTAATCCGATCTGGTCTCAGCCGTCTGTGTCTTCCAACTGGAGCTCCTCTCAGCCTGAGGCTCAGAGAAAAGCGTTGCAGCTGAGGGAGAATCAGTCATGGAGACAGATCCTGAGATGAGGGCACTCTTGTGTGCGGACAATGCTGGGACAGAGATGTACCTGGAGTGGAGTTAGGGGCTCAGCTCCACACTAGGCTGCTTGGGTCAGATCCTGGCTTCGCTTCTTTTTTGCTGGGTGACCCTAGGCAAGTTCCTTAACCTTTCTGTGCCTCAGTTTCTTCTTCTGTAAAATGTGGGTGGTGATAAAACATGCCGTATATGTTTATGAGGGTTAATACTTAATGCACATAAACCGCTTAGCAATACACCTGGCACATGGCAAACCATTAAATGTTAGCTATTATTTCACTTAATCATGATAACAGTTTTGTGAGCTGCAAAATCTTATCCTCATTTTACAAAACAGGAAAATAAATGATTTACTCAAAGACAAAAAGTGGTAGCTGAGCCAGGATGCGAACCCGTGTCTGTTCCCAAATACTTTTCCCTACACTGACACAACCTGTCAGAAAAAGAAAAGACAGACCGAGTCAGATGCCACCTATGTTAGGGTCCGGAAAGCCAGACAGACGTGCCCTGATAGCTGCATCGGGCGACGTGTGTGGAGGCAATAAAGGGCACTGTGATAGCCGGGAGAGGCAGTGAAGATTGATCTTGGCTTGTCAGAGCACCCAACATACCGGCCGGCGGGGATGGGAGCCAAGTAAACTTCGGCTAGGACATAGAGACCCTTCCCGCCCCTTCCTCGTAGGCCCCGCCCATTTTCTCAGCCCCGGCGGTGATTCCGCCCCCGGTGCCCCCACAGGATGGAGCGGGACGCGCAGTTCACGCAAAGGAAGGCAGAGCGGGCCACGCTGCGGAGCCACTTCCGAGACAAATACCGGCTGCCCAAGGTAAGCTTAGGACCCTGGGCTGCAAGACTCATCCGGGACCCTGAGCTGTGGGCTCCGGACCCCTTTGCTGTACTCCTGGCACTGCAACGCTCAAGGAGTGTTTGATTAAATTAACGATTCTCTCACTCCTTCATTCATTTACGGTTAATTAGTGCCTGCCAAGGGCCAGGGCTTGACGCTGAGAGGTAGCCCAGTCCAGATGGGTTTGTGTTTCTGGAGTCAATCCAGGCCCCTTCTCTCCTCCAACCCCCACTCACCCAACCCAGAGTCAGGCCTAGGCAGATGAAGAGTTGGAAGGCAGTAGATTCTACCTCAGGGGTAAAATCTCTTGGCACTTCGAAACACCCAGGGAGGGAGGTGGACAGAGAGAAGGCAGCACCTTCTGTGTGCTTGATCGTCATGCCCTTACCTAACCCTTCAGTAACTCTGCCAGGTAGCTATTACCCACATCTACAGATAAGGAAACTGAGGCTCAGAGAGATTAAGGGACTTGGCTATGGTCATACACAGCCTGAGAGTGATGGGAGTGGGAAAAGAGATCAAGCCTGTACGTGCTGAGCCTGCACTTGCTCCCAGACCCCTGGTTCCTTCCAAAGTATGAAGTCTGTCTGCAGATAGTAAAGTACCCCCTTGATTGCCCAAGTAGCTAGGAGGATGTCTCCTCTAGGCTCTGCAGCATCAGATGACCATGTAAGAGTTCTGCTCCTGTTGCCTAAGGAGGGAACTGAGGCACAGGCCACTCCCCCTGCCCAGAAGCTAGACTCTGAGGAGAAAAGGAAGCACAGGCTACACCTGAACTTGATCTTCCACTTGAATTGGAGGATTAGATATGTGAGCATCATATTCACTCATTCAGTACATGTTTACTGAGCCCCTGGCTGCCTCTGATTTCCCACAGGGCACTAGTCTTTTGAAAATCTCTCAAAGGAAGACTCAAACTCAGCTAGGAATGGATCATTCCTCAAATGCTTGCACTAAGGGTATAAGAGAAACAACTCTGTCATCAGAGAACTCTGAGTCCCCTAGGAGAGAGAAGACTTGGCTGTAACTGAGTAGGACATAAAGTGGAAAGCCAAAGAGCCCCCAAAGGGACAGGGAGGTGCAATGAACATCAGTAGGTAGGTGCTGTGCAAAGAGGACACAGATGTTGGAATGAGGGACATAGGTTTACATTTAGCTCCCCCACTTCCTAGTGGTGTGACTTTGGGCAAATTACTAAAGTTATCTGAGCCTCAATTTCCGTATTTGTAAAATGGAGAACATAACACCTACCTCACAGTGTTGTTGTGAGCATTAAAAGCACTCAGCTCAGTGTCAGCCATGTGATAGGTGTTGGATGAATGGAATCCATCACTGTGATGGGTAACATTCTTCAGTTAGTTAATGACAGTCAACACACAACTTAGCTGACTCAGTCTGACTCCGAAGTATTTTTATGTTGTCATTACTCACTGCACTAGTGTCTCACCTTCAGTATCTCAGGGTGAAGTCAGGCCGTGTGAAAGGGCAAGGTCTCCATATCCAAGCGTCAAAAGCTTGATCCTGGCATGGAGAAGGGGGGCTGAGTTCACTGGAACCTGGAGTTCCAGAATCCTGGGGCCTGGAACGCAGTCCAGGCTCCTCCTTGCCCCTCAACTCTGAGTCCCCACAGACCTGCAACCCCATCGCACCCCTTTCCCTCTTCCCTTCAGAACGAGACAGACGAGAGCCAGATCCAGATGGCAGGTGGAGATGTGGAGCTGCCCCGGGAGCTGGCCAAGATGATTGAGGAGGACACAGAGGAGGAGGAGGAAAGGGCCTCGGTCCTTGGGCAGCTGGCCAGCCTCCCTGGCTTGGACCTCGGCTCACTCAAGGACAAGGCCCAGAGCACATTGGGGGACCTCAAGCAATCAGCTGAGAAGTGCCACATCATGTGACTACTTCCCCTGGGGTTACCCACGGGGGTGACCAGAGGGCTGGGCCCACACAAGCGCTGAGAGCATGTCTCAGCTTCCAGCGACCCATATCCCATCTTGGCTTTGTCTCCCTGCCCCAGGCCAGCCCCAGGACCCTTCTCATCCAGGGCTCCAGTCTGCCTTCTGCTCTTGCTCTGTCCACTGGGAGCAAAGTTCCCATTCCTCACCCTACCCCTCAGGACCCACCATCCCTACTCAGCCTGGGAAGGCCTCCCAGGATTGTAGGAATAGACCTGACCCTCTCTGACCATGCCCCCAAGTTCCTGCACACAGGAGAACCCATAGAGGGTCACACAGAGGGACACAGAGATCCTGGTGTGTGCAGAGGGGTATGCACAGATGCATCCTAGCACACACAGACCCAAACACGGGCCAGCTCCCCTGGGTGCCTAGCTCCTCTAGACGCCAACACTCAGATATGCTCAGGGGAGCTTTAAGCAGACACTCACAACAGACAGGAGGCCTGAGTTCACGTCTCCACATTTACTCTCCTTAAAACCCACCACCCTTTCTGGGCCTCAAATCATCGTCTATAAAACTGGAATGGACTGGGTGATTTCTAAGACTTCCTAGCTTGGCCTCCCTGACCCTTGAGAGTCAGCCCCACACCCTTCCTTGGGTAGAGCAGCAGCTGCAGCCATAGTCTCAAGCGGCTGCCACTGTGGGCTCTGGCTCTTGGAAGCTGAGTGATGCTATGTGAGGGGCTTAGTGCCAAGGATGAAGCTGGCACTGAACAGTAGCCCAGGAGGCTCCAGGCCTTCTCTGGGCCCAGGGCCCAGCCAATTTCTGTTCTGTTCCTGTAGAACTCTCTCTGGATTCCATAGCTGGATTTCCTCTCTCAGTTCAGTGAAAAATAAAAATTCCAAATGACTTGCCTATTTTACTTCTTACTGACCTCCAGGAGTCTCGGGTTTCACAGGCCCCTAACCTTGCCCTTGGAGGGGTATTCTCTACCTCCTCATCCACAGCTTCATAGGAGTGCCAGCTCCTATAAGATATTCAAGCAGTCATCTAGATGGGCTGCACCAGGGAAGGCAGGGCCTCTGGGGCATTACCTGAGCCTGCAGGAGGGGCTAAGACTCAACCACAGCTGTCTCTGGCACCTGTGCCGATCCCCTTCCACATCTTGGCCATCGAAGGTGTAACAAAACGAAGGCAGGGCAACTGCCTTCCAGCCCAGGCACTGCTGTGTGACTTTGAGCAGGTCCCTTTCCCTCTCTGAGCCTGTTTCCTCCCCTGCTGTGATATTAAGAGCCCCACTCAATAATAATAACACCTGGTTCACAGGGTGGCCATTTGTAAAGCCCTTGGCACATGATGGACCATATCAATAAATGGTAACTTGTTCTTAAAAAAAAAGTGTAGAGTCCAAATCTCATCCTGCTCACCTATGTGTGTGCCCCGAGGGTGGGGGTTATCCAGGAGACCAACCAGGAGGCTCCATAAGCAGGCCATCTCAGAGGCCTGCGAGGAGCAAGGTGCTACAGGCAGATCCTGGTGCCCCCTGTTTGCCACCAGACTGTAGAGAAGCCAGCCAAGATTTACAGGCAGAAGAGCCATCTCAGGGTTTGGTTTCAAGGGCAAAGCTTCCATTAGGTTCCTTTGTAAAATAAGAACAAGAAACATAAAACCTGTGCAATAGGTAATGTGGGGAGGGAGATGTGGGAGAGAAAGAGAGGATGATGAGTTAGGATGGTGGGGGCAGGGAGGGACGCAGGCCCCGGATCTGGGCAGTGATGCTCAGCTGTCATGCTGGGTCTTCTCTCTTGAACACCCCAGGGAAAGGGGCCTGGGCTGCCCTCAAGGGGGGTCATGGGACAAAAACCCCTCCTGACCTTTCTGGAGCTTGAGGAGACCAAGTTCTGGCCCCAGGTTGTCGGGGGTGGGGCATGGGCCACCTCGGCAGCATCAGCAGCAAGGCCCACGTCAGCTCTCCGCCCTCCAGGGGCCTTCTGCCTAATGGGACTGGACAGACCCTTTCCCCTCAGTGGTTTGCAGGACCAAAAGCGAAAGAGCAGGGATGCGGGCCGTGGGGAGGCTGGGGAGTGAACACTCACTGAACCCTCACAAAATGGGCTGGCTGGGGCCTGGGGTTAGGGAGTGGGAGGGGGCTGAGCCCCCACTCTGGCTCCTTGCTCACAGCCTGAGAACCCTGAGGGGCCCTGACCTGTCTGCCTGTCCCTGGAATCGAGGTGGAGGGGGCAGTGAAGGCTCTGGGGCTCAGGCAGAGATGGGCAAGGAGGGTGGGCGGAGGGGTGCGCAGGCTCTGCTCGCCTCCTCGCCTCGCTCTTCTTTCCCCTGCTCTCTGAACTTCCCTGTCAGCCCACGGCCCTCTCATCTGTATCTCCAACCCTCGGTCTCCTTCCTGGCTCACACCCACCCAACACCTATGCCCTCAACGTGAGGCTGACCTGGCCGAGCTGGAGTCCCCCCTGCATCTGCCGCACGCTCAGCCCTCAGCCCCGCAGTCCTCCCATCCTGCTTCTACTCCCACTTAGACCATCATTTTCTTGATGACTAGTCCATCCTCCTGGTGTGATGTGACAGCCACAAAGCCACTCACCACCAAAACTTTCCAGACCGATGCAAGTCCCACCATTAGGGCACCATAGTTTAGGGAAGGTATCATTCTTCTCCCGGCCCCTCCCTCCTGTTCTCTCTTTTCTTCCTTCTCACCCCGCAGGCAGTCTGAGGATACAGGACATGCTGACAGGTGATAAGACAGCCCCTCCAACCCCCTCACTCTTTTAGGAGGAAGACAACAGAGCTGGCTGGCCTGCTCCCTCTCATGCCCACCCTCAGGCTCTCTGGCTCCAGAAACAGGGGACTTCAGGGAGATAAGTGGCGACCCCTGGCCCCTGCCGGGCTCAAGCCCCCTTCTGCCTTCACCCCTGCAGACAGCCCAGGCCTGGTTCCCAGAGGGAGGAGGGGTACAGAGAGAAGTGACTTTCTGGAGGCCAGTCGATCTCCAGGGAGGAGCTGGAGAGGGTGGTGATGGGTTTGGAGTTGAGAGGCTCTTCCCTTCCCCCAGTGGCCATATGGTCCCTCCTCCAACACTGGAGGCCCCGGCAGGGGCAGGCAACGGGACATCTGGGGGATGTCCGTTTGCTGAGCCCGAGCTGCTGGCAGTGCCTACTGACCCAGCTGACTCCTGAGGCTGGGTTGGGGGTGGGGAGCCACACATGAGGGGAGTGCGAGGGAACCATGGAGCCTGCTGCCCCGCCTCCCACCCGGTGCCTGCCAGAAATTGCTGTTCCCAGAATCCGTGTGAGTGAGGCTCGGAGCAAGGGAGCCAGGCTGGGCTAGGTCTGGGGAAGCAGCAACGCTGGGGCTGCCTTTTCTCTAACCAACAAGAACCGCGCCTGTGTCTGTTTGATCATGACTGCAAGTCTGTGTGGGGTCTGCACGGGTATGTGAGTGTTTTTGTAGGTGTCTGTGGCCCGTGGCCTGTTAGTATCTGTGCGTGTGTGGCCGGGGTGGGTGTGAGTTGCTCTGGGGAAAGTGCCCCCTTCTTTCACACCCCAGCCTCGAGGTCGGGCCACCTCCCTCTCAGGGAGGGCCTGGATGGTAGCTGGCCTCTGAGGACAGCAGCCCTTCTAGACGGCATCCCTCAGGAGCTGAGGTTCTGTGTCCTCCTCACCCCAGCTGGTCAGGCCGGC
Source organism: Bubalus bubalis (assembly GCF_019923935.1). Lineage (NCBI taxonomy): Eukaryota > Metazoa > Chordata > Mammalia > Artiodactyla > Bovidae > Bubalus > Bubalus bubalis. Next base: position 36,564,678 of record NC_059176.1, read on the forward strand.
CAGACGCCTGGGTCCCTCAACCTGCTCGAGGCCCATCTGCTTCTCCCAGGGCTGGCCCCTTGGGAGACAGAGGGCCCAGTGCTGGCTGGTCTGGGAGACTTAGTGGAGGTGAGGGCAGGGCAGGGTGAGCACCCAGAGGCTGGGAGGGAGAGGTAGCCTGCCCTGTCTTGGGCACTCTCAGACTGTTAAAGGTGAGAGATGGAAACTCTCGCTCCTAGGGAAAAAAACTTATTAAAAAAGATTAGCGTATTTCCCAAAGGCCTCTGTCATTTAAAGAAAGTCCTGGGGAGCCCTACCTCCTCTGGCTGGGCCGTCTCCCTCCTTGGCAGGTGGCTTAGACACCTTCCCCAGGGCCTCCTCCGCCAGCCTCCGGCTTCAGGTCTTTCCTATACCCAGTGCCCCCATGGGGGCCCACTCCCCTCCACAATCACATGTAGAATGGTATCAGACCCGTCCTCAGATCGCCAATGCAGACATCACAAATAGAAACTGGGGCCTCTGGGGCCAAGCTTTTACCCCATTATCCTTCTATTCGATTAGTCTTTCACAGACCCCATCCTTCCTCATTCCCACTCTCCCTCCCATCCATTTCTCTCAATTTATCCACCCAACTGGATCCATTCATTCTCCTCCTTCCTTCTCATTTTACTCAGAGGGTTTTCTGTCCAGCCCACTCCCAGAAATAATCTGAATGCATTCCTCTGAAAATAACATTTTTTGAATTCTGTGTGCCAGGCTCATTTAATCCTCCCAGGTTCCCACGGGGCATTTACCTTCATCCTCATTTTACTGAGAAACAGGCTACTCAATGGGTCCCAAGCTTCAGAGCCACAGATCAAGGCCAGGAGTTTAGCTCTGCTTCCTGCCTTCCAGGTCACTGCTCCACACTGCCACCCAACGGTCAGGCTTCTGGAGAAGTTAGCCCTTTAAGGGAACTCGGGCCTTGGTGGCTGCCCAAGGGGGCGAGCTCCGTCTCCCTAAGTCCCCCAAGATGCTCCTCCCACCAGAGGGTGGGGGGAGGGCTGCTGGAAACTACCCCAACTTGGGGGGCCCTGGGAGCTGAGCATGAGCACAACACACCCTAGAGGATGCCCTTTCCCTAATCTGGCTCTCTGGCCCAGGGTGAGAGGGGGTGGAGACACCGGGTCCTGTCTGGGATGAGCAGTGTGCAGCACAGACGTTCAGCAGAATCACTGTCACTGGGCCCTTCTCCCCGTGCAGACAGGAAGGGCCTTCTCTGGGCTCTGAGGCCTGCGCTTGGGGCTCCCCACTGCTCTCCTGGACGGTGGGAGGCCTGGTTGTAGGTCAGCCTGGCTCTCCCAGAACCCCTGGGGCTGAGGGCATGGGGCAGATGTGGCTTTCACTCCCCCCACCCTGTGACCTCCCCCGGCCTCCCGCTCCACCCAGCTTTTCCTGGAGCCCCTCTAGCCCCAGCCTGTGAGCTGGGGCTCTCTCTGCTGTTTTTCCCAGGGCAAGAAGAGAAGAACAAATTCAGAAAATAATTTAATAGAAAAACAATGAATTATATTCTTTACACCCAGTCTCCTATAGGGAAGGCAGACAACTCTTGCCCCCAAGAGGCATTTAAGGACAGAAGGATTAGAAATCACTAACACCCTCTCTGATTGTTTAGAAAAGAAAAGGCTAAATAACTCCAGGTAGACATATTCTTTCCAGGTTAAAGACACTTTGTTCTCCTGGAAGCCCACGCAGGGGCTTGAGGAGAGAGCAACAGTGCCACTGGAGAGATGGGGAGAACCCAGGCCGGGAAAGGGGAGGAGCTTGCCTGGGGTCACACACGGCTGGAGCAGCCGTGTCAGACCCAGGGTTAGGTCCCTGGATCACTGGTTCCCCTGGAGCCCACATGCCTCCCCGTCCCAGGCCTGGACCAGCTCTGCGGTCAGTACAGGCATCCCTCAGAGGGATGAAGGTGGGAGGGATGAGGATTGAGGACCCCTCCCCTTGTGCCCCCCAGACCAGGGCAAGAACAAGGCATGGGTTTCTCAAATTTGCCCCATCTCTACCCAAGATATTGTTTTCATGCATGAAGGATAATCTTAAAATATCGAGAGGGTAGGCCGGGGTCAGCTCCCGGGAAGACTGGTTGAGCTCTGCAGGGCTGAGTGCACATGGTGGGATGGATGGTCCCTGAGGGGTCTTGGAAGCCCTGTTCCAGTGCACAGAGGGAGGTGAGGCTCCCAGGAAAGACAGGGGTGGGCACAGCTGCCTGCTGGCAGGGAGTGAAAAAAGCAGGAGGGCCCTGCAGAGGGCCCTGGCCCTCATCTCAGAGCAAAACCAGAAATCAACAGGCTCAGCGCCCAGCAACCACCAAACAAAAGTCACGTGACAGAAACACACTTCTCCCAGAGTTCTCCCCACCCCAGGCCAAGGCCCTGTGCTCCCGGCACACACCACGGGCTCTTAGACTCTCTAGGGAGTTAGAAGTCGCCCAGGAGTGCTGGGGATCCTGTGGTATGCGGGGGTCCCAGAATTGCCCATCCAGGAAGCCTGCTCCTTAGTGTTGCTGAAGGCCACAGAATTCTGGGGGCCAGCTGGGGTGCGTCCCCAGTTCCCAGTGATCTGTCCGATCATCCTTCAGGGTCACTGCAGAGTACAAGCTGTGGAGGGGAAGTGGGGAGCGTCAGTCTCGGGTCTCCGGCAAGAGAGGCAGAATCTAGGGCTGCCCCAGTCTTCATCCCTCCTCAGGTGAAGGGTCAGACCCCAGGGCAGGACTCACAGCTACGAACAGACTCCGACAGCCCCTCTTTGTCCAGGGTCTCGGCTTCCCAGTGAGACTCTTTCATCTGCAGAACATAAAGGACAGACTGTGAGGAGAGGCCTTCAGACAGTAACGAGAGGGAGTCACAGCACAGGGAGCAGGGGACAGACAGCCACGGGCAGAGAGGAACAGAACGCACATAGCTTCGCCCCAGTGTGGGTCCCCACATGCCCACCTTGACCTGCTCCTTCAGGTACTCAGCCCGAGCCATGAGATTCTGAACCTGCCAAGGGAAGACATGCCCAAGGACGTGGGGTAAGAAGAGGCCTTCAAGTCAAGCTCCTTCTCACTCCTAATGCTCCCTGGTATCCTCTGCCTCATCAGAGCAACTTGCCTGAGTCCTTCTCTGCCCCTTCCTCCAGGAAGCCTCCTGACTGCTGCTCAGTTCTCAGACCCTGCCTGTCCCTCTGCCCTGATCCAAGCACCCGAGCCCTGATGACGTGCACGGGAGTCACCAACTTAGCAAGTCTGTGAGGTTTGACTCCCAGACCTGGGGCACCTTGAGGGAACCCAAGGAGGTCCCCACACATGGAAGCAGGGCAAATGGGGAAGAGGAACCCCACCCCCCCCATCCCCACCGACCCTCCCAACCCCAGTGGGCACCTCAGTGTGAAGCAGCTCCCGCCTCCGGCCTGGGGGCTCCGCTGCAGAGAGAGGGAAGGTGTGTGGTGAGGGCGGGGAGGCCGGAGGCCGGTGGGGAGGTGGGGCTGGGGCCTTACCTGCCAGCAGCAGCAGCAGCTCCCCCAGACTGTGCTGGTACAGGGCCAGCGCGTCCTGCTCCCCGCCAGCCTCTTCCTCCTGCAGCCACATGGACACTAGGTCGTCTAGGGGGACGACCTGGACTCCTCCTGCCCCGCCCAGACCCCTCCCAGCAGCTCCAAACCTTGGCCATGGCAGCCGAAGCCACTTCCAGGGCAGCCAGGAGGCGCGGCTTGTCCCGGGCCATCTCTGGGATGAGGGGCAAAGGCACACTGTGAGAGGAGCCGTCTGCTTTCTCACCTCAGGATGCCTACCTCCACCTCCCTCCCCCTTGGGCTGGAAGGAAGTGGCCGGGGAACTGGTGGTCAGCGGGGGTCAGGGCCTACCTCTGAGCAGGTCTCGGGCAGAGGTCCCTTGCCTCAGCAGGGCCCGATTGGAGGAGGAGACGATGGCCTTGAGCTCCTCAGCCCGGGACACGTACTGCCCTACCTGCTGAAGGGCAAGGGGCTGAGGAAGGGCTGTCCCCCATTGCCTCCCTCGCCAGCACCCAGCTCCAGGTTCTCCCTTTGGGTCCTCAGTGATTGCCCCAAACTGCAACATCAGTTGCAGGGGCCAACTGAGGCCAGCCTGAACCCCTTCCCGGGGAGGGAGGTTCCTCTAGCAGAGCCAACCCCCAGAGGCCCTGGGACCCCTCCCCATGTCCTCAGGGGACTCTGATCACCTTTGCCTTAATTGCCTCCTTCCGCTGGGCGTCCACTTCGTCTGCAGAAAATGGGAGTTTAAATGAGGCCTCTGAAGCGAGGAGACCCCTGCCTCACATCAACCCCTCTGGAATCCCCCAAAGCAATGGTTCCAGATTTCTCCACTGTCTTGTCTCCCACAAAATTCTGGAAGGGGAGCTGCTTCTGGAACCCAGCCACTGTGGCTGTGGCTGACTCCGCCCTGCCACACCCGCCTGGCACTCACAGTGCAGGGCGGGGACGAAGAAGTCCAGGGCCTTGCAGTAGAGAGACAAGGCAGCCGCAGCGTCCCCCTCCTGGTCCTTCTTCACAGCCTGCACCACCAGGGCGGTCTGTGGGAGGGCAGATTGGGAGTCATGCCCACCCCCAACACTCACCGCAAGGGGGTCATCCATACCCTGAGCCCACCCTCTGCCTCCTGCTGGGCAGGTCACCTGGTAACCACTGAAAGGGGTCGATGAAACCCCCCACCTGCCCTCAGCCCACCCGTCTCCACTGGCTGCTCACTGCTCGTCCCAGGCTCTCCCCACTGGGCATGTGCTCCAGGTCTACCCAAGGGTGGGAGAAGAAGTCCTGGAAGGAGATGCGGCGGCTGGGGTCCCGCTCCAGGAGCCGCTGCAGCAGATCTCGGCAGTCCTGGGAGAGTTGGGGCCGCAGGGGGAGCTGTGGGGGTAGGGGTGGAACAGATCACACTCGGCTCTGGCACCCTGGCCCCCAGCCCCCGGGGCCTGTCAGGACCACCCTGCCCTGGGGGGCCCCCAAGACACACATCTGACAGATGGAGAATATGAGGCAAGGAGGAAGAGCGACAGGTCGGAGTGTGACAGCCAGTGAGAGCCAAGCCTCCTCCCCAGGCTCCTGTCTTTGTGGTCCTATGGACTGTAGCCTGCTAGGCTCCTCTGTCCATGGGATTCTCCAGGCAAGAATACTGGAGTGGGTTGCCATTTTCTCTCCAGGGGATCTTCCCAACACAGGGATGAACATGCATCTCCTGTGTCTCCTGCATTGGCAGGCAGATTATCACTGAGCCACCTGGGAAGCCCTTCTCCCAGTCGGGACCCTGAAACAGGCTGTAGGGCAGGCCTTGTGCTCCCCACTATGGTTGATCTGGGTTCCCGGGACTGCATGGAGCCAACTGTCAGGCTAGAGTGTGCCCAGCTCCACAGTGGTGGCCTGGAGCCCACACCCCAGTCTGTGCAGGTGGCAGTGAGCTCTGCCACCTCAGGGCCCTGACTCCCGCTGCGCCTCACAGTTTCGAAGGCCCTGCTAGACCTACCTCAATAACCCGGTTGCTCCGGATCTTCTCTTCCAGCTCTGAGAACGACCTGGAGGCAAAGGGGGGCTGCCCGAAGAGGGCTTCTGTGGAAGGGAGGCAGAGGGCAGGCTGGGAGGGGATAGGGTCAAGCTGGGCCTGGCCCACTCCTGGAGAAGGGCCCCAGACCAGGCGAGTCAGTGTTTTCATTAAAACCCTTCAGGAGTGGCCCAGTGATGCTCTGACTGAGGATGCTCTTACAGTGCGGGCCTCCACGTGGGGGCAGGGGACAGAGCTCTCACCATATAGGATGACCCCCACAGACCAGAGGTCTACACGGGCATCGTACTGCCGCTGACACACCATCTCGGGAGCCATGTAGAGTGGGGAGCCACGAAGCACGTGCTTCTCATCCCGGGGGGACATGTGCTGTGCAAAGCCAAAGTCTGCAGGCAAGAGGCCAGGCAGCAGGCTCAGTTTCTGCTCCTGCTTTACAGACTACCCGTGGGCTCATGGGCGGGATTCCTCCCACCCTCTAGACTCACCAGGATTAACCCCACTTCCCTACTTTGCTCATGTCGTTTCTCTCACTACAAACCCTTCTACCTCTTTGAGGGCATATATTCTACCCATCCTGCACAGCCCCCTGCACACCTTTTCCCAGGAAGCCCACACCAATGAGGATAAGGGCTCACTAGGGGTTGACCTCTCCTTCACTGTCCTACTCAGCTCAGTGGACCTCTCTGGCCTCCAGCTTCAAGTCAGTTCTCCAAATTTTATCAGGGGCCACAACTACCCTTTTTCCCACTCCACACTTTCCAACACTGCCCCAGACTGAGTCATAGTTCAGTGATGGATAAAGGACTAAGTCTGGTCACACTTTGAACCCTGACCCCACCCAGGATATCACATCGCTGGAGTCGAGCATCGGTAGCCTGAGAAAGGCCCTACCTTTTGGTGACGGGGCCCGTCCCTGGACATCCCAGCCTGTCGCTGTCTGATGACTCAACAGAGGGCTCCATGAGAACCAGGGCTGCTGAGCGAGCCCAGGAAGAAGAAGCCCTCTGCACACCACCCTCCAAACCTCCACACCTTCCGTTCCAGACTCACACCTGCCAGTTTAAGGTGGGGCTTCTCCAGGGAGCTCAGCAGAATGTTCTGTGGCTTCAGGTCCAGGTGAGAGATGTTCCGTTCATGTAAGAACTGCAGGGCACTGGCTAGGCAGTAGGAACCGTGCAGAGTGACAGGTCAGAGAAGCCTCTCTCCCATCCCCTCTCTTACCTGCCTGCCCAACCCCAGTTCTGGCCTGGTCTACCAAATGCTTTTTTTTTTTTTTTTTGCCTATGCTACATCTCAGCTGTGGCTTGTGGGATCTAGTTCTCTGACCAGGGATTGAATCTGGGCCCCCTGCGTTGGGAACGCAGAGTCTGATCTAACCACTGAACCACCAGCAAAGTCCCTACCAAATGCTTTACATACAAGCACCAGGCTCCCCCCACTGCTAAGACTTTGCCTCACGCCCACCTCAAGTGACCTCCTTCCTCCCTTGTGCCCCTTCACAAGTCTCCCCTCCTCCTAGAAGCCTCCCTAGATGTCCCAGCCCTTTAGGCCCTTGCTCTTCTCCTTGGCAAAACACTTGGGTCTTCGGAATGCTCCACGAGGTCTTTATGTTACTGAAGATGTTTCATGTGTGGAAGCTTGTACTCCCCACGGATGGGGCCCCTCTCCATCTCTCTCACAGCATCCTTAAGCCAGGGATGGGCAAAACGAAGGGTGGGCCCTACAAATCCAAGCTGGGGCAGCAGGCAACTGCTGAGAGTGCCACAGCTCTAAGCCTGGGGCCGGGGTGGGGTGGGAGAGCAGAGATCATGGGAAGGGGCGTCAGGCTGGGGTTAGAGGCTTTTACCCAACTGCTGCATGAAGACCCTAGCCACCTTCTCAGGCAGAATCCTGCGGGTGTGGATGAAGCGAGACAGGTCACCTCCTGCGCAGAATTCCATGATGAGGTAGATGTTGTCACTGTCCCACTGGGGTTAGGGGCAGAGAGGAGGCTTGAAGAGAGTGGCCCTTCTCAGCCCCCTTCGGTGGTCACCCCATCCCAAGCCCACACCTGGAAGTCTTTCAGCTGTACAATGTGGGGGTGTCGAATGCCCTTGAGGATCTCTATTTCTGTCAGGAGGTTTTCCACGGATGCCTTGTTCAGACTCTTCTTGGCCACACACTTTATGGCTACCACCTCCCGAGTATCCTTCTGTGGGGACAGGAGATTCAAGGGCTCTGCCTTGAGAGGACCAAGAACCATGCATGGCCAGAAGGCTCTGGTCCCCTCTGCCCTGCTCCTCCTCTCTGGGCCTACCCACTCACACCAGCATCCAGGTTGCCCAGCTGCCCTCTCTCAGGCCAGTAAGGCACCCAGATTCTGGAATCCTGGCTTCCCCACTAGCCTCTCTGCTTCACAATCCCTTTCATTGTATTCTAGAGTGCCCCTGCTAAGGCATGTTATTCACTGTTCTAAACTGCCCACTCGGCTTCCTAAGTGGGTCCAGCCTTCTAGAACCCTGCCCCAGACTCCTCCTAGCCCACAGGTATCCTCCCTGTTTGGAGCCTATTCTTCAGCCACTAACGCCGAGGCTCCATCGAGGACTTCACTCGTCTCTCCGCACAACATTGGTGTTATTTGTTTTGAAGACCTATCTGTGGCGGTCACCGCACACCTCCTCCACAGAAGGTCAACCTGGCACAGGTCAAGCCGTGCACCCTTAGCTCACGCCGTCTCAACCTCTCCCCGTTTCCCGGCCCGGGCTTGCTTAGCGTCTGGCGGGCACCGGGGCCAGTACCTCAGAAGTTCTCGAGCCCCCAATTGCTGCCTCGCACAGAAGCCCCAAGGCGCCCCGCACCCACCTTGGCGTAGGCCTTGTACACCGTGGCATACGTGCCACTGCCCAGGCGCTCAGTGAGAATGAAGCCGTCCACTCGCGGGGGGACCCAGCCGGACCCCGCCATCCCGACAGCCCGCGCCCGCGGCCGGGCGCTTCCTGGTTCCCGGAGCCGGGGTTCCGGCCAGGAGCCGAGAGGGCAGCGCGCGCCGGACTCCACACTGCCCCGAGCGGCGCCCGCCGGAAGTGCAGCGAGGCAGGCGGGGCGGGGCGCCGGCGCCCGACCGCCCCCGCGCCCCTCCCCTCCAGGTGCGGCTCCTGGGAGCCTCCGCCTTCACCTGCACAGGAAATCAGATGACTCGCCAGTACCCGCAAGATCCATTTGGAGATACGCAGGTCCTCGCGGGCCTAACGGGAGTTAGCAGAGGTCACCCGGGAAATCCCATGCAGACTGGACAGCATCTTTTTTTTTTTTTGGACATCATCTTATTAGATCGCCCACGTGAATGGGATAGGAGAGAAGCTCCATCTAAGACGTGGATAGGGTGTGTTCAAAGAGGCCCCTCTCCTCCAAGACCAGCAACTGTGAATGTGGAAGTACCGGAACAAGAAAGTACCATGGAAGAGGACAAGCAGTATCAGTAAGGGGTGAGGGACTGAGCCTGCCCAGACTGGCCAGGGAGTAGAGTGACCAGACACAGCATCTTCACTGTCTCTTCTCACCTATGGCTGGCCTGCCTCAGTCCCTACCCTATGGGGCACTCCCAACTTTCCAAATAGAGCAGACATCAGGACCAGTATTGTCTGAAAATGTCTTTTGTTTTTATTTAAGGACAAAATTGAGATGTAACATATACATTTGTACACGGAGAAAAAAAATACCAGTAAGGAGTTTACAAAATCTTGGTCACTGCCATCATCATTCAGTGGCTCTGGGGCTGTGTCAGCTGGCAGCTTCAGGGCTGCCTCTGGTTAGGCCCCAGATGCCCTGGGCTGGACAGCTTTTTGATTAGTCCCCTCAGTCTACCCACCCACTCCTACCATCATCTCTGGAGGACAGGATACAGGTTTTAACCTTGAACTCCTAAGCACCCATTAGAGTAACACAACTCCTGGGGAATCCCCAGGACTAGTGGAAGGTGATCTAAACTCTACTTGGGGAGTACGGGAGAACCCTGGGGGATTAGTCTGGAACCCTTAAAAAGGTGGCCTGAAGAATGAAGTTCTGAATTCATTCCCCTTGCCCTCCCTAAGAGTCATACAAGCTAGATACTACTGATGGTGGGGGGCAGGGATAGGCAAGAATATGAGGCCAAGCTAAAGGGCAGTTGTCCCTCAGAAAGAGGAAATCAAAACGAATAGGGCCAAACCACACCTGGACAATCAGACCCACCCTAATACAAGACTGCCAAAAGCTGGGCAAGACAACTTCAGGTCAGTGTCCTCTATCCCTCTCCATCCCCAAATCCTAACCAACCCCATTGCACATTCAGTAAGTCTAAAGAGGGAAGGGCTTAAGAAGGGCCCCAGAGGGCACCACGTACTGCCCACATCGGGAGGATGCAGGGGCCCTAAAGGGCTAGGAAACTGTTTGTTAGAAACATGAGGCAGGACAGAGGCTGGAAGCCCAGAGTTCACCCTAGAATGATCTGAGGAAGAGCCCAGACTGCAGTTCATCTAAAGGGGAGCCCTTAGGAGGCTCCCAGAGTCTGAGCAGGAGGGAAGGGCAGGACTGTGGAAGTCACAGGCTGGGTCCATGAAGCCAGATTCTGGTCAGGCCTGCTGGGAGGAGTGGAATCTCAGGACTCCAGGTGGTTGGGCCCAGGACAGCCAGTGATCCCAAGTGTGTTGTGTTTGTGTTTGTATGTGTGTGAGTACATGTGTGTATCTGTGAAGAAGAGAACTTCAGTCCCACTGCTTCCAAAGAGAGAAAAAATCCTATCAAACCACCACCAGAGAAGAAAAGACAGCTTTTTTTTTTTTTTTCTCTTGTGTAGAAAAAAGTCCCTGTCCCTCCCTCCCCTTTCCTCAGGTGGAAGGGAGAGATGGTTGCTGAGGGAGGAAGAAGAGCCACGGGCAAGACCCTCCCCAGGTCTGTGCTGGGCATACCCAATGCTTAAGGCACCCATGGAAAGTGCAGCTCAGAAGGCAGGTGAGAGAGAAGGCCAGGGCAGAGGGAGGAGTCAGGAGGACTAATTCCCCTGGAACGCTCCCTGGGCAGCAGATGAGGCGGCACTGCGGAAGGTCCTGCTGCTGAAGATGCCCTGGGAAAACTCCTCCTGGGCCTGCTGGAAGCTGGCCCCTGTCCTGCGGTATAGGGAGTGCACCTGCAGAAAGAGGCTGTGGTGAGAAAAGTCCACCCGTTTGGGGGCCACCAGCTCATGGGCCCAAGGCAGCCACCACGGACCCCAGCCTGTCTGACCTCCCACCCAGAGCCTTGGAGGAAGCTGCTGGAGCTCTGAGGACCCAGGAGACGCAACTGCTGTAGTGATGAACATCCCCCATGGAGAAAGCAGGAGAGAGGTGCCTACCCCAGGGGCTGGGGCTTCCTTGGGTTTGCAGTTGGCCCAGCACCCACCACTCACTCACCCGCTTCAGGAGGAAGAGTGAGAGCACGGCACAGAGGGTGAAGAAGCCAGCCACCACCATCATGATGGCCGACACAGCCAAGTTGTGCTTCATCGTAGACAGGGCTGCAATCCAACCACTGCAAAGGGGGAGGAGGCCGGGGAGAGCACAGTGGGATTGGGCCCCAGAGCTCCCTGTGAGGGGCTCTTCTCCAAGTGGCCACTGCGTGCTGAACACCACCCGGGCATCTCTGGGCAGCACAGAGCCCTGTGGGCCAAAAGCCTGGCCTGTGAGGCCAGGCCTCTGTAAAGGCCACCAGGCCCCATAATGCCCATAGGGAATCTATGGGCCATGTGAGGCCTGGAAGGGAGGATGTGGCTGCTGCTTTCACTGTTAAGAGTGACGGTGGGTAGACCCCTTTAGGAGACATGGAAAGCCTAGGGCTGCTCACTGCGGAGGGCCCTCCCTCTGGGAAGGAGGATCACTAGCCAACCCACTTCATTCATCCTTTCACCTCAGCTCCCCACCCTGCAGCCCAGGAACAGCCCCGCTGCCTCCAGCCAGTCACATCTCCTTCCTGAGCCAGTGTTCACATCTACCAAGGGGACAGCCTCACATTTTGATTTTAAAACTTAATACAAAGCTATAGCTATCGAAACAGTATGGTACTGGCATCAGGATAGACATATATTATAGATCAATGGAATAGAATTGAGAGTCCAGAAACAAATCTATATATTTATCATCAACTGATTTTAGACAAGTATGCCAAAACCACTGAATGTTGAAGAATGGCCTCTTCAACAAATGGTGCAAGACGGCTAGATATCCACATACAAAATAATGAAGGTGACCAACACAATAGTGTAAAGCAATTATCATCCAATTAAAAATACATTAAAAAAATTAAAAGAAAAAAAAAACACAATGAAGGTGCACCCTACTTCCACCATATAGAAAAGCTAACTCAAACCTAACAATAAGAACGAAAACTATTAGATCTCATTACAATTAAGAACCTTTGTTCATCAAATGATATTATCAGGAGTGAGAAACAACACAAAGGAGAAACTTTATAAATTATATACCTGACAAGTAGCTATGCAGCATCCTGAATATATGAAGAATTCAACAGACAATCCAAATACTAAATTAGAAAACAATTTGAATAGACATTTCTCCAAAGAAAATATGCAAGCACATAAAAGATGGCCAACATCACAATTATTCAGGAAAGAGCAATCAAAATCATGAGTTACCACACTTCTAGATTGGCTATAAAAGAAAAAAGGAAAAAAACAAGAAAGGAAAATAGTAAGTGTTAGGGAGGATGTGGAAGAACTGGAATCCTCATACACTGCTATTGAGAATGTAAAATAGTTTGGCCTGCACTTCCCTGGTGGTCCAGTGGTTAAGAATCCACCTACCAAACCAGAGGACACAGGTTCAATCCCTGGTCCAGGAAGATTTCACATGCTGTGGGGTAACGAAGCCTATGCGCCACAACTACTGAAGCCCGAGCGCCCTAGAGCCCAGGCTCCACAACAAACAGCCACTACAACGAGAAGTCCACACTCCGCAACTAGAGAGCAGCCCCAACTGGCCCAACTAGAGAATGCCCACAGCAACAAAGACCCAGCACAGCCAAAAACAAATAAATAAAATGGTTCAGCCACTGTGGGACAGTGTGGCAGTTCCTAAATAAATTATACATAGAATTACCATACGACCCAGCAATTCCACCCTCGGATACATACCCTAAAGAACTGAAAGCAGGTACTCAAAAACCTATACACAAATGTTCACAGCAGCACTATCCACAACAGCAAAAAGGTGGAAACCCAAATGTTTATCAGCTGATGAGTGGATAAACAACATGCAGTATCTCTAAGAACTATGGAATATTATTTAGACATAAAATGTAATGAAGTACTAACATGAACCTTGAAAATATGATGCTATGTGAAAGAATGTGAAGTCAAGTGGGCCTTAGAAAGCATCACTACGAACAAAGCTAGTGGAGGTGATGGAATTCCAGTTGAGCTATTTCAAATCCTGAAAGATGATGCTGGGAAAGTGCTGCACTCAATATGCCAGCAAATTTGGAAAACTCAGCAGTGGTCACAGGACTGGAAAAGGTCAGTTTTCATTCCAATCCCAAAGAAATGCAATTCCAAAGAATGCTCAAACTACTGCACAATTGCACTCATCTCACACGCTAGTAAAGTAATGCTCAAAATTCTCTAAGCCAGGCTTCAGCAATATGTGAACCATGAACTTCCTGATGTTCAAGCTGGTTTTAGAAAAGGCAGAGGAACCAGAGATCAAATTGCCAACATCCGCTGGATCACAGAAAAAGCAAGAGAGTTCCAGAAAAACATATATTTCTGCTTTATTCACTATGCCAAAGCCTTTGACTGTGTGCATCACAATAAACCGTGGAAAATTCTGAAAGAGATGGGAATACCAGACCACCTGATCTGCCTCTTGAGAAATCTGTATGCAGGTCAGGAAGCAACAGTTAGAACTGGACATGGAACAACAGACTGGTTCCAAATAGGAAAAGGAGTTCGTCAAGGCTGTATATTGTCACCCTGCTTATTTAACTTCTATGCAGAGTACATCATGAGAAACGCTGGACTGGAAGAAACACAAGCTGGAATCAAGATTGCCGGGAGAAATATCAATAACCTCAGATATGCAGATGACACCACCCTTATGGCAGAAAGTGAAGAGGAACTCAAAAGCCTCTTGATAAAAGTGAAAGTGGAGAGTGAAAAAGCTCAACATTCAGAAAACGAAGATCATGGCATCCAGTCCCACCACTTCATGGGAAATAGATGGGGAAACAGTGGAAACAGTGTCAGACTTTATTTTTCTGGGCCCCAAAATCACTACAGATGGGGACTGCAGCCATGAAATTAAAAGACGCTTACTCCTTGGAAGGAAAGTTATGACCAACCTAGATAGCATATTCAAAAGCAGAGACATTACTTTGCCAACAAAGGTTCGTCTACTCAAGGCTATGGTTTTTCCTGTAGTCATGTATGGATGTGAGAGTTGGACTGTGAAGAAGGCTGAGTGCCAAAGAATTGATGCTTTTGAACTGTGGTGTTGGAGAAGACTCTTGAGAGTCCCTTGGACTGCAAGGAGATCCAACCAGTCCATTCTGAAGGAGATCAGCCCTGGGATTTCTTTGGAAGGACTGATGCTAAAGCTGAAACTCCAGTACTTTGGCCACCTCATGCGAAGAGTTGACTCACTGGAAAAGACTCTGACGCTGGGAGGGATTGGGGGCAGAAGGAGAAGGGGACGACAGAGGATGAGATGGCTGGATGGCATCACTGACTCTATGGACGTGAGTCTGAGTGAACTCCGGGAGTTGGTGATGGACAGGGAGGCCTGGCGTGCTGTGATTCATGGGGTTGCAAAGAGTTGGACTGAGCAACTGATCTGATCTGAAAGAAGCCAGGCACCAAAAGCCAAATGTTAGGCTCAGTGGTAAAGAATCTGCCTGCCAATGCAGGGGACGCAGGTTCAATCCCTGGTCCAAGAAGATTCCACATGCTAAGGGGCAACTAAGCCCGTGTTCGCCACAACTACTGAGCCTGTGTTCTAGAGTCCAGGTGCCACATGTACTGAAGCCTGTGCGTCCTAGCCCATGCTCTGCAACAAGAGAAGCCACTGCAACGAGAAGCCCATACATGCTGCAACTAGAGAAAAGCCCATGCAGCAATGAAGACCCAGCACAGTCAAATAAATAAATACATTTTTTTGTTTAAAGCCACATATGATTTCATTAAAATGAAATGTCCAAAATAGGCAAATCCAGAGAGGCATAAACAGTTTAATGGTTGCTACGGGCTCAGTGAATGAGGGAATGAAGAGTGACTGCTTAATGGGCATGGAGTTTCCTTACAATGTGATACAAATGTCACAGTGTGATACAGAATTAGACAGTGCTGATGTCTGCAAGACACTGTGAATGAACTAAATGCCACTCAATTATACAAAGTGGTTTAAGTGGTAAACAAAATGGCAGATTTTATGTTATGTGTATTTTATAATCAGTAAAAAAAAAGGGAGGCGGGAGGACTTCCACCCAATCGTGGGTGTTCTGAGGTGAGATGAGAAAGACACCGGGAGGCTGGAGGCCTTGGAGCTCAACCAGGCAGACCCAGGCAGGGCAGTGAGGGGCGGAGCAGGACCAGAACTCAAGCCTTCTGGCTCCCAGTCCAGGGTGTAAACAGCAATTGTTAATCACAGTCTTCTACCAGGATCTCACTGAGGGTAATGAGTAATGAAACTGGGTCACCAGTCAAACAGAAAAGGGGCCAGGTTAGAAATAGCAAGGCAAGAAGGCAGAGGGGAGGAGGAAGGCAGCATGCACTGAGTGTGAGGTGAGTCACCCCTCCCTGCCACTCTGGACTTGCCAGCTCCACTGGAGGGCGGGGACCAAAATAGTGCAGCCCTTCCAGGCTCAGGCTTTCAGCCAAGTGCCAGCCTGACCTTTCTGTAATGTTCCCTGTGCACTGGAGCAGAAAGGAAAACATCAGCCATCAGCTTTTCTCTTTGAGACTAATTCTGAGCTGAGAATTGCAGCAGCCAGGACTCTCAAGCCAGCTGGATGCTCAAGGAGAGCAGCTTGAAGGAGCAGATCCTCCAGGGGTGAGGGCTCCAACTCCTGAGGTTACAGGGCCTCCAGAAAAAGTCACAGCTCACAGTTTGTAAAGGCCAGGACATCCATTGGCAGCCGCCCAAGCCTCGGGGCTTGTCCGGGGCTTGTGGGGGCAGCCGCAGGCTCTAGGAGGGCACGGCAGGAGAAAAGGACAAGGGGGCCCTGGAGTGCAGGACACAGCCCTGAGAGCCTAAGGATTCAGGCCAACTCCACCCATGGCACTCCGGAAAGGGGTGAGCAAGGCGAAACAGTGAGTGGCTACCGGGGAAGAAGCGGAAGAAGGCAGACCCCCGCTGACCCATCACCCCTCTCCCAGCCATGGTGGAAGACGGGTCATCGGTGGGGCCTTTCTGGGAGTAGGGGAACAGGGCCTAATCCCCTCTGTGCTGCACCACGTCTCACCTGTCCCCAAGGCTAGGGATGCCGATCAACTGGATGATGTAGATCCCTATTTGACAGAAAAATACAAAGAAGAACACGAAGAAGCTGAAAGAGTTGTCAGACCTGTGGAGAGAGTGGGAAATGAGAAGTCACACAAGGGCTTCGGGCTCAGACCTCAGCCTTCTCACTTGCCAGGACACCTTCCTCGCTAGGAGACAGGAGGGAGGGTGCCAGAGCAGACAGAGCTCCAGGGGTCAGCCACACTGTCCATGAGGACAGGAGCACACAGGCCCCGTAATCAAGAAAGACTTGCCCTCCGCTGCCTTCCAGTTTAAGGGGTCGATGCTTGAGTGCTCAAAGAGCGTGTAAATAAACTTGCTCACCCCAAGGACAATGTAACAAACCTAACAGTCCATTTCCTGAAGTTATCTCCATTTCATAACAGGTAAGAAAATCTAAGCCTGTTATAAAGATAATAAAACTTTCAGAATCAATCTGTAGGCCTGAGCGGAAGAAAAGACACCTAGGGAGTAGGGGACACCAGATAAAACTGGTGTTTGAGAACTTCCATCACGCCCTGGAGGGCTAGAATACAGTGAGGGTACAGGTTTTGCCTGCTGAGTACATGGGAGGGTTTGGCCACTGCTCTCCCCCTCTATCCCAGGACCTGCTGGGCTCCCTGTCTCTCCTCCCTTCTCTCTTCACTCCCTGCTGGGCTCAACTAGGAGTTGAGCATCAACTCCTAGTCTCAATTCCAAAAGTCCTAGGGGTCTGTGAGGTGGATTCATTCATGTCCACAGTACTGACTCTAGGGCCACCAGTCAAATACTGGCACTCATCGAGGCTCAAGGGTTACTGGGGAGGTGGGGGGAGGGGCAGACATGAGCATGGAGGGATAAAGCTACTGAGAGCTTATCTCACCCTTATCAGACTCTGTCTGGCTATCACAGACACACAGCCTCTCCCCGGAACTAAAATCCCAATGAACCAGACAGACTGGGAGCAGGGGGAAGGCAAGGAAGGCTCTTGATTGCCTCTCTGGGTCTCCCGAGCCTGGTCCAAGGACAGGGCCCAGAGCAGACCTCTGGTACAACAGAGGAGAAAACAGCTGCTGATCCCTGCCTGTTCTCACTAAGGGTGGGGATCGGAAAGTGAATTTCCCCACCATTCCATTCTGCTCTAAGACTGGGAGGGGGCTCCAGGGCTGATGGGCTTTGGCCTGCTACCTGATGCCAGCCATATACTACTCACCCCTGCCCAGCCCCACTCACCTGAAAGCCTTATAGATGGGTCGATACCAACAAAGGAAGGCACAGGGGGTGAAGATCACAAACCACAGGATGGAGAGGCCGAAGTCTACTCCCCTGGAGGTGTCGACTAAGAACCAGGCCAGGCAGGCAAGCAGGTTCAGAAACAGAGTCACTGAATGCACTGGGGAAGGAGAGGTGGGGAGAGAGAGGCTTGTGCCAAGGGGACCGAAGGCCTCCCCACTGAGGCAAACCATCCCCTGAAGAGGAAATGAGGTCCACGCTGTGAGAGCAACTGCAGAAATACTAGAGGACCTTGGTGTGTACACAGGCAGGGTGTTCTGAGACCTTAAAACCAGGGAATCTTAAAACTCAGGTATCTGAGGAGTGGCAGTGGAGGGGCGGATACAGATACAGGGCTGAACTTTGGGGAATGAAGTCTTTCAGCAGGCCTTCCCTTGGTTGTGGACAGCCCCCAGTGGAGCTACAAGAAGTCTTCTCTCCTCGCTCCTCATTCCTAGGAGCCGAGGGGACCATAGGGAGGAGAGGCCTTCCCCTAAGGAGGGCTATTCAGTGCAGGGAGCTCTGTAGGAACTCTGAAGCCTCCGGCTAGTCCCACCCTACCTGATATGGGGTCTGGACTGGCCCTTGTGGGGAGGTTCGCAGGATAGGGAGCAGACTGTGGGGAGCCAGTTATGTGGGCAGAGGCACCCCTCAGCCCAGCCCAGAGAGAGGCTGCAGCCTGCCAAGAGGAGCAACCAGAGCACAGCCAGCACGCTCGAGTCACAGCCCACTTCACCCTGAGCTTGAAGGGGCAAGAGCAAGACTCACACATCCAGAGATAGTAGAGCATCTTGCATATCCGCTGGTAGTCAGCAGGGATCTCTGTGGAGAAGTCCTGATAGAAGCAGGGCTTGACAGGGCACCACACGGGCAGGGGCGGCCAGTTGTTCTCTCTCACTGCGTGGGAAGAGGTGAGGAGGTGAGCCCGGCCTTAGCAGCAGCGTGGCGGGGTGCACATGCGGGCCCAGTCCCTGGGCCAAAGCAGGGCTCCCGGGGGGTGCCAGCAGACGGGGCTCAGGGTGTATGGATACGGAGTGGGATGGGGAAAGACGACGGGACACAAATACCCCTGAGCTCACTCCAATACAATGGACCCCAAATGCACTGGGAAACACAGAGCTCGACGGCCTAAGTGATTACTTTTATTAACCACCCGACCATAAGCACAAGGGGGCATCATCATGGGTAAGGAATCCTGGGACCAAGGCTCCCACTCTAAGTAAATTCCAGAGTGGGGAAGGAGTGAAGAAATAATCTACATCCATTAGGACCAAATGGCAAGTCTCCTGACCTTCACCTTACTTGGCGTTCCCCAGGACAATGCCGTGACAGAGCTCAGCAAAGCTCTGAGGCTGCCCTGGAACAAGCGGGCTCAGGGAAGTCCTAAGCCAGGCAGCACGGCCTCCCCTACCATGTAAGTTGGCCACCGTGTTCTGAAGCTCCCGCTCCTTCCGTTCCAGCTCGGCCGCTTTCCTGTCCAGTTCTTCCTGCTGCCGGAGCAGGCTTGCCTGGGCTGCAGAGGCCACAGCCTGGAGGGTGCAGAGGAGGTGGAGGGCAGCCAGACACAGAAGACAGTGAGACAGTGTCGGTCTGAGCTGAAGCCAGAGAGGCCGTGCCCCACGCAGGGAGGGCTCAGGGGCAGTCCCAGGCCCAGGTGTCATGGGTACCCAAGACAACCATGGAGAGGCCGAGGTGACCTGCCCCCCACCACCTCCACACCACCTCTGGCCCCTTAGCCATCACCAGGGCTCTCCTCTCCCTTGTATCCCTCAGCTTGAAAGAGATGGGAACCATCCCCATATTGGAGTCAGGCAAAGTTCAAAGTGACTTTTGAGGTAACAGCAAAGGGAAAAAGACTTCAGAAGAGACCAACCTATAGCTGGAAAGCCAGAGACTCAAGCCTCATTTGAAGAACATGGAGTGTGCGTGCATAGGTGTGTGTGTCTGTGTGTGTGAAGGGGAAACAGTGCAGACCCGCCAGCAGTGAGAGAGGAAGGGAGATACTTGAGGGCAGCCTTGTGCGCCCAGAGCCTCAGGATCTATATTTAAGCACTGTCCTCCCACCCAGGAGCTGCCCAGAGGCACAACTGAACTGTGTTACCCAGTACAACCCAACAGCCCTTTAGGCTTGGCTGTGCTTGGCCTTGCTTTCATGATGTGCAGAGTTCAAGCTTTATCCCTCTCCAGGCAGAGCAGGGAAGGCGCTAGGAGACTACACATAAGGCTGAACAGAGCTGGGCTTGGGCACGGTGTTCCAGCCTAGGGCCCTGCTCCCCTTGTTGGGACCTGGTTCCTCCTGAAGTCTACAGTCCTCCTTAGGGAACAGGTATCAAACTGGTCATCTCATGGAATAACAAGGCAGGCATTCCTGTGCATGCATGTGTGAGCACATGCAACACACACACACACACCTCTCCCTCTCTAAAAGGAGTTCTCCAAAGGGCCATGGCTGCCTTCAAGAGGTAAAATTTTTTTTTTTTTTTTGGCGGTGGGGGGGCGGGGGGCGGTGCGGGGGGAGTCTTGGTTCCCTGGCCAGGGACTGAACCCATGCCTCCTACAGTGGAAGTGTGGAGTCTTAACCACTGGACCTCCAGGCAAGTCCCAGGAGGTAAATTTCAGGCAGTGGGGGCAGAAGCAGGACCAGAAGTGGCCACACTAGACCACACTGGGGTCTCAGCCTCCTCTCCCCAAGTCTGCAACTTCAGCTGAGTAGGCCCAGGTCCCTACAGCCCACCACCCAGCTGGACAGAAGTCACGCTTGCCTCTGAGTCTCGCCTCACCTCCACAGGGCTCTAGGGCCAGGGGTGGGGCCCAGGGGCCCGGGCAGGGGCCGCACGTTCAGAGAAGTCCAGTCAGACGACAGGAGCAGCCTGGGGCCCACTGGTGCCCACAGCCCAGCCTGGCTGGGCTCCGGGCACCTTGCCCTCCCTCGTGCTCATCTACTCTTCGCCTACCTTTGGCAGGTTTCGCAGGTAGCTGTCTCTGAGAATACTATCTCCTCCTAGCAGCATCTGCCTCTCTGAGAGCTCGCTCACTGCCAGGAATCTGGTGGGCAGGAACCTGCTGGCCTGTCTAAGCAGGAGCTGCAACACACAGCTCCACTGTGGGCCACGCTCACCAGGGGCCACAAGGAGCGTGCGGTGGGGCTGGGAGGCACGGAGGGGAGTGTCGGGCACAGAACACACAGGCTCAGAGTACTGGTGGAGGGACAGAGGAGCGCAGGGAAGCGGGCGGGAATAAACGAGGTTTAAAAAAAAAAAAGGGAGAGCGAGGGGAAGAGAGATTCTGGGCCCTGGGGAAGAGAGAACGAACCAAAGGCCGGAGGAGGATCTGGAAGGACACAATAGGGGTAAATGCTCTTCCTGCCACCAAGGAGCCTGGCCTGGTGAGTAGAGCTTATTTTGGGTGGTGGTCACGGGGTTGGGGGAGAGGATACAGGTTGGTAGAGCAGACCCTCCACCTGCAAGTGACCAGCTCCCAGGAGATGACCCAGAGGGCCCTGGAAGGGGAGCCCGGGATGAAAGCCCTCTGCCCCTCCTCAATCTCAGGGCTCAGCCACCAGTCTGGGTGTGTCCCTTTCTGGAAAGGAGAGGCCAAAGGGATCTTGTCAACGGTACCTGGGGGGTTGGCTGGGTGGGCTCCACTGAGGGTTGGAGAACTGCAGGCTGCGAGGGCCCGGGCATCTGTGAGACAGGAACCGTCGTCGCTGCATTTGTCTGCGTGGGGCAGAGTGGAGGAAGGAGGTAAGTGGGCCTCCCCCAGTCGGCCACGTGGGGACAGACTCACAGCCGGGAGAGTGATGTGCCCTTGCCTGTGAGGGGCGCTCCCTCTGGGCCTGCCCTGAGCCTGCCTTTGTAGCTTCGTGGCCAACAAGCCTCAGGTTCTGGGCAATGTGAGGCCTAACCCAGGACCCTGGATCCAGACCTTCCCAACACTGCCCGGCCCCCCTCTTCGGGGAGCGCCCCAGCTCATGGATCCTCAGGGAACAATGGATGGGTTCCTCTTCCGTACCCCACCCCCTGAGTTCACATTAGGACTGTCTCTTTGAGGAACAGAACTTCTCTGTCTCTGCCAAGTCACCTTACCCAGAGATGCCAGCACCACCCAGAGAACCCAGAGATTCAAAAAGAGGGCATGCACACCAACCTCTGAGAAAGGGTTGAATTCAGCCAGGCCTCCCTGTGGGGCATTGGTCAGCTGGGTCACAGAGGGATCCTGAGAAGGTGAAAAAAGAGTCATCAGATACTGGGGAAAAAGGAGAGTCTTGGTGATGGGGAGGGAGACCACTGTCTCTAGGCCCCTCCCAGGGCTACCTGGCTGAAGTAAGGCTGTTGATGGCCCTTCCTAGAGTCCTGGAGAGCCTCTCCTGAAGGCTCCTGTACCCAGCCCCTGCCATACCACAACGGCAGTCATTTCTCCCTTGCTGGAAAAGGAGGGCTGCAGCCCAGATGACTTGCCAGAAGAGACCCAGAGCAAGGTTTACATTCTGAGGCCCAGGAAAAGACAACACAGGTGTTCCCTTTGGAGCCCCTGAGAAATTCAAAATGTTTAGGGAATTCCCTGGTGGGCCAATGGCTGGGACTTGGCACTTTTATTGCTGGGGCTATGTTCAATCCCTGGTTGAGGAACTAAGATTCCCTAAGCCATGCAGTGTGGCCCCCCCCCCCAAAAAAAGAAAGGAGATTTAAGATGGTTTAGCCTGAAAACTAGTCCAAGCAGTATTCAGGCTGAAGTAAAGCAAAGTGAAAGGATGTGTTAGCAGGTGGGGAAGTCTACTAGTTTACAGTCCGCTTCTGAATGGACCTGACTGCTCTGCGGGACCCAAGGGAGCCAGCAGGGTCTTTTTAGTTTTTTTGAAAAAAAAAAAAAAAAAAAAACACAAAAAACAAACAAAAAAAACAACTGTACCCACACAGCATGTAGAATCTTAGATCCTTGACCAGGGATTGAACTCTGGCCCCTTGGCAGTGCGAGCACTGAGTCCTAACTACTGAACCCTCAGGGAATTCTGGCACATGTAGGTTTGACTCCAGAGGGGGGTTGAATATAAATGTCCCCACCACTTTATGGCTGCTCTTTACTGGTACTGGCCACTTGCCAGATTCGGCTCCCTCAGATCACTGTTTTCTGGAAAGGGGAGTCATCTGGGACCCACCAGCCTGCACTGAATGAATCTGGTGTGCTTTGGACATACATACACACACACACACACTGACTGACTGCTTAGAATGAGTTCCTCTAGGATTGCCTTGATTGTCTTTTTTCCTCTAAATTATTTTTCTTTAAATTTAATTTTCAGTTTTGAGTCACTTGGTTGACTGATGAATCAAATGATACTATGGTTTTACAGGTGGTCTTCCAGAGATGCCAGATGGGATCTGCACAGCCCAGGTACCAGTTGCTAACACTTATAAAATAACCCCCACCTCCTAGAGGAGACTCACTTAAGAGTTCTTTGGACTTCACCCTCAAAAGTAGCTAAAGAATTCAAGTGACAGGTTACCCCAGAAAATCTTGTGCAGTTAGTGAAATTGAGGGTGTAACTAAGAACATTCAGAATACCGCACACACAGTTTACGTGGGGTGGACCAGCATGATTATAAAATGACAGTAATTAAAGTGTACATGCTCTGTTAGGGAAGACTAAGGGGAAACAGGTATTCAGCCTAGAAAAACATTTCTCAGCTGATTTCCTTTGAAGTCAATGTGTCTTGAATTTAACTTTGAAACAAAGTTAAAAATGTTTTTAAAAAATAAAGTAAAATAAACTGGTTTAAAGTATTTACCTTCAGGGAGGGTTTGTTTTTTTGGTGGGGGAAGTGGGTGGGGAAGGATGGGTAAATAAGGTGGTATGAATGGATACTTTTCACTTTATAACCTTTCTATACTGTTTAGTTATTTTTATTATTTTACAGAAAGCATTTATTCCTCTCATTTTCTAAAGGACAATTTAAGGTTCTGGAACAAAAACATGCTGCTGGCTGCCAGTGCTGATTTTATTAAATCATGCACACTTGCGAGGAATACAGATATGAAGGACTCAGCTGAAACGCCAAGAAAATGATGTTTTGGGACTTTTTTTCCCCCCATTCTTTTCAAAAAATCCAAAAATGTCCTCAGAACACAGCCTTTCCCCAAGTTTTCATCCTTCCCTTTCCTAGAGGCCAACCCTTCAGGCTGAGGGCCTCACACAGGGCTCCCCGCCATCCTCTCTGCTGGTGCTGGCCTGGGGCCAGGCTGGGCACCTAACGTAGCTCCTGCACACTCGCACTCCCTTCCCTTCCCCACAAAGAACAGGTATGGGGCTCAGGTCCAGCCCAACAGCGATGCCTCTGGGAGAAACAGCTGCCCCCAGACTCTGCCAAGGCCCCGTTACAAGGCCTCAGTGAGGCTCCCCTGTCGGCACACCTCACCCGTAGTCCCTCACGGCTCATCCAGATGCTCCTGGCCTTCTTGCCCAGCTTCCCTTCCAGCAGCAAGCCTCCACAGATTGGATTCTTAAACACATATTCACGGTAGACAGACTCTCAGAGAGCCAGCCCTCAATTTTCAGACGTAGAAATGGATATTCGCCACCCTGCAGGTCTGGCTCCCTTATCTGAACATTTATACAGCCAAGGGTCAGCGTTAAACATGCCTCTTTCTCTCTCTCTCTTTTTTTAATATTTGTTTATTTATTTGGCTGTGCCAGATCTCAGTTGTGGCACACAGGATCTTTGGTGTGGCATGTGGGATCTAGTTCCCTGACCAGGGATGGAATCCAGGCTCTCTGCACTGGGAGTTCAGTCTCAGCCACTGGACCACCTGGGGAGTCCCTGAACGTGCCTCTTTCACACATTCTGCCATCTTCGCACTGAGGCCATCAGGCCCTAGAGGGCAAGCCTGTGTCTGCAGGGCCCCAGGGCCTGGCCCAGAGCTGGACACACAGCCTCAACCCACTTCCTGTCTGCCCCGCGTCCTTTCTGCTGGACACCATCCTTGCCAGGTGGCTCCTGCAATTTGGACAAAGTGACAAGGTGAGGCTTGAGAGCCCAGTTGGAGGAACTGGCCTTGAGGTTTTTTGTTGGCTGAACGACTAGCAGATTTCTCCCAGAATTACTGGGCTGGCTTCCTGCAAGAAAGATCTAGGGCTCAGTATCTGTTCCCCTTTCAGACTCCGCAGACATCAAGTCACAGCCCAGTAAGTGAGCTGAAGTCACTGAAATCAGATCCACCGTCCAAGGGATGAGTTACTCGAGTCTGTCACTACAGGACAAGGGCAGAGGGGCGGCCGTGGTAGCAGTGTCAGGAGCCAGCATACCCGCTTGGCTGAGGTGTACGCCTTAAATAGGCAGCCTCCATACCTGTGAAGAGATGTCATTTTCTTACCAAGGTTAGCCAGAAGAGGGTTCTGGAGGGTGGGGGGACTGATCACCCTGTCCAAACTGACCCCTCTTCTTTTCTCAACAATCTTAAGGACTTGGCCCTGGGCCCCTAATCAGGCTCACCACAAACAAATCCTGTCTCCTCCAGCAGGCTGTAAACTGCAGTCAGGTGCCTCTGTATCTAGTTCATACTTCTGGCTCCTAGTGCTTGGTGGAGGGCCTGATGCAAGCAGAAGCTCAGGTAATGTCTGGAATAAGGACTGCAGGCTGACGGCCCTTCTCTGCTTTTTCTACGAGGTGCTGCCCAAGTGCCAAGGCACAGAGAAGGGGAGGGCCACCTGCATCAGAGCGGCAGCCCCAGGACCTCGAAGGACTCTGCTTGGGGAAAGGAGCCTGCAACACTGGGAGACATGGGTGCTTTCCATCTGAGGAGACTAGGCACTTTCTGACAGATGTGTGAGGTTTCAAGAGAAGCTGAGGCCCAGTGAAAGAGCAAGGGAGGAGGAGGGATGGACACGGGAGCCGACACGCAGAGTGTCTACCACGCACAGGTTCATCACGCAATGATACTGCTGCTAGTCATCCCAGAACCGGCCACTGTGTCACACCACCAGAAAAGAAGGCTCTACCAGCCTTTCTCAACCTGGTTCCTCGAGAGAGTCAAGCCCCACTGCCCCAGGCCATCCACTGTCTGCAACGACCTGCCTTCTGTCCTGTGTATCAGAACAGTCCTGGTGATGTTCCATCCTTGGGAAAATGGAGAAAACAGTAGTTCCAATCAGCTTCTGTGTTCTGAGGCTCAGCTGAGGGGCCCTGGCTGAGAAAAGCTACAGCCCACCTCCTCATTCAACCTTACAACCATCCCGTGAAGGAGGAGTATGAGGATGAAGAAAGGCCCAGCTCAGAGAGAGGAAGTAATTCCTCCAAGACCTCAGGGACTGTAGTGGTTGAGCCCAATTTTGAATCCAAGTCTGTCTTTCTCCCAAAACACAAGTGGTAAACCTGCGTGGGCAGAGTCTCCCCAAAGCCTGGCTCAGGGGCTGACCAACGGAAGATGCTCGGTCAACACGGGGTTGAGGGGTCAACCAGGACGACTGGGTCTGCTCAGCTATTTGTTCCTGAACTTCAAAGCAGTCCTTCGGGGTGAACACCCTTGGGAGGACACTGGCAGAGAATCTTGTGAGTAAGGACCACACTGACTGGTCTGAATGAGGACCCTCAGCTTTCCCCTCGAGTCACAAATAAGCCAACAGCAGCAATCTTCCTTCCCACTCACCAAGCCTCAGCCAGCTCGTAAGTGGGTCAAGCATTTAAAAGCACGGTGAGAGCGAAGTCTCACCTACCAAGAAGTAAGCTGACACCCCCTCAGCGCCCAAAGGACTCAACCGGCTCATGCCCTTGCCTGAATTGTAACAAGGAGAACGCGCCTGGTCTCAGTTCCTTTCATGCAGTGAGCAGCCACACACAGGGCGAGGGACACACCAAGAGGAACAGGGTGCAGCTCCTACCCTTCAGGAGGCCACATGGGAGCTGAGACAAGCACACAGCACGAGTGACCATGGGAGGGGAGAGGAGGCTGGGCGGGCTCGGAGGAGGGCGAGCTCAGGCCATACAGCTCCGGGAAAGGGGGCACTGGGTGGAGCTGGGCTGTGAGGGGCTGAGAAAACGAGGCGGTACAGCTGGGCTGGAGTTCTGCTGCGGCGGGGGGAGGGCCTTGAAAAACATACTTGTTTTCACTGGTTTGGCAACCCCTCTCCATGCATCTCCCAGGTCTCCGCTGTGACTTTTCCTTGCTTTCCCACCCTCCACTCCACCCAGGCTCTCAATGTGAGGTTTATTTCAGGCTTCAAACAAACACATTACATAAATACCTCATAGACTAAAAAACAAAAACAAAACTTGGCCACTCCCTCTGAGAGACCAAGAGCCGCCACTACTTTGGATCGTCTGTGAAGTCCTGTTTGCTTTAGTGACAAGGCTGCGTGTCAGCACAAGAAGGAGCGGTCACCCCCACGTTGGCCGGCTCGGTCCCAGGCGAACGAGGCGCCACGGTTAACCTTGGTTTCTCTGAGCTACAGCCTGAGAAGCCATCCAAAGGAAACATGACAAAAACATGTGAAAATCTGCATCTGCAAAAGTATTCACTGTGCTGGTATTTACAACAGGGGGGAAAAAAGCAGGGGACAACTTAAATACCCAGGGACAGTGAGCTCCAGTGCATTTTGGTGCACATCCCCTCAATGGCCTAAACAGTCACTAAAAATCACAGTTATGAACACACGGCAGCAATACGGAAACAGCTCGGTTATACGAGTATCAAATGACGATTCTGTCAGAAGTACTCATAACAGAACACACATCAAAACAATGGCTGCAAAACACTAGTAGAAACAGGGATGGTTTATTTTGTCTTTCAAATTTTCTATAATGTGATTATGTTATGTTTATATTAAACAATGTCACGAACCTTATTCCATAGTTCATCAGGCACTCTATCTATCAGATCTAGGCCCTTAAATCTATTTCTCACTTCCACTGTATAGGGCAGAAAGTGAAGAGGAACTCAAAAGCCTCTTGATGAAAGTGAAAGTGGAGAGTGAAAAAGTTGGCTTAAAGCTCAACATTCAGAAAACGAAGATCATGGCATCCGGTCCCATCACTTCATGGGAAATAGATGGGGAAACAGTGGAAACAGTGTCAGACTTTATTTTTCTGGGCTCCAAAATCACTACAGATGGGGACTGCAGCCATGAAATTAAAAGACGCTTACTCCTTGGAAGGAAAGTTATGACCAACCTAGATAGCATATTCAAAAGCAGAGACATTACTTTG
This sequence comes from Bubalus bubalis, assembly GCF_019923935.1. Lineage (NCBI taxonomy): Eukaryota > Metazoa > Chordata > Mammalia > Artiodactyla > Bovidae > Bubalus > Bubalus bubalis. The sequence continues at coordinate 36,592,157 of NC_059176.1, forward strand.
CCAACAAAGGTTCGTCTACTCAAGGCTATGGTTTTTCCTGTGGTCATGTATGGATGTGAGAGTTGGACTGTGAAGAAGGCTGAGCACCGAAGAATTGATGCTCTTGAGCTGTCGTGTTGGAGAAGACTCTTGAGAGTCCCTTGGACTGCAAGGAGATCCAACCAGTCCATTCTGAAGGAGATCAGCCCTGGGATTTCTTTGGAAGGATTGATGCTAAAGCTGAAACTCCAGTACTTTGGCCACCTCATGCGAAGAGCTGACTCACTGGAAAAGACTCTGATGCTGGGAGGGATTGGGGGCAGGAGGAGAAGGGGACGACAGAGGATGAGATGGCTGGATGGCATCACTGACTCGATGGACGTGAGTCTGAGTGAACTCTGGGAGTTGGTGATGGACAGGGAGGCCTGGCGTGCTGCGATTCATGGGGTCGCAAAGAGTCAGACACGACTGAGCGACTGATTTGATCTGATCTGATGTTAAACAAATACATACACACTTCTTTTTTAAGAAGAGAGCCTGACAAGCCATCAAATGAGCAAGGTGCACCCTGGGGCCTTCCTCCCTGCCACAGCAGTGATGTACAGAGGCTCCCAGGAAAGAGAGGCCAAGTCCCTGGCCTGGCGTTGAGGCGCTCCACGGCCTGGCACCAGCTTTCCTCCAGGTGCAGCCTGTTCCCCATCACATGGAGCCCTCTGCCCTCTCCTTCCACCGCGGTCTGTCTACTCCCTACACAAACCATTCCAACCAGCGCAGGGTGAGGGCACCAAGAAAAGGCCTTGGTTCCTGCCCTCAAGAAGCAAATAGCACAGAGGACACAACAGAAGCCAGGGCAAGAAGTGACAGCATGTGACCAGTGCTGAACAAGGGCACGGGCAAAGGGCTCGCAGAGGAGGGAGCGAAGAGGCTGTCGGAGACTCAGGGAAGGCTTCTCTGAGGTGGCATCTGAGCTGGATCTCGAGAGAGGAAAGAAATTAAGCAAGTACTCAAGAGGGAGAGGAGAAGAGCATTTGCAAAGACATGGGATCTTTAAAAAGACCTTGCATACATTCAGTGAGAAGGATCAGGAGACTACAGAGCAAAGTGTTATATACAAAGAGAGGAGCACCAAGGACCCAGCCTGAAGATGGCTGGGCCGGACTGCAGGCTGTGGCAATGGGGGCAACAAGAGATTGTGCAAAGCCTGTGCGCTTAGTCATATCCAACTCTTTGTGACCCTGTGGACTGTAGCCCACCAGGCTTCTCTGTCCCTGTGGGTTACTATTTCCTTCTCCGGGGGATCTACCTGACCCTGGGATTGAACCTGTATCTCTTGCATTTCCTAAACAGGCAGGTGGATTTTTACCACCATGCCACCTGGGAAGCCCTCAGAGATTGTGAGCAGTGATCATCTCCGCCAGCAGTGAGGAGACCGCAGTGCTCATGGAAGGAGGATGGCAGGAAGACTGCCTGGGACATAGAGTCCACATGGGTGATAGTGGGGCTTGAGCTAAGGGATGACACAGAGGATGGAGAAGAGGGAACGGGCTCCGGAGACCCTCCTCAGGTAGACGCTACAGGCTTGACCACTCCACAGGCTGGTTGGGGTATAGAGTTACTGCAAGACGAGGACACAGGGGAGGGGAAGGGAAGGGAAGGGGTGGAGTGACTGAGGCTGCCAGCTCGGGGGACCAGCAAACAGTGCCACCACTGAGCAAGACAGGCGGTCATGGGAGAAGAGAAACAGGATTTTCAGGAGCGGGGGTGTGGGAGCAGGGAGAGGATCTGGGAAGGTATTGATTCGCATCAGAGAAATTGATAAAATGCATCTGGGTGGAATGGGTGGAAATGTCCAGGTAAGAGCTGGAAATACTGGTTTGGAGCTCAGAAGATGAGGGCTAGAGCTCTGGATCTGAGCCCACTGGAATGTGGATGCTACTCTGAGGCCACGGAAGTGGGAGGACTTACTTGGAGAGGTACACACTGAGAACAAAGCCAAGGACAGAACTCTAGGACACCCTGAAATGCAGGAGACAAGAAGAGAAAACAGGCAGGAGGAGGTGAGAGTTATTAGTATAAAGAGGCCAAGGACAGAGAGAACTTCCAGGAGACTGGTCAGACAAGCTGGTGCACCACAAGCAGCAGACCCACAGATCCCAGAGAGTCCACAGAGTGAGGTGGCGCCTGGGGGCGTGGAGCTGAGAGTGTGCGGAAGTGACTTAAGTTGGTGTTCCTTCACCTGGAATACCTTCTCGTGCCATAGGCTTTCTGCTCCCAGGACCTCCTACCATAGGACTCTGCCCTGTTCTCCCTCAGATCCCTCACAGGTCCTTCTGGCAAATTTTGACTGCCCTTATCACGCCAGGGCACGCTGTCATGATCAGTGAGCGTTTCTTAGCTCTCCTGTCAGATCAGAAGCTCTAGCAGGCCATGCGCCCATTTATCCTGGTCTCCTGCACAGGCCCTCAGAGCAGCAGTGGCTCGGTGATGTGCATGAACGTGTCAGCATCTCATGAGAGCACTGCTGGACGGGTCACACCTTGCGAATTAATGTGCACGGCACTCTTCTCTGGACCAGGAGCAAGCACCCCTTGTTTGTCCTGGTTAAATATTACCGTTTCTCTGAACCCAGGATTGTCCTACTCCAAGTGGCTCCAAAGAAAACTTAATAGACATGTAGGGTCAAAGTTCAGCTGTATCACTGGCCAAGGGCTTTCTAACACCCAGACTACCTCCAGGTGCCAACCATTAAGGCAAAAATCCCTCCCCACCCCAACCTGGGCAGCTGCTTGGAGTCAGTTAAACTGTATGAACCTTGCCATTTTCAAGTTTCTTGAGACAATGCTCCTGTTCCCCAGGAAAGTTCTACCAGGTCCAACTGGGGGTTCTAAGAATTCCCAAAGCTGCAGTCAAACTGAAGTCCACCCTCTCGGGGAAGTGACACAGCCCTCAGTGTCTCTGCAGGAAACTTCATGTGACTGTTCATGCCCAAATCACATTTCTGCCACCACTTTCTCCTCCCACAGGAGAGAAATGTCTTAAATCCTTGGGAAGCAGCCATACCACCAAGATTATCTTTTAAGTGCAAGGAGACAACGTGTGAAAGTGATATGGTGTGATTTGGCGACTCACGAATGCTGAAAGGTTTTCTCTGTTTGGAACCACCAGCTAGTCCACTCCCAGATCAGTCGACTGCCTGGGGTAACCTAACAGAAACACCAAGCGGCAAAGCAGTCCAGGCACTTGCTGGGGTCCGCTGTTTTTCAGTGGACTGCTGAAAGAGAAAATGGGGAGGACAACACCCATCTGGAGCCCTCAACTTCTTCATCACCCAACAAGACTTTCTGAGAAACTTTTGGGAACAGACATGCTGGAATCAGTAGAAAGCAGAATACCCAGATGGTACACAGCAGATGCACCATAATGCACAGAGGGATTAGGGAGTGCCAGGGGAGGTTGGGAAACCAGCCACTCTCGGCTTGCACTTTCCTGCTTCCTCCTAGGAGTTTGGTAAAAAACCTCTGCTGCACTCTTGTGACAACTTTCCACTTACAGTCCGACTCTGCAGGAAGTTTTCTAATAATCCCACTATAACTGTACACAAGGAGGAAGTCATAAAAGCCCACAGCCACAGTTCAGGTGGGGATGGAACAGAGTGCAGATAAAAAATATGTATTAAGGAAGTCAACCTAAAAGCATACCAGGAGCTTCAGGGGATATTCCAAGAGTTAGAAGAAGGATTCCATGGTTGCAAAACTCTGAGAAAGGCTGGATCAAACAAAGTGGAGTAAATATCTTTACTGCAGGATTTCTCGGAGCCTTTAACAAATGAACAAGCCTGGTCAACCTTCAGGAAAATGATTCCTGACTTTATTTGACCACAGAACCCTGAGCACCTTTCAGGACTGGCATTACTCAGAAAACATGCTATGTTAAAATATCATCTAACACAATACAGGAGATTTCCTGGTGGCTCAGTGGGGAAGAGCCCACCTGCCCGTGCAGAGGACAAGGATTCAATCCCTGGATCTGGAAGATACCACATGCCACGAGGCAACCAGGCCCACGTGTCAAGCAACTATTGAGTCTGCGCTCTAGAATCCATGCTCCTCAACAAGAGAAGCCACCACAATGAAAAGCCCAAGCACCGCCACAAAGAGTAGCCAACACACAGCAATAAAGACCAGAGCAACCAAAAATAAATCTTAACAAAAAAAAAAGCACAATACAATCCATATTATTCCACCCCCACACACTGAAAAACAACAAAAAAGCTCACCTAATTTGTTACTTTCACCTTACCAGTACTCTCATTTTAAGAATGGTAACAGTGGTGATGATGTTACATTCTTTCCTTAGCTGGCCTAAGTAACTGCCAAGGCAGTTTAAAATTTTAAGAACAGCACTATCCAGAGAAGAAGGCCCAGATCTGAGTCCCTTCCTGCTTCAATTAGCTAGTGACTCTGGCATGTCCCATCCTCACTGCATTCTCATCTCTAAACCTAAAGGGTTAGAAGAGATTTCTGAGGATGTTCCTAGCTCTAAAAATCCACCATGGAACTCCGAACACTAAGTATATTTTCATAAACCACCATGGAGAGAAGGGGGAAAAAAAAGACTTCTGAAGGCCAGTTAGGTGTGACAGTTTCTGAGTCTATAGCCTCTCCACCTTCTCTCTTCTGAGCTCTGTGCCAACACCCTAAGTAAATGAAGCTGGGCTCACACCCAGCCCCCCAAGGGCTGTGCCTTCCCAGTGTCCCAGCCCTGGCAGTCAGAAAAGAAGAAACCACCATCACAAGGAGAGGGAGGGCAGCTCTCCAGGAAAAGAAGTTTGGGGGCCTCACACCCAAAGCTCCTTCTCCCTCCACAGCTGTGCACCAAGAGGAAAAACCCAGCCCAGAGTCAAGAGGAGCAGAATCGCAGCCAACCGTCTCTCGCCTTCCCCCACAGGCTTCCCCACCAGATGTTACTCTTTACAGGACCACAGCTGCTTCCTGTCCTGCCATATCCTGGGGCTGCCTGATGTACAGACTGTCTTGCTTCAATGTAGAAGTTACTTCTTCCACAGTTTGCACAATCATTTCTGGGGTTGGAGATGTGGTTTAAGACTTTCAAGCTGCTATTAATATAGGGCAAAATTTAGGCCAATTATCTAGCCCACTGCTAGCACTGAGGACAAGCTCTCTGCATCTCTGGATATCTGACTGCCTCTTTCAGATAGCAGCAGACATTTGATTTCTGATTCTGACAGTACAAAAAAAAAAGAAAGAAAAAGGCACATGATTACACAGCACACATACCAAAAGGCTTCTGAAAGTGAAGTCGCTCAGTCGTGTCCTTGACTCTTTGCGACCCCACGGACTGTAGCCTACCAGGCTTCTCCGTCCATGGGATTTTCCATGCAAGAATACTGGAGTGGGTTACCATTTCCTTCTCCAGGAGATCTTCCTGACCCAGGGATTGAACCCAGGTCTCCCACATTGTAGGCAGACGCTTTACCGTCTGAGCCACCCGAACTCCAGTATCATGCAGCAGTTTTATAACTAAAGCAAAACAGTTATCTGAAGACAATGGCAAAGGAAAAAAAAAATGCAAATGTTCTTTCTTTACTCAAATAGAGATTACTGCCTTACATAAAAGATAAGGTCCTCCAAACAGTTCTGTCAAGAAGCATGAAGCTACTAGAGGAATGTTAGGAATTCCCTGATGTTACCAAGCTATCAAAATTTGCCTCAAGGGCTCCCACTGGCTAAGTCACCTTAAAACCAAGAAAGAGATGTAAACCGACATTCATTCTAGTCTCCTTTGTGTTTATTCTGACCCTTGAAAGAAAGGATTCAAGGTGGAAAAGCTCATGCTGTGTCTTGCAGGAAGGACCCCCTCCAAGGACTTCCCCTACACCTGCAGGAAACTTTAAAGTTGCCAATGACCAAAATAAAGAACAAGCAGTAAGAGTTCACATGCCTGGTGACATCCTGACAAAGCAGAAAGCTCGAGGCTCATAAATCACTAGTCAGCACAAGCAAGCTTCCCTAGAACTGGTTTTGAGCATACACAAAACAAGAGGCACCGGAGCTTTGGAGTTAAAGGAGTCCCAACCCTCCATCATGGAAAAGAATACCCCTATGCTCTTTGCTCAAAGGCGGGAAGGTTTCGGCTTTTAAAAGGAAGTCTCTTTTTCCTTGGGCAATTGTTAAAAGGTCAGGCCAGCTCATAGATCAGTGCATCTCATCTATCCTGTCACCACACACAGGTCCATCAGACCAACATTCCTTGCACTTCAAGCCCCTCAGAGGCTCCTCATTTCTCCCCCCTCTCTACCCTGGGCTCTCTCATCTAGCCAGAGCCCAGTCCAAACTAGATCCATGGCCAAGGTGTGAAACTGTTATCAAGACCATAATTCAACTTGGGTTACCAGCCTTCCCTTTCTGACAAATCTCAGGGGCTCTCCTATATCTTATAGACTAGTTGGCTGTGTTGTGTTGCGGGGGATGGTCTTGGGATTTTCTGACATTTCTCCATCCCTCTAGAGGCTTCCACCTCATTACGTTGCTGTCACCCTCTCTCCTAAAGTGACTCAAGGCTAGCGTCTCCTCAAGACTGCGGGATGTGGTAGTCACACTTTCCCCTCAGGTGAAGTCGCTTATCTCCCTGAAGCTGGGGGCTTCCCTGATCCTGTCTGCGCCAGTCCCCTTCCCCAGCGGTATCCAGTTAGAAGGGCTACATTCCTGGGAGGAAACAGTCCCACCCTTTTCCCAGAGTACAGCGCCCCGCCCCCTCCGCTGTTCCACCTGCTGCTAGTCCCGCCCCCCAGGCGCTACGATAGGACACCCCTCGAAGCCCGCTCTCCCATTGGGCAGACAGCCCGTCCCTCCTACGCCACGTCTCCCGGCTCTGGCGAAAGAGGCCCGGGCGGCGGCCTTTGGGCACTGGACAGAGCTGTAAGATGAGGGCTCTACCTGGAAGGGGTTTACGTCCACTGGGTCCGCGAAGGGGTTGGTGTCGAAGGACGACATGACGGTCGGGGGCCGACGAGCGAGCTCCGAGAGCGCTTCTGCCTCCGGGCACCCAGACCCAGCGGCGCTCTCCGTTCAGGCCCTCCACTTCCGGGAGCGAGGCCGCCGTTCTGGCGCAGGCGCAACGTCCTCCCAGAGGGGCGTGGTCGTGTGACATCACAGAAGTCCGCCCCGCCCTCCTGCCCAACCCACTGTGAAGCCTGGTGGGCATTCCCTTCTGTCCGCTTATTACGTGTGTCTGTGCTCCAGTGGTCGGCGAGTCACCGAGGAACTTGGGAGACGGAGGAGGAGCTGGAGCCGTTCCCAGCTGCCTCTCGTTCAGATAGGTTACAACATTGTGTTAGAAACTCCTCAAAGTAAACTCCCAAAAGTGGGGATGGAAACTTAACCCCTTCAGCTTTCTTGGAGGGCAAGTTTGGGAAATACGCTCTGGTTCAGGTAGGGGACAGGAGTTCCACCAACGGGGGCAGTGGGGAGTGGAATTCCCGACTCAGAGGACTTCACCAAGCTAGGAAAGGGTTCTGTTGGTAGGGGCCGAGCAGAGAGGATCTTTTCGGAAGAATGGACTGTGCAGCTGTCCCCCATACTAGCTGAGCTCTGCCTCTCTTAGGCCTTGACCCCCGATGTCAAGTTTTATCGTTTTAGGCTTGAGGATCCCTGAGCTCAGACAGGCTTAGGGCCTGAGCTGGGATTAACCTGGGCATCCAGCATTTATTAAATGAATGAGGCAGTCCAGCAATAGAGCCATCAGTATATGGGAGATGCTGACTCATTCCCCACAAACTCAAGTTATTTATTCATGTCTTTGTACATTTCTGCTGTAACTGTGTCCAGCCACTCCTCCATACCTTCCCCTGGACGAGTACAGGGCTGCTAATTGGTCTTTTGTTGTTCATATTGTAATCAAGATCCATTCGAATGGGGCAAAATCACTACAGAACTTTGTTTAAAATCTTTCGGTTATTTTCCATAAAGGTCCATAATCTTAGTTTGACCTCTAAGACTTGTAATATCTGCCCTTTACCTATCTATCCTTCCCATTCCTTCTTGTGCCTTCCCCTCCACTACACCCCACCCCTGAGCATCCCAGCCCTCCTAGTGGCTTTTCAGGTCCTCAAAATTATTTGTTCCTTTGCCTGCCTCAGGACCTTTGCACTGGACTCTCCCTCTTCTTGGTATGCTCGTAGCCCATGCCCTCATCATCCCCTAGTTAACTCCTACTTCTTCAAATCCAGGTTTATGGATCTCTTCCTCAGGAGTAGCCACTCTTCAGTATAGATTATATCAGCCCCTCCCCCACAACATAAACCTTGTGCCTTTCCTTCATAATACCTATTGCAAATTGTAATTACATATGTGTAAAGATGGTTATTTGTGTCTGTTTCTCCCACTAGACTGTAATCTCCACAAGGGCAGGAATAGCATCTGTTTTGCTCACTGTTGTATTTCTGGCACTAACATAGTACCAAGCAGATACCAAGCAGATATTTCATAATTATGAAATATTTACTATTTACCTCATCCACTTTTCTGAGGGTCCAGCTCAACTTTTTTTTGTTTTTCCAGGAAACATCCTCAAGTGGAAGAACAGGAGGGATTTATGTTTGTTTGCCCTTAGAAACTTCTTACCCCTAACCCCCCATGGCTACCTCTCCAATCACAGTGTAAGCACACTTGTGTTTCATCTTTACTAGTGACACAAAACAGTTCTGTGATCAGACATACAGGGGTTTTTTTTCCCCACACTAATCAATTTTCTGACACCAGTTGGATGTCATTCAATTCAGTTCTGATACTATTTACCTGGATTTAGCATCAGATCCCACAGCTTAAGTAAGCACTCAGTCCCACAAGACTGCCCCCACTCCAGAGACCAATTGCAAATCCCAGGGTGTCATCACTTGTACTTCTGTAAATCAAGGTCCCCATCACCCCCCTCCTTAGTTTTAATAATTTGCTAGAATGGCTTCTAGAACTCAGAGAAACACATTTACTGGCTTATCATTAGGTTGGTGCAAAAAGTAATTGCCGTTTTGCATTGTTGAACTTTGCCGTTTGATATTGGAATACATTCTTAAATAAATGTGCTTATGTTACATCATTTTAATGTGCTTTTCTTGTTTAATGTTTTTGTGTGTGTGTGTTGGTTTGTTTTTTTTTTTTTTTTTTGCTAATGACATTACTTGCTGCTGCTGCTGCTGCTAAGTCGCTTCAGTCGTGTCCGACTCTGTGCGACCCCATAGACGGCAGCCCACCAGGCTCCCCCGTCCCTAGGATTCTCCAGGCCAGAACGCTGGAGTGGGTTGCCATTTCCTTCGCCAATGCATGAAAGTGAAAAGTGAAAGTGAACTCGCTCAGTCGTGTCCAACTCAGCGACCCCATGGACTGCAGCCCACCAGGCTCCTCTGTCCATGGGAGTCTCCAGGCAAGAGTACTGGAGTAGGGTGCCATTGCCTTCTCCGCATTACTTGCTATGTATTATTATTTTAGACTAGGGAAATGCTGTTAGAGGAAAAGCAAATTTAAGTGATTTTCTGACTTGAGTTCAAAATAGGTTGTAAAGTAGCAGTTAAAATTCGCAACATCAACCATGCATCTGGCCCAGAAACTGCTAAAGAATGTACAGTGCAGTGGTGTTTCAAGAAGTCTTGCATAGGAGACAAGAGCCTTGAAGATGAGGAAAATAGTGGGAGGCCATTGGAAGTTGACAACAACCAATAGAAAGCAATTATCAAAGCTCATCCAACTACATGAGAAGCTGCTAAAGAACTCAGTGTTGACCATTCTCCAGTCATTTGGCATTTGAAGCAAATTGGAATGGTGAAAAAGCTCAATAACTGGGTGACTCGTGAGCTGACACAAATAAAAAAAATCATCATTTTGAAGTGCTGTCTTCTCTTATTCAACAACAGCAAACCATTTCTCGACTGTATTCTGACATGACGAAAAGTGGATTTTATAGAACAATTGACAACGACCAACTCAGTGGTTGGGCCGAGAAGCTCCAAAGCATTTCCCAAAGCCAAATTTGCACCAAAAACAGGTTATGGTCACTGATTAGTGGTCTGCTGCCAATCTGATCCACTACAACTTTCTGAATCCTGGTAAAAACGTTACATCCGAGAAGCATGCTCAGCAAATCAATGAGATGCACCAAAAGCTGCAATACCTGCAGCTGGCATTGGTCAACAGAAAAGGGCCAATTCTTCTACAGGACAACACTCAACTGTATGTCCCACAACTAATGCTTCAAAAGTTGAACATATTGGGCTAGAAGTTTTGCCTCATCTGGCATATTCACCTGACCTCTTGCCAACCGACTACCACTTCAAGCATCTCGACAACTTTTTGCAGGGGAAAATGCTTCCACAAACAGCAGGAGGCAGAAAATGCTTTCCAAGAGTTCGTCAAATCCCAGGCATGGATTTTTACCCTGCAGTAAACTGGCTCCAAATTGGGAAAGGAGTACGTCAAGGCTGTATATTGTCACCCTGTTTATTTAACTTACATGCAGAGTACATCATGCAAAATGCCAGGCTGGATGAAGCACAAGCTGGAATCAATATTACTGAGAGAAATATCAATAATCTCAGATATGCAGATGACACCACCCTTATGGCAGAAAGTGAAGAGGAACTAAAGAGCCTCTTGCTGAAAATGAAAGAGGAGAGTGAAAAAGCTGGCTTAAAACTCAACATTCAAAAAATGAAGATCATGGCATCCAGTCCCATCACCCCATGGCAAATAGATGGAGAAACAATGAAAACAGTAACAGACTTTATTTTCTTGGGCTCCAAAGTCACTGCAGATGATGACTGCAGCCATGAAATTAAGACACTTGCTCCTTGGAAGAAAGCTATTGCCAACCTAGACAGCATATTAAAAAGCAGAGACATTACTTTGCTGACAAAGGTCCGTCTAGACAAAGCTATGGTTTTTCCAGTAGTCATGTATGGATGTGAGAGTTGAACTATAGAGAAAGCTGAGCACCAAAGAATTGATGCTTTTGAACTGTGGTGTTGGAGAAGACTCTTGAGAGTCCCTTGGACTGCAAGGAGATCCAACCAGTCCATCCTAAAGGAAATCAATCCTGAATATTCATTAGAAGGACTGATGCTGAAGCTGAAACTCTAATACTTTGGCCACCTGATGTGAAGAACTGACTCATTGGCAGAGACGCTGATTCTGGGAAAGATTGAAGGCAGGAGGAGAAGGGGACGACAGAGGATGAGATGGTTGGATGCCATCACCGACTTAATGGACATGAGTTTGAGCAAACTCTGGGAGTTGGTGATGGACAGGGAAGTCTGGCATGCTGCAGTCCATGGGATGGCAAAGAGTCAGACATGACTTAGTGACTGAACAACAATGTGACTTAAAGTTCACAATCTGAAACAAATTATATTTGCAATAGCCTAATATATAGTAAAGAAGGTGATACAGGATACAGATGAATGCCTAGTTGAAGAGATACATAAGACAAGGTCTGGGTTCTGAGTGCAGGAGCTTCTGTTCTTGTAAAGCTGGGGTTTGTCACCCTTCTGATAAGGCGATGTATTCACCAATACTGAAGCTCTCTAAACCAGCAGTTCAGGATTATTTTTTTAAATAATATGACTTACAATTTTTATTTATTTATTTTGGCCGCACTGATTCTTTGTTGCTGCAGTCAGGCTTTCTCTAGTGGCAAGTGGGGACTACTCTTCTTTGTGGTGCGCAGGCTTCTCTGGCTTCTCTTGTTGCAGAGCATGGGCTTAGCTGTGCCGCAGCATGTGGAATCCTTCCGGGTGAGGGATCGAACCCTTGTCCCCTACAGTGGCAGGCAGATTCTTCACCCTGGATCACTAGGGAAGTTCAATTCAGGGACTTTCAGTTCAGGGAGGAGTCATCATGCAGGCATGATCAACCCTTAATTCAATCTCTCCTCTCACTATAAGATAGGAGATGTGGCTGAAGATTCAAAGCTTCTAATTGTGGCTTCATCTTTCTGGTGACCAGCTCCCATCTCAATGCTATCCAGAAGCCCCCCAACAGTTGCCTCATTAGGACAAAAGATGCTCGCATCACCCAGGAAATTCCAAGGGATTTAGGGGTTCTGTGTCAGGAACCAGGGTGAAAGACCAAATATTAGAACAAAAGATGTTCTGAGTAGTCTCACTGCTTAGGATATTACAAGATTTTAGGAGCTCTGGCCAGGAGGCAATGATTCTATGACAGTGTGACAGGCAGCATGCAGAGAGATCTTTGCCGTCTGCAGCCCGAGAGGAGAGCAGTCCACAAAACACGGGGCTGTCCTGCCACCACTTTGTCTGCCCAGCCTAGGACATTGCTGGACCAGGAAGAACGAATGGAATTCTATTCAATGTATCCCCAATGTGAACCTTGTCCACCCATTTATCTCTGAAGACCGCTGGGTTCTGTATGCTTCCCTGTGGAAGAGACATCAACTCCCGTTAACTTATTCGAAAAGGGAGGAGGTATAGCAGATTGGAACTCTGTGCTCTTGAACCTGTTACCTTTTGGACATCCATTCTTCTTATCTCAAAAATATGGGGCTAATGACAGTACCTATCTCATAGTGTTGCTTCCCTTGTGGCTCAGCTGGTGAAGAATCTGCCTGCAATGTGGGAGACCTGGGTTCGATCCCTGGGTTGGGAAGATCCCCTGGAGAAGGGAAAGGCTACCCACTTCAGTATTCTGGCCAGGAGAATTCCAAAGACTGTATAGTCCATGGGGTCACAAAGAGTCAGACACGACTGAGCGACTTTCACTATCTCATAGGGTTATCTTGAGAATTCTTGCAAAGGGTTAGCTTTAGTATTTGTCCATGTGTGCTAAGTTGCTTCAGTTGTGTCTGACTCTTTGTGACCCTACAGGCTGTAACCTGCCAGGCTCCTCTGTCCATGGGATTTTCCAGGCAAGAATACTGGAGTGGGTTGTCATGCCCTCCTCCAGGGGATCTTAACCCAGGGATTGTCTCAACCCACATCTCTTACATCTCCTGCATTGGCAGGCAGGTTCTTTACCAGTAGCACCACCTGGGAAGCCCTTTGTATTTAGTATATAACAAACAAATGTTATCTGCTATTACTGCTTGAATGTCAGCTGAGCACTGGCAGAAATGTGAAGCTGAATTAGACATATAGTCTAGAAGAAAGCAGATTATCACTAGATAATAATATGTGATCAGTTCTATTAGATCTAGACAAGCAAGAGTTAAGGGTGAAAGGTTCTAGGTTCTCCAGACACCCTAGTTTCCCTTCTAGATATATTTTTCTGTATGTGGGGAGGGTGGGGTGAGGTGGGTGCTCTGTCCCAACAATCTAAGTTCTCTCTTTCCTGTGAAAAATACTGTGAGGAAAGAACTCTAATGTTACTTCAGTGGTGGTGGTGGTAGGAGGTGCCCCAAGAAGCCCCTGTGCCCAGACTAATCCCTCATTCTTCCCCGAGAAGGTCCATTTGGCTGGGCGAGTGGGGATGAGAGGAAGAGAGGTATTCAAAGTCAGGAGGTAGGTGAGATGTGCTGCTTGTATAGTTCGTTTTATTATTCCTTAGTGTGTGGTGAAGCTTTCTTTGAAATGCAGGCAGATTTATCTGAGCCAGGGGACTCTTGCTGCTGCTGCTGCTAAGTCACTTCAGTCGTGTCAAACTCTGTGCGACCCCATAGACGGCAGCCCACCAGGCTCCCCCATCCCTGGGATTCTCCAGGCAAGAACACTGGAGTGGGTTGCCATTTCTTTCTCCAATGTGTGAAAGTGAAGTCGCTCAGTCGTGTCCGACCCTTAGCAACCCCATGGACCGCAGCTTACCAGGCTCCTCTGTCCATGGGATTTTCCAGGCAAGAGTACTGGAGTGGGGTGCCATTGCCTTCTCCAAGGGGACTCTTAGGGAGGTCGTTATCAATAGCTAGGCAGAACATTGCAGAGAAAACAGTGGCCTCTCTCTCCCCTGGACATGTATGGTAGAGGCCATGGGAATCAGTCGGGTTGGGTGGCAGGGGGAAGAGAAGGCAGAGTCAGGATTACAGGCCCTCACTCCAGGTCCCCTGGTGCTTTAGCTGCTATGTTCCTGGGATGCCCTCTTCCTGGGCTGTTGACTGAGGAGGCCTGCATGTTAGAGCCTTTGTCTACAGGATACAGCAAGATTACTCCACAGCCAAGGTCCAGCCCAGCCTTTGCCATGTAGGGCTCCTGGTGACTTCCCTTGACTTCTGTGTATGTGGCTTGTGAGCAACTCAGCCTGGAGGAGGAGCTAGGGTTCTGAGTCCTGCAGTGGAGTCCTTAGGGTGGAGAGAATCAGAACAGCACTAAGCACTGACTGCCTTCTGGAATCACATCATCCCATCCAACCCTCCAACAAGGCTTTCAGTCCAGCATTATTATTCCCACTTTACACACGAAGAAACTGAAGCTCAGACAGATTAAGGGCCTTGCGTGTGACATTTACCATCATCACCAAGCATCAGTGAGTTCCTGCTTAGATCATAGCAATGCTTTGCTCAAATCTGCTAATGAAAACCTGACATCCTCATAATAGTCTACAAAGAACTGCCCACTGTCTTTCCTCTCTCACCACCACACTTCCACCTTTCCTGCTCACTCTGCTCCAGCCAGTCTGGCCTCTTTGCTATTTACTCTGAAAATGGCAGGCACATTTCCACGTTCCCACCTTAGGGCCTTTGCTATAGCTGTATCTTCTGCTCAGAGCATTCTCTCCTCCTCACTTCCAAGTCCACAGTCAATTCTCACCTCAGTGAGGCTTATCTAGGCAACCTTTTAAATTCTACTGGCTGCCTTCCGCCTCCACCCACACCCCTTACTTTTCGTAGCACTGACTTTTCAACTTGCTATGTGATTTACTTGTTTATCATACTTGTTTGCTGTCTTCCCTTCACCATAATGTAAGCTCTACAAAGACAAAATAGTTCTTATCTTGCTCTTCCATGTGTCTCTAGCCCTCAGAACAGTCTGTGGCATTTATCAGGTTCTCAATAAATATGCTATTGTCCAGGCCTGGCAAGCCCAACAGCCCCGAGCGGGGCACCCAGTACTTCACAGCCTCCTGCCCCCCAGGCTAGGAACCTAGGGTGCTGGTCACTACTTTGTTCCTGCCTTTGTCTCCACCATGATTTCTGCGAAGCCGCTCCAAGTGTCCATCAGCTGCTGCTGCTAAGTCGCTTCAGTCATGTCCGACTCTGTGCGACCCCATAGACGGCAGCCCACCAGGCTCCCCCTTCCCTGGGATACTCCAGGCAAGAACACTGGAGTGGGTTGCATTTCCTTCTCCAATGCATGAAAGTGAAAAGTGAAGGTGAAGTCGCTCAGTCGAGTCTGACTCTTCGCTACCCCATGGACTGCAGCCCACCAGGCTCCTCCATCCATGGGATTTTCCAGGCAAGAGTACTGGAGTGGGGTGCCATTGTCTTCTCCGAAGTGTCCATCACTTCATGGCAAATTGATGGGGGAAAAAATGGAAACAGTGGCAGATTTTATTTTCTTGGGCTCCAAAATCACTGCAGATGGTGACTGCAGCCATGAAGTTAAAAGACAGTTGCTCCTTGGAAGAAAAGCAATGACAAACCTAGACAGCATTTTAAAAAGCAGAGCATCACTTTGCTGACAAAGGTCCCTATGGTCAAAGCTATGCTTTTTCTGGTAGTCATGTATAACATGTGAGAGTTGGACCATAAAGAAGGCTGAGCACTGAAGAATTGATGCTTTTGAACTCTGGTTTTGGGGAAAACTCTTGAGAGTCCGTGGGACAGCAAGGAGATCAAATCAGTTAATCCTAAAGGAAATCAACCCCGAATATTCATTGAAAGGACTGATGCTGAAGGTGAAATTCCAATACTTGGGCCACCTGATGCCAAGAGCTGACTCAATTGAAAGACCGTGATGCTGGGAAAGATTGAGGGCAGAAGAGGAGGGCGACAGAAGATGAGATGGTTGGATGGCATCACTGACTCAATGGACATGAGTTTGAGTAAGCTCCGGGAGTTGGTGATGAACAAGGAGGCCTGGAGTCCTGCAGTTCACGCGGTCGCAAAGAGTCTATAGAACGTAAGCGACTGAAAAAGAACAACAATAAATATGTGTCCGGTGAAGGAACGGGCAACGAAAATGCTGAGACCTCAGATTGCCGGCTGGAAGGCTCTGTACTGGTAGGGGATTCCTTCCGAGAGCGGGAGTGTGGGAGAGGGATTCAGCCTGCCAGCAGTGGCCACACCTGGCATTCAGACGTCCGAGAAGGCGAGGGAAGAACTACATTTCCCATGAAGCTCTGGGCGCAGGGAGGCCGAGGGTGCTGCCGGTAAAGATATACGTGCGAGAAGACCGGTCGGAGGCCTCAAGGATGGCCGCTCAGCGAGGTGGGCTGTTGACTGGGGTGCCAGCGAGAGTGGGGATGGATTGCGCCCGACCCTTCCTGACCTAATACGGCAGGTCGAACTCCGCCCCAGCCCCTTGGGGCTCTGCGGAAAGATGCATGGGCGCTGGAAAGAGGAGGGGGCACCCGCGATGGGGATCGAGCCCTTATTCCAGCCCTCGAAAGGGGGTTTTGAGGGGAGACGGTTGCGCGTGGGTTACTTCTAGACTGGGTGCAATGGAATAGGTTCCTCCCACGACCTCCGCGTCACCGTAACGTACTTATCTGCCTCAGGTCAGCAGGAGATCCTTACTACCCGTCTTACAGACGGGAACATCGAGGCATGCAGAAGAGAAGGGTCTCAACTCACAACATACAAACCTCTTATTTGACTCTATCCCTCAGATAAAACCCTCAGCTCAGGTCTGGTTCCCCCGGGACAGGAGGGTCAGGCCTCAGGAGTGGAGTGGAAACTAACGCTCTGTCTGTACCCCCCAGTATTCCCACTTTCCTGTGTGGTGCAGCAATATGCCTGGGGAAAGATGGGTTCCAACAGTGAAGTGGCCCGGCTGCTGGCCAGCAGTGACCCACTGGCCCAGATCTCAGAGGACAGACCATATGCAGAGGTGAGACCTCGGCTGTATTTCAGCCTACTCGACCAGCAGGTGGGAGGAAGGGACTCCTCTATCAAAGGGGCTGAGGCAAGTCTTGTGAATCTGAGGGGAAGGGGAGACAGCAAAGGGAGAGGAGGCCTTCTTAGGGCTTCAGATCTGTGCAGGTTGATGAACCCAGATGGCAGCACAAAAAGAAGTGAGGTTTTGTCATAATAGGAATTTCCAGTACCCTCCTTCCTTCCCCAAGGAACTTTCAGCACTTACTGAATTTTATTTTATTGAAGTATAGTTGATTTACAATGTTGTGTTAATTTCTTCTGTACAACAGAGTGACTCAGTTGTGTGTGAATATGTGTGTGTGTTAAGTCACTTCAGTCGTGTCTGACTCTGCAACCCTATGAACTGTAGCCTGCTAGGCTCCTCTGTCTGTGGGATTCTCCAGGCAAGAATACTGGAGTGGGTTGCCATTTCCTCCTCTAGGGGATCTTCCTGACCCATATTCTTTTCCATTATGATTTGTCACAGAACATTAAATATAGTTTCCTGTGCTATACAGAGGGGCTTCCCAGATGGTGCCAGTGGTAAACAGCCTTCCTGCCACTACAGGAGACATAAGAGATGTGGGTTCAATCCCTGGGTTGGTAAGATCTCCTGGAGGAGGTCATGGCAACCCACTCCAGTGTTCTTGCCTGGAGAATCACATGGACAGAGGAGCCTGGTGGGCTATAGTCCATAGGGTCACAAAGAGTCTGACAGGACTGAAGCGGTTTAGCACACACACATGTGCTATACAGTATGACCTTGCTGCTTCTTATTTTATTTTCTATTTTTAGCACTTACTGAATTTTAATTCAGCCCTCCTTGACAATTATAATTTTTACTTTGACTAACTGACTTTTTTAATAACCTAAAATACATAGTTATCCTGCCCATTTAGTAAAGGAAAAGCCAAAACACAGGAAAGCATTAGCTTCTACTTCTGAGATTGGAATAAATGAATGTTAACCCCTCACAGAGCCATTTGAGAGTTAGAGCTTTTCAGTGACCTTGACAGTGTAGGTTTCGTTCTCCTCACTGGACAGATGAGAAAACTGAGACCCAGAGACAAGAAATTGAAACTAGCCCAAGCTTCTGCAGCTGGTTGGAGGCAGAGCCTCAACTAGAGCTTGAGTTTCCTGACTCCTGGTATTCTGTGGTCTGCTGCGCCGGGTATGTCTGTGATGGTATGAACATTTATACCCAGTCCCAAGAGGCCTTTCTCAGGACTTGGCTGCCTTATGGGGAGCACAGGGTAACAGAGCAGGGCAGGCCAATGGGTGGTGCCAGGTTCTGCCTTTGTCCCTCCTAAGTTTCCTGTTTTTACAGCTGTGGATGGGGACCCACCCCCGGGGAGATGCCAAGATCCTTGACAACCGCATCTCGCAGAAGACCCTAGGCCAGTGGATTGCTGATAATCAGGACAGCTTGGGTTCGAAGGTCAAGGACACCTTTAACGGCAAACTGCCCTTCCTCTTCAAAGTGCTTTCAGTTGAAACGGCCCTGTCCATCCAGGCACACCCGAACAAGGTATAGCATCAGAGTAGGGCACGGAGGTCAGGTTAGAGAAGAGCTTAAGAGTCCAGACTCCTGTACAACTTTTACTTCTGCTTTTACCCTGCCCATGCCAGGCTCCAGCCCAGAATTAAATCCGAGCCTGACAACTCCCAGTTTAGCTCTGCAAGGCCTATTGCCAATGACACATGTGGCAACAAAGTTCTAAGCGGACAGCTGACCAGCCTGTGCCACGGCAGCTTCTCCAAGCTTGTTCCTGGCTCCCCTCAGCAAACCCCAACCCAGCCAATTCATATCTGCCCTATTTCCACCTGACTGTCTCAGAGTTCACCTTCCAAGGCACAGCAGTTACCCTAGTCATGACCTTAATTCCATCCCTGTGGTCTTTCTACACAAGCCTGTGTGTGAGTCATAGCTTAAGCATTTGTCCAAACGTCATGAGCAAAGAAGACCTAGAGAAGAGAGAGACTTACCCAAAGTTACACAGCTTGTTAGTGTCAAAGCTTGGCTTGGTATTTGGGTCTTCTGGTTCATAGTCCTCTTAAAGTTTGCCCCAGCTCTACCCCAGAGTTGATCCATTGCCTGCCTTGGGTTGGCTGAACCCTGAGTTTCTGAATTATGCCTTGACTGGGCTCAGTGCCAGAGGCAGGAAGCTGACTGGGGAGGGTCAAGAACAAGGGCTGGTAGGAACTGGTATCTTGCTGGGTGATGGCTGCACCTAAACATCCTCCTCTCCCTTGCCCATCCCACAGGAGCTGGCAGAGAAGCTGCACCTCCAGGCTCCACAGCACTACCCCGATGCCAACCATAAGCCAGAGATGGCAATTGCCCTCACCCCCTTCCAGGGCTTATGTGGCTTCCGGCCAATTGAGGAAATTGTGACCTTTCTAACAAGTAAGGTTGGGCAAAATGCTAAGAGCCTGCATACTGGACCTAGGATGCAAGGGCAACCCAGGGCAGAGCTGGAGGCTGAGAACAGAGGCTGAGTGTCCCAGGAGCTGAAGGGCTGGTTGGCCTCATGAATTTTTAAAAAATGATTTATATATGTATTTGGTTACATCAGGTCTTTATTGTGGCAGGCGGGATTGTCACTACATCAAGCCGAACCTTTCATTATGTTGCACGGATGCTCTAGTTTGTGGCATACAGGCTCCAGGGTGCTCAGGCTCAGTAGTTGCAGTGCTCAGGCTTAGTTGCTCTGCCGTATGTGGGATCTTGGTTCCCCAACCAGGTATTGAACCTGCATCCCCTGCATTGCAAGGCAGATTCTTAACCACTGGACCACCAGGGAAGTCCCATGGCCTCATGAATTCTTGATGTTCCTGGGGGAGGCTCATGAGACCAGGCTCAGGTGTGGTTGCTGAAGGCTGGTCATAAGCAGTAAATTTTCACTGCGAAACTTACATAGCTTTGCCTGGCTCCTTGGTTAGGAATGAGACGGGGAGGCCTCCTCCAGCTTTCCACTGTTTGTGGGTTCCATCTTAACCATTCCTGATGCGGGTCCTGGCCTGACCTTCCTGCAGAGGTGCCGGAATTCCAGTTTCTAATTGGAGACAACGCAGCAGCGCAGCTGAAGCAGAGCCTGAGCCAGGACTCCGAGGCTGTGACTTCTGCTCTGCGGAGCTGTTTCTCCCACCTAATGAAGAGCGAGAAGAAGGTGGTGGTGGAGCAGCTGAACCTGTTGGTGAAGCGGATCTCGCAGCAAGGTGGGTATCTTAGGCCTGAACGCAGTGCCCCTTCCTGGGCCCCTGGCACAGTTACTAGGCTGTAGGAATAGAGTTCTCAATCCCTTTGCTCAAGTAGAACACCAAAACGGTCTGACTTAGATGGTCTGTTAGCAACTTAGCATTTCTTTCCCAGTCTTTATGGAACAGGGTCCTGCTGCTTCCTACCTGGTTATCTCCTTTAGATGAGTGGAGACAGGCTGGCCTGGAAAAGTACTAGGCTGTCTCTCAGCTGGGCATTCTGAGATTTCTCAGCCCTAGAGCTGCTGTCCAAAGGGTTTTATACTTTGGAGCTGGAGAACAGGAAGGAGATAAAAGGATCCAAAAACCTGAATTCCTGAGCTCTCAATCAGTAGATCTTTTCTTAAATACCTGCTCTGGGCCCAACCTTGTGCTAATAAGGAGAGTTCAGGAAATGACTTTGATGGGTGTGGTTGTGTCAACTTTGGGTTTGAGAGTTAATACAAGCAGTAAAGAGCAAGGCAGAAGACTGCTAGGAGCTTATATGGCACACATGATGAGCTCCAGCTCCTTCTCCACTCTGCTTTTAGAGACACCCCCACCACACACACAGTTATGGAAACCCAGCTCACCGCCCTCCCCTCCTCCCCGCAGTTCCCAAGCATTCCCTCACCACTCTAGCCCAGGCTGAGCTCCTTCTCCCCTGGTCAGCCTGGGACACATTTCGACCCTTGCATCCTGCCTCATGCTCTCTGGGGTGTTCAACCATCACTCTTTGCCTGGGACTGAGAGATTGTAGTGTTAAACGGAAAGGCCTGGGCTAAGTGGGACAGTTAGTCACCCCACGGGGAACCCTTGGGTTCTCTCCTAACTAGATTTTAAGCTCCTAGAGCAGTCGTCTCAACCAGGGGACACTGGAAGGGTGGAGGTATCTTTGGTTGTCAAACCCGGGTTTGGGGTGCTAGTGGTGTTTTGTAGGTGGGGGCCAGGGATGCTACTAGACATCCTATAGTACATAGGACAGCCCCCACAACAGTTACCTGGCCTCAAATGTCAGTAATGCTGAGGCTGAGAAGCGCTGTCTAAAAGGACTACACTCTAGCCCTTTTAGTGCCCGGTAGAGTGGTGGGCATATCAATAGTCAAAATGGGGAAAATGGCATCTGTGTAGGCTGGAATAGCAAGGAAGGCTGGCCCCCACAGGGTGGGGGATGTGACTAGAACATGCCCACCCGTTCCTGGATTCCTGGACCAGGGTCTTCTCTAGGACTCTCTCTTGGGGGGGTGGGGTGGGGAGCCATGAATACCCTCAAGCGTTGCTGAGTAGCCTTGGGGTGCTCTGTGCCCCTCAGTGGCTGCTGGAAACAACATGGAGGACATCTGTGGGGAGCTCCTGCTGCAGCTGCACCAGCAGTACCCGGGTGATATCGGATGCTTTGCCATCTACTTCCTGAATCTGCTTACCCTGAAGCCGGGGGAGGCCATGTTTCTGGAGGCCAATGTGCCCCATGCCTACCTGAAAGGAGGTGAGCCGCATTTCAGCAGTGAGCCCCACGGCCCACCCCTTCAGGCCTTGTTTCTCCGTCTGGACAGAACAGGAGGTGGTAGTTGAGGAGACTGCCTTTAAAGTCCCATCCAGCTCTGAGCTCCCAGGGCTCCTGGGATCAGCAGGGAAGTGACCGGTCAGGATGATGAATGCCAGCTCGGTGCTGGACACTGGTTGGATCCTCATACCACCCCTGTGAGCTCAGGACACCCTCATGTTAAGCCCTGTCAATATGTGTGCCAACTGCAATTTGAATCCAAGCCTATATTGGATCAAGGCCATTGTTCTCTCCCCCGCATCATAGTGCCTTCACACGTCTATCACATCTATGCAGAGATTTTGTTAAAAAACACATTGCCGCAGAGGGGTGTCACACTTTGATGGTTGGCTGCTTATCCACTTGTAGACAGGGTTCTTTAGTAAAAGGGGAGAATACAATGTCTCCAGAGGGTTGGAGCTCCCCCAGGGGTTAACATGACTCCCCTTGAGAGTGGTGGGTGACATCACCTGTTTTGGGTATCTGTTATCTTAGCCCATTCTCACAGAAGATGCTGTTCATACAGTTTCATCTAATGCTGCTGGGAGCTCATGGCACTCAGGTTAGAAAGCCCAGCTCTGGAGAGCCAAACTCCAAGGCACCCTTAGCACATGCCCACTGTCTGTCCCCAGACTGCGTGGAGTGCATGGCATGTTCAGACAACACAGTGCGTGCTGGCCTGACACCCAAGTTCATTGATGTGCCAACTCTGTGTGAAATGCTCAGCTACACCCCCAGCCCTAGCCAGGACAGGCTCTTCCCTCCAGCACGGAGCCCGGAAGACCCCTACCTCTCTATCTATGATCCCCCTGTGCCAGACTTCACCGTTATGAAGGTGGAGGTGAGTGAGGGCTGTGGTGTTTCTTGTGTGGCATGTAGAACCCTGGCAAGGCCACCGTGTGGGGTATACCTGGGGCTGGGCTTCCTTTCTGCCAAGCTCAGGTGGTGGGCAACTGCCGCAGGGCCTGCCTGTGCCTCTCTGTACAGGGACCAGACTGGCCTTCGTGCTGGTGAAAGCCTGAGCAGCGGGGCAGGAGGCGGCAGAGCTCTCCCTTTCACTACCCTTGGGGTGGTCCTGGGAGCCCTGGGAGCTCACAGCAGCTCAGACCCTGCTCCGTCGTGTCATTTCTTCCTGCCCAGGTACCTGGCTCTGTCACTGAATACAAGGTCTTGGCCCTGGACTCTGCCAGCATCCTCCTGGTGGTGCAGGGGACAGTGACAGCTAGCAGCCCCACAGCCCAGGCAGCAATCCCCCTGAAACGTGGCGGGGTGCTCTTCATTGGGGCCAACGAGAGTGTCTCACTGAAGCTCACTGTGCCTAAGGACCTGCTGATGTTCCGTGCCTGCTGCCTGCTGTAGAGGCCACAGCCTTCCTGGCTCTCCTCTGCTAGTCATCCTACATCCTGGCCAGCCTCACCACTGCAGACCCAGCCCAGATCCCTTCCCTGCTCTGGGCTCTTTGGGTACACCCTGAAAGACTGGGGGAGAAGAGCTTGAAGGTGGTGACTCCCGAGCAGGCCGAGGCTGAACCGTCTTCTTCCTGGTAGGAGGGGCCCATGTGAGGACTGAGAGCTGATACTCCCCTTGGATCTCGCCACACTGGAGCCAGGCTCTCCTCAGAGCTCAAGGAGAGCAGCAGCCCTGTCCCAGCCTATGGCATTAGGCAGACTGGTGAGATCTAGGATTAGCTCAGCAGCAGTCACAGCAAGATAGGTAATTAATCTGTAAGAACATAGGGTTCCACAGTGCAGAGGGAAAAGTGTAGCCCCTGTGGCCTGATGCCGCTCTGTTAAAGCAATTAAAGATCACTTGTTTGAGGTCTGTGGGCTAAAGAGCACTCAGCCTTTGCCATTCTAGTCTCTGAAGTGGGCTGAAGGAGCCCTCCCTGGATGTTGTCCAGTTTTTGCTGTATTCCAGTTTCAGCTTCCTGAGGTAGGCAGAGGCGTCTATGGGACAGGCAGCCCGCTGTAGCCTCAGCGGCAGAGCTTGCAGGCAGGCCTCAGGCCCTCGAGCCCTGCAGACAGTGGAAGGTGTGTCTAAAGAAAGGAACTGTCAGTGCAGGATTCTTCTCTCCAATGTTTTAGTTGGCTTTAGGATGGGGATCAGGCTCTGGGAGTTGGTGATGGACAGGGAACCCTGGTGTGCTGCAGTCCATGGGGTCGCAGAGTCAGACACGACTGAGCGACTGAACTGAACTGAGGGCAGGGGCTGGGCTTCCCTGGTAGCTCAGCTGGTAAAGAATCTACCTATAATGCAGGGGACCCCAGTTCGATTCCTGGATTGGGAAGATCCCCTGAAGAAGGGATAGGCTACCCACTCCAGTATTCTTGGGCTTCCCTGGTGGCTCAGACAGTAAAGACTCCGCCTGCAATGTTCAATCCCTGGGTTGGGAATATCTCTTGGAGGAGGGCATGACAACCCACTCCAGTATTGCCTGGAGAATCCCCATGGATAGAGGAATCTGGCTGCAGTCCATGGGGTCGCAAAGTCAGACATGAGTGAGTGACTAAGCATAGCATAGAGCGGGGATCATCCACTAAGATCAGCAGGCTGGATCTGGCCACGCCCTCTCTTTGCATTCCATTAGCTGCTTTCACCAGACTGTATGGCCTGCAAAGCCAAAAGTACTCACTGGTCCTTCACAGAGAAAGGTTGTCAACCACTTCTTTAGAGCACAGTCAGTCACTGTAGAAGTGGGGACTGAAGGACAGGACAATCCAACTTGTGTTGTGAAGAGAAACCTAGTTCCTTTTTTCCTACGATGGCAGGAAGAACCTACACGGGCATCTACTCTCCCCGTGCTTACCCTCTAGAGGTGGGACACCCTCTGCAGGGGGTTGTATAGCTCTGTGTTTTGCCACTGTGGTTTCTGACTGGCAGTCTTAGCTCCTGTCATCCCAGACTAAGCAGACACCCAGGCTAGTGGCTCCTTCCTGTTGGTAAGGGATTAGTCTCACACAAAAGGATCTTTCTGGGCCATTGCCCACATTAGACCTGTACAATGGAATTCCAGGAAACTACCTACAAAAAATTTTAGCCAATCTGTTTTGGGGGTTTTTTGCCTCCAATAAATTTTCTTCAGCTGAAAAAAATCAAGCAAACAATACCTCCCATAAACCGAAAACAAAAAAACCTGAGAAGGGTCTGCCAAAGGGAACTCATAAAGAGAAGTGATAAGGTCGCTCAGTGATAAAGAATGCACCTGCCACTGCAGGAGACATGGGTTCGATCCCTGGGTTGGGAAGATCCACTGGAGAAGGAAATGGCAAATCACTCCAGTGTTCTTGCCTGGGAAATTCCATGGACAGAGCAGCCTGGTGGGCTACAGTCCATGGGGTCACAAAACAGACATGACTTAACGACTAAACGATTCCATCCATGGTCTCCAATGAGGACTGAAAATGGCACCCCCTGGGAACAGGAGAAAGGAGGGGTGGCCCTTGGCAGAATGCTCACAGTTAGAACTGTTAGGCTACTTCTTCATTTCAGAATTCAGAAGGGGCAACGGCCATGGTCTAGGCTTTTCTTAAAAATCCTGTTGCAACACAGAGACAGCTCAACAGAATGACTGTATTTATTTCTACAAACTTACAAAGCTGTAGAAGCCTAAGCCAAGAGTTCTGTAAACGCCATACAGTACCACTCCTATCCATGAGGTAAGCCGTCTCCCCAGAGTGCCATCACCTGCACAACACCCCAGCACTTTTATTATTAAGGCAGTTTGGTTCTAGACACCTTGGTGCTTTTATTGGTGACTTTCTAGCCCATAGCTTCTTAGCCCCAAGCAATTGACCATTTCTACCCTGCCTTGCTCTATGACGTTCCTGCAACTTTTTCTACAAAGGTAATGCCTCCCCCTCAGGGTCAACCAGCCCTGAAACATTCCAGGGAGAGGTGTAGCCAAATACACCAGTGTGGCTTTATAACAACAGCCACTGGAGGGTCTTGGTATTGGGGGCCCACTGCCATCCTCACCCCCAGCAGCTGTCAAATACTCTGTTCCAATGAAATGAAGCAAGAGGCTGGGCAAGTTCCCAAGTCAGGACCACACCTCAATCCTCACTACCCTACCCCTGTCCACTCCCATTCAGCTCCATCTGGTTCTAGGTAAGGCAAAAAAAAAAAAAAAAAAAAGGAACCACTGAAAAATTTCACAGAGGCCTGGTACAGCAAGAGATGCAATCTAGTAGGGGTCATGGGAGATTATGCCTGTCCTTGCTATGTTCAAACTGGGGGCTGATTGTAAAGCCAAATCTTGAGTATCCACTGTGGTCAGAGGAATCTGGATGAACAGAATGGCTCTCACTAGGGTGGAGGGAGGCCCTCTGCAATGGCAAGATTATCTCCTTAGGTTGGGGTGGGAGGGATAGCTGGGGAGCTTCCACAGGTCCCTCCTCCTCAGCCTGTCAGGGCCCACACAGCTGTGCAGTATACATCTCACCATTGCTGCTTCTCAAGTGTAAAATGTTAAACAAATGAGGGAATTCCCTGGTAGTCCAGTGGTTAGGATTCTGAACTTCCACTTCAGGGGCCTGAGTTCCACCCCTCCCTGGTTGGGGCACTGCTGCTGCTGCTGCTAAGTCGCTTCAGTCGTGTCCAACTCTGTGCGACCCCATAGACGGCAGCCCACCAGGCTACCCCGTCCCTGGGATTCTCCAGGCAAGAACACTGGAGTGGGTTGCCATTTCCTTCTCCAATGCATGAAAGGGAAAAGTGAAAGTGAAGTCGCTCAGTCGTGTCCGACTCTTTGCGACCCCATGGTCTGCAGCCTACCAGGCTCCTCTGTCCATGGGATTTTCCAGGCAAGAGTACTGGAGTGGGGTGCCATTGCCTTCTCCAAGATCTCACAAAACAACAACAAAAAATCCAAACGGGAAGGCACCTAACTGCTCCTGCAGCTCCCTCTGCTGGTAACCAAAAACTGCAGGCTTCTGTGGCCAACTCTAGAACCTTCATTCCACCTTAGATCAAAGACTGGTGAAGATATTAGCTAAGACCAAGGTGAAGAATGGCAACCAAGAAAAGAAATTTTGTCTACCTGGTGGAGTAGAGTTAGTTTTCTCTAACTAGGGTTGGACTAAACAAGTTACTAAGCTCACACAGACACATGGACCAGTTGGGAATGCTCAGCTTCCAAGGATTCTGGAAGTCTTGATCAGGCTGTGCCATCAAGCAACTTGTTGTACTCTCTGCCACAGTCATACAGGAACAACCGGCAAACATGTAACCCATCTTGGAGCTTGGAAGAGAAGAGAATATGGAATTTCCTGAACTGAACTGGCCCCAAATAAATTCTTTTTCCACAGACTCTCAGCTGCAAGCCATAAAGTGCTATTTTCTGCCTCCATGCAACACCAGCCAGCACAGCCTGGGCACAAAAGCTCCATTTTTCCCTCCACAGGGCATCATGACAAATACCAATCAAGAAGTCTGCAAGTTTCTCTTCACCAATTTTGTCCCTCAGCATAAGAAACAGAATTCCTGTGTTCCTGCCCTTATTAAAGCAGTTTCTCCAAATGCTACTCCAACAGCAGAGAACTGCAGAATTCCACCTGTCACCCTATGACCCAGATGGGGGCCTCTGGCCTGAGAAGCACCAGGTTTGGGGTAACTGCAGTCACTGCCTTTCCCAGAGGGTCAGTGTCTCCAGTGATCCTGGGGTTGACAGCAGTGGGTTCCCACTGCACTCTGTGACCAACGCAGGGTCAATAGGACTCTGCAGGCATGGTGAGCAGGACCTGTCCTAGAGGGTTATGTCTACTGGAGGGTACAGGACGAAGAGGCCCCAAGACAGCACCAGCAGCAGGAGCATGTTGAGGTCATAGGCTTGGGGGGAATTAGGTCCAAGTCCTCATCATCTGGAATCTCATCCAAGTGATACCCGTCCTGGAGCAGCTGCCGGCTCACATCCTGGTTCACCTGCTAAGAACAGGGGAAGAGAGAACTATAGGCCAGGCCACAAGGCAGAAATAACTGCTGCCCCCAAAGCAGACCCACATCTCCTCACTGGAGCTTACTGTCCGTTTCCTCCTGACCGTGCTCCACCCTCAGGCCAGGCCTGCACATCCCTGGACTACAGGAAGAAGTGCTAACCTTTTCCTACCTGTGTCTCACCCAGCAGGGGCTGGGGGACATCCAGGGACCTGAGCCAGGACTGTCCAGGCTGCACTGTCACGTGCCCCCAAGGAAGCTGCCCTCACTCAAGAATCCCAAGGCAGGTGATATGAGATTCGAGATTATGTCTGAAAGTCAAGCCCTGACCATTACCACTGTGAACCCAGATTGGTTCCTATGAAGGTGAAGAGTATGGAACAATTGGTACCAGCACAATGGGGTAGACGGGTGGAGGAAAATGGGTTAGAGCAGAATAGGGTGGGGAACAGCTGCTTCTGCACTGCCAGTGTTTCTCTTTGATGCCAACAGAGCTCATTCCTTGCAAAGTAGAACCTGTCAGCCTGCCTTCACCAGTTCCACTGAGCAGAAGGCAAATGAGACTGGGGAGTGTAGGACTTCTCTGGCTCTTGGCTTATTTTTCTTTCCTTTGTTCTAACAATCTTAGGCACCTAGATATTCAAGGAGTATACAATTTGCAAACTGTATTCTCTGGCAGAAACTCGGGGTGGCCAAGGGTTTCCAGGAGCGTGAGGAAGAAATACCAGTGGTATATAGTCAGGTCCCCAGCACTTCACCTCTGTCAAAAGCAGTAAGCCACAGACGCCAGAACCTTCGGTCCCTGTTTTAGTCTGGGACAGTCACTTGTCCAAAAGGCCAGCCCAGGAATATCTATCTCAGTCACAGTTCCCACAGATGGAACAAAGGAGGAACAGAATTTGTCTGGCCTGGAAGTAAGCAAGCTTGAGGATGGAAAGGGGAGGGACAGGAATGCTGATCTCAGGTAAAAGATGATCAAAAGAAGGCAGAGTAAAATTATTCTGTCACTGGAGACAGGACTAAGACCACTAAGTCCAAGCTGCAGGAGACTTTTCCAATTAACAAGGAAGACGTCTCTATGAGCTACCTGAACTGTGTGTGTTGCAGGGGAAGACAGGCAGCAAGGTTTCTTGGAGGTAGTACCCAATGACAAGAAGCATTCAAATAAGCATTTAGCTGGGATTTATCAAGAGGATTCCTTTTCTAAGTGGTGGCCTGGATTAGACTTGTGAGGTCATTTCCAGCCCTAAGAGTCTCTGGGGATTTCCCTGGTGGTCAGTCCAATGGTTAAGACTCTACACTTCCAATGCAGGGGGTGTGAGTTTGATCCCTGGTTGGGGAATGAAAATCCTATATGCCAAAAAAAAAAGGTCTGTAGTCTCCTGGGGGCTTCCTTGGTGACACTAGTGGTAAAGAACCTGCCTGCCAATGCAGGAGACATAAGAGACTCTGGTTCAATCCCTGGGTCGGGAAGATCCCCTGGAGGAGGGCATGGCAACCCACTGCAGTATTCTTGCCTGGAGAATCCCATGGACAGACGAGCCCGGTGGGCTATAATCCATAGGGTCGCAAAGAGTCAGACACAAAGAGACTTAGCATGCAGCACACACATAGTCTCCTGGACTTTCAACAGTCCTCTTCAGATACCTAAACTTCTGCTAGAGGAACAGGGTAGAGTAGAAGACTGGAGAACACATGGGAAGTCTGGTACAGTGCCATGCATATAGCAGGAACCAGACAAGTGTTTCGCAGTGGCTATGACTCTGCCTGCAGCCTGGCCCCGCCACAGAAAGGTGCTCTGGACTTGCCTCTGCAGAGGAATACCCGGAGGAGTATCTGGATTCCAGCTCTCCATCACTAGGACAAGAGGAAGACAGTCAGTTCAGGGAGATGCCTGCGGAGCACAGCTGCAAGCGGCAAGGTGCACAACATGTAAGGGGGTCTGGAGGACTTGTGAAGCAAAGACCACACACCACAGAACTCAAACCCATAATCTGCCATGAGTATCAATGGCTCCTTCTTGGCTCCAGCAGGGAGAGTCACTGTCACTAATAATGCAGACATAATAGGGCAGGATGACTCCCCCAGACAAGGTTGGTGCTTCACATCCAAGAGCAGCAAGGTCACCTATGAGTCCTCTAAGCAAGCCATCCCGGAAGAGACAGTGCTCTGAAGCAGCAGCCCTGGAACATGCACAAAAGGTCTTGGAAGAGACAGGGAAAAAGCAAAGCAAGTTGTCTGCAATTTTTATCCAAGGCACTCCCCAAGGGGTATTTCCAAGGACAGCACTTACCTGTCAGAGTCGAGGGACACCAGGTTTTCATCTGGACTCTGACTAAGAGCGGTGTAGCCCTTGTTAAACTTCACTGACCTGAGGGGAGATGGAGAGACCAAGCATAGATGCAATGCCAGCATTTCACAGGGAAAGCCAGCGTCCTCGCCCTTATGGGGAAAACAAAAAAACTGACTGCACTACTCCTGACTATCTTCCACCTGGCCAGCCACCACTGCCTGCCATGTATCCGTGCACTTCCCCACACCGCTCCCCCTGCTGCTTCTGAGGATAAGCACACCTCCTCTTCTAAGAATCAGGAAAAGCCCCATCTCCCCACCTTTTTAACCTGAGGACAGAAAAATCAAAGTCCTTAGGCAAATTCCTTCACCTGCTTTAGCTCAAGCCCTGGTGAAGGTTCGATCCAGCCCTCAGTGCTTACCGTTCTGTTAAGGAAAAATCACAGTCCTAGCTGTTCCCACACTGCTCTCCATCCTCACTCCTGGGGACCCCAGCCACTACGCTCCTCCCTAATTTAGACAGTGATTGACCCTACGAACTGATAAAACTCATAGCAAAGCTCTTTCCTCGACACCATCACATCCTGGAAAGCAAAGAAAAGGTCGTTCCTCTTTCCATTTTTAAACAGTGAACCCGACAGGCCGGCGTCAGGGGAATGACTGGCTCGGCTTTAAACGTGGGTACTCGGTCTCCCAGCCTGAGCACTAGGGCCTACTGTGAAAACGCTTGCACAGAGGAGGTGGCGCCTGCTGAGACCTTTTCCCTGAAGAGTCGGGGCGGTTCGGCGCGGCCCCCAGCATGCCTTTTCTCCGCAGAACCGCCTTGGCCAGGTCCCGGTGTTTCTCTGGAAGTCAAAGGGCCCAGATCAGCGGGCTCATCCCTACTCCGCCGTGTCTCCCAAACGCCAGGAGCCCGCTCTTCGAACAGATTTTTGGGTGCGGGAGCGGGCTGCAGTTACCCCTCCGGGGTCGCCCCAGCGGCGCTCCGGAGCCAGCCCGGGAACACGGCAGCCCGCCCAAGCAGAGACCCCTCATCGGGCCGCACTCACTCAGCTTGGCCTGAATGGAAGGCGCACGCGCCACCATGTACGGGCCCCGCTTCTCCACAGCCGCCGGGATCCGCTCTCCCAACCGGGGGGCTCCAATGCCGCTTCGCCCGGAGGGCAGCCCCGCAGCTCCCGTCCCGCTGGGCCGGGGTCCCGGGATAGAGGGCGCAGCATGCCCGTCGGGATCCGCGGTCGCCATCGCCTGGCCACGCCCCGCCGAGTCGCGAAGCCCCGCCTTCTGGCTAACCAGCCGCCAGACGGGAGGGAGGCGGTCCCTCCTGGAGCAAGATGGCGGCGCGCAGGCGTGGGCCGTGCCCGCCCGAGCTTTCTGGCCCCTCCTGCTGTGGGATTGGCTCAACTGTTCCGCCTTTCCGGGGGTTGGGTTTTTTCAGTTCCTCCGTTCTGGCACTAGCTCGCCTCTCGCAGTCGGCCTGAAACTGGTGATGTCAAGCCAAGTTCTGTCTCTGGTCGAAAGTAAATACAAGTATTTCCGGGGAGCTGCAGGTGTGCGCCCGCACACTCAAAGCCCTGATGCCTGCGCTCTCACCGCAGTGTCTCCGCACTGGTCCTCTCGCCACAGCCGGAGCACCCCAAGGCGGGCCGGAGAGAGGCTGGATTGAATCGGAAAGCGAGCGGTAGGAGAAAGGGAGTTAATAACGCCCTTCTCCAGAAGATGAAACAGGTCGGAAAGGTTCAAGGACCTTGTGGAGGTCACACAACTAGAGGCAGTTCCTTGGCTGATAGATATAACACCAAACCCTCGTTATTGCCAGCACTGCGCAATGCCCGAGACCTTGGATGAGGCCTGACCCTCTCTAAGCCTCAGTTTCCACGTTTCAAAATGCAACCAACATCAGTACCTGTCTTATAGCGATAAACAAGGACAAAATAGGACTTGGGAAGAAAACCGAAAGTGCGCTGAGTTTGTGTCGGGGCACAGGACTGTCATGGCTCTTGACGTCTCTGGTCCCCAAGGGCTTTTGGCTGGCTGGAAAGTAGCTCTAGATCCTTGTAGTAATTGCCAAATCTCATGAGGCTGTCCCAAGGCTAATTTACTAGCTTTCACAGGGTAAGTCAACAGTGTGCAACTTACGAGTCCCCAGGGCCACCCAAAGAGTGGAGCGGGAGAGTGCCCTAGATGGACTAGGAGAAGCACAAAGGAAAGCTAACTCTTTTGGTAGATTCCACCGCTGTTTTTAACCTCCAGAAACAATCATTTCATATGGTTTGACTTAATATTTAATCCTCCTGACCTCCCAGTGAAGCACTCTTACTCCCATTAAGCAAATGAGAATTAGATTTGGTCAAGTTCACCAGTAAAGCTAGTTCACCAGTAAAACCTAGAATTTGAACCCAGCTCTCTGTGGACTCTGAAGAGATGGTTTTTCTCATAGTTTTCTGTTAAGTTGATGGAGACCTACCAAGGGGCCAAAGAAAATGTGATCAAAACCTTCTTGATGTCACAAAATCTCTAGGAACTTGTAGGGAAAGAGTCTGAGTGCCCTCATCCATGACACTCCTGGGTCTCCTATCCTGGCAATCCAGCTAATTGCCATGTGGTTGAATATGGGCCCTGAATACAGATAACTTGCTCTGCCATTTACTGGTAAGTTAGTTAACTCTTTACGTCTCAGTTTTTTTAACAGGAATGGGATAATAATAGTACCTATCTAATAGAATTATGAGGTTAAATTGTAAAGTGCTTGGGACGGTATTAGCATATAGTAAGTGCTCAAGAAATGTTACCTCATGAAGCTTACACAGTGTTTTAAGGATTTAGGGTTTATTTTCTCAGTTGGCTTTACATGCTTCCAGGACAGACCACCTTAATGATATTTTTATCCCTTGTTTTCAGCACAAAGTCATAGTACTACATATTTGTTGAATGAATGTCCTATTTCCCTTCTTAACTTTTAGTCAATTTAATCATAGAACTTTCGGGCTGGCAGGAATCTTGGAGATTATATAGTCTAAATTCATTTTATTATGAAGAAATTGTGATTACCCAACTGCCTTGATCTGGGTGTGGCAGTTCACTTTTTCTGCTTAAGATATTGTATTCACTAGGAACCTAAGAAAAATGAATAACTTCCCATTGCCCAAAGCGAATAGCAAAGATTAAAACCTAGGTTGTAAGGGGGTAAGTCTCCAGGGCAAGAATGGCTGCAGCACACAGGGCACGAAGCCTGTCTTCCTCACCCCAGCTGCTCAGACTCTAACCCAGAACGTCTATGCTGGCTTCCCTGCAGGACTGGAGATCTGTAATTCTTCCGTCAGCAAAGCTTTTTTCATCTATATGTCAGGTGCTATGAAGATCTAATGATGAACAGGACAAAAAAGGTACCTCTTAGTCTCTGATTCTCAGTCTTCTTTCTTTTATTCTTTGTTGTGGGTTGGGGGAGATTCTTGGCTATTCAGACTTAAGACTCCTACTCTCATTCATGCCCCCGTGGAGCAGTCACATTTATGTTTTTTTTTAATATTTATAGAAGTTTTAATTGTAAAGCAAAGAGGTGGTCTTAGATGGAGTCCACAGGGGGCTCTGGAGTATGAACAGTACCACTGAGTTAAGCCCAAGTCACATTCTTTATTTTTGACTCCAAATCATGGGAATCCTACCCATCCCCCAAGTTTTCTGGTCCTGGGACAGATGAATCTTAATGATCAGTTGAGAATACTAGTTCTGCTGTCCAGTAAAATTTAATTCCCTCATCTAGACAAGAATCTGGGATTAGGTATAGAAAAGAATGGGAGACAGTGGTGAATTTATTTTTTATTGAGGTATAATTGACCTCTAACACTGTGTTGATTTCAGGTGTACAAAATAATGACTTTTAAATTGCCAGTATCCGCTGGATCATCGAAAAAGCAAGACAGTTCCATAAAAGCATCTATTTCTGCTTTATTGACTATGCCAAAGCCTTTGACTGTGTGCATCACAATAAACTGTGGAAAATTCTTCAAGAGATGGGAATACCAGACCACCTGATCTGCCTCTTGAGAAATTTGTATGCAGGTCAAGAAGCAACAGTTAGAACTGGACATGGAACAACAGACTGGTTCCAAATAGGAAAAGGAGTTCGTCAAGGCTGTATATTGTCACCCTGTTTATTTAACTTATATGTAGAATACATCATGAGAAACGCTGGACTGGAAGGAACACAAGCTGGAATCAAGATTGCCGGGAGAAATATCAATAACCTCAGATATGCAGATGACACCACCCTTATGGCAGAAAGTGAAGAGGAACTCAAAAGCCTCTTGATGAAAATGAAAGTGGAGAGTGAAAGTTGGCTTAAAGCTCAACATTCAGAAAACGAAAATCATGGCATCTGGTCCCATCACTTCATGGGAAATAGATGGGGAAACAGTGGAAACAGTGTCAGACTTTATTTTTCTGGGCTCCAAAATCACTGCAGATGGTGATTGCAGTCATGAAATTAAAAGATGCTTACTCCTTGGAAGGAAAGTTATGACCAACCTAGATAGCATATTCAAAAGCAGAGACATTACTTTGCCAACAAAGGTTCATCTAGTCAAGGCTATGGTTTTTCCAGTGGTCATGTATGGATGTCAGAGTTGGACTGTGAAGAAGGCTGAGCGCCGAAGAATTGATGCTTTTGAACTGTGGTGTTGGAGAAGACTCGTGAGAGTCCCTTGGACTGCAAGGAGATCCAATCAGTCCATTCTGAAGGAGATCAGCCCTGGGATTTCTTTGGAGGGAATGATGCTAAAGCTGAAACTCCAGTACTTTGGCCACCTCATGCGAAGAGTTGACTCATTGGAAAAGACTCTGATGCTGGGAGGGATTGGGGACAAGAGGAGAAGGGGACGACAGAGGATGAGATGGCTGGATGGCATCACTGACTCGATGGATGTGAGTCTGAGTGAACTCCTGGAGTTGGTGATGGACAGGGAGGCCTGGCCTGCTGTGATTCATGGGGTCGAAAAGAGTCTGACCGACTGAGTGACTGAT
This sequence comes from Bubalus bubalis, assembly GCF_019923935.1. Classification (NCBI taxonomy): domain Eukaryota; kingdom Metazoa; phylum Chordata; class Mammalia; order Artiodactyla; family Bovidae; genus Bubalus; species Bubalus bubalis. The sequence continues at coordinate 36,627,189 of NC_059176.1, forward strand.
CTGATCTGAATCTGTACATATTGTGAATGTATACAATGTGTATACACATATACAATGTATACACATTGTATACATTGTGATAACCACAATTAGTCTAGCTATATTTTGTCTCTTTTTTCTTATGATTAAGACTTCTAAGGTCTATTATTTTAGCATCTTCAGTTCAGTTCAGTTCAGTCACTCAGTCATGTCTGACTCTTTTCCACCCCATGAATCGCAGCACGCCAGGCCTCCCTGTCCATCACCAACTCCCGGAGTTCTCTCAGACTCACATCCATAGAGTCAGTGATGCCATCCAGCCATCTCATCCTCTGTCGTCCCCTTCTCTTCCTGCCCCCAATCCCTCCTAGCATCAGAGTCTTGTCCAATGAATCAGCTCTTCGCATGAGGTGGCCAAAGTACTGGAGTTTCAGCTTCAGCATCATTCCCTCCAAAGAAATCCCAGGGCTGATCTTCAGAATGGACTGGTTGAATCTCCTTGCAGTCCAAGGGACTCTCAAGAGTCTTCTCCAACACCACAGTTCAAAAGCATCAATTCTTCAGCACTCAGCCTTCTTCACAGTTCAACTCTCACATCCATACATGGCCACAGGAAAAACCATAGCCTTGACTAGATGAACCTTTGTTGGCAAACTAATGTCTCTGCTTTTGAATATATGCTATCTAGGTTGGTCATAACTTTCCTTCCAAGGAGTAAGCGTCTTTTAATTTCATGGCTGCAGTCCCCATCTGTAGTGATTTTGGAGCCCAGAAAAATAAAGTCTGACACTGTTTCCACTGTTTCCCCATCTATTTCCCATGAAGTGATGGGATCAGATGCCATGATCTTCGTTTTCTGAATGTTGAGCTTTAAGCCAACTTTCACTCTCCACTTTCACTTTCATCAAGAGGCTTTTGAGTTCCTCTTCACTTTCTGCCATAAGGGTGGTGTCATCTGCATATCTGAGGTTATTGATATTTCTCCCGGCAATCTTGATTCCAGCTTGTGTTCCTTCCAGTCCAGCGTTTCTCATGATGTACTCTGCATAGAAGTTAAATAAACAGGGTGACAATATACAGCCTTGATGTACTCCTTTTCCTATTTGGAACCAGTCTGTTGTTTCATGTCCAGTTCTAACTGTTGCTTCCTGACCTGCATATAGATTTCTCAAGAGGCAGGTCAGGTGGTCTGGTATTCCCATCTCTTTCAGAATTTTCCACAGTTTATTGTGATGCACACAGTCAAAGGCTTTGGCATAGTCAATAAAGCAGAAATAGATGTTTTTCTGGAACTCTCTTGCTTTTTCCATGATCCAGCGGATGTTGGCAATTTGGTCTCTGGTTCCTCTGCCTTTTCTAAAACCAGCTTGAACATCTGGCAGTTCATGGTTCACATATTTCTGAAGCCTGGCTTGGAGAATTTTGAGCATTACTTTACTAGCGTGTGAGATGAGTGCAATTGTGCAGTAGTTTGAGCATTCTTTGGCATTGCCTTTCTTTGGGATTGGAATGAAAACTGACCTTTTCCAGTCCCGTGGCCACTGCTGAGTTTTCCAAATTTGCTGGCATATTGAGTGCAGCACTTTCACAGCATCATCTTTCAGGATGTGAAATAGCTCAACTGGAATTCCATCACCTCCACTAGCTTTGTTTGTGTGATGCTTCCTAAGGCCCACTTGACTTCACATTCCAGGATCTCTGGCTCTAGGTGAGTGATCACACCATCATGATTATCTGGGTCGTGAAGATCTTTTCATTCAGTAGGTTGCCTTTTAATTTTGTTGGTTTCTGTTGCTATGCAGAAGCTTTTAGTTTGATGTAATCCCACTTGTTTATATTGGTTTTTGTTGCCTTTGTTTTTGGTATTAAATAAAAAAATCATCACCAAAGTGAATGTCAAGGCGCTTACCACCTATGATTTCTATTAGGAGTTTTATGGTTTCAGGTCTTACATTTAACTCTTTGATCAATTTTTAGTTAATTTTTGTGTATAATGGAAGATAGTCACGTTTTATTTTTCTGGGTGTGGTTGTTCAGTTTTCTCAAAACCGTTTACTGAAAGGATTTTCCTTTCTCCATTGCATATTCTTGCCTTCTTTGCTGTAAATTAGTTGACCATACATGCATGGGTTTGTTTCTGGGCTCTGTATTCTGTCCCATTGATCTGTGTCTGGTTTGTTTACCAGTACCATTCTGTTTTGATTATTATAGCCTTGTAATATGGAGAAGGAAATGGCAACCCACTCCAGTGTTCTTGCCTGGAGAATCCCAGGGATGGTGGAGCCTGGTGGGCTGCCATCTATGAGGTCGCACAGAGTTGGACACAACTGAAGGAACTTAGCAGCGGTAGCAGCAGCAGCCTTGTAATATAGTTGAAATCAAGGCACATGATGTCTCCAGCTTTGTTCTTCTTTCTCAAGATTGCTTTAGCTGTTTGGCATCTTTTGTGGTTCCACACAAATTTTAGAACTCTTTGTTCTTTTCTGTGAAAAATGCCATTGTAATTTTGATAGGGATAGAAATGAATCTGTAGATTGCTTTGGGTATTATGACATTTTACAATATTAATTCTTTCAATACATGAACATGGAATATCTTTCCATTTATTTTTGTCTTATTCAAATTCTTTAATCAACATCTTTGTTTTCAGTGTACAGATCTTTTACCTCCTTGATTGAATTTATTTCTAGGATTTTATTCTCTTTGATGCAGTTGTAGATGAGATTGTTTTCTTAATTTCTCTGATAGTTGGTTTTTGTGGGGGTTTTTTTGTATTTTGTATACAAAAGTTTTTTTCTCATGCAGATGATATCACCCTTATGGCAGAAAGCGAAGAGGAACTAAAGAGCCTCTTGATGAAAGTGAAAGAGGAGAGTGAAAAAGCTGGCTTAAAACTCAACATTCAGAAAATGAAAATCATGGCATCCGATCCCATGACTACATGGCAAACAGATGGGGAAACAATGGAAACAGTGACAGACTTTATGTTCTTGGGTTCCAGAATCACTGCAGATGGTGACTGCAGCCATGAAATTAAAAGATACTTGCTCCTTGGAAGAAAAGCTATGACCAACCTAGATAGCACATTAAAAAGCAGAGACATTACTTTGCTTACAAAGGTCTGTCTACTCAAAGCTGTGTTTTTTCCAGTAGTTATGTATGGATATGAGAGTTGGACCATAAAGAAGGCTGAGTGCTGAAGTGATGCTTTTGAACTGTGATATTGGAGAAGACTCTTGAGAGTCCCTTGGACTTCAAGGAGATCAAACCAGTAAATCCTAAAGGAAATCAATCCTGAATATTCTTTGGAGGGACTGATTCGGGATCTGAAGCTCCAGTATTTTGGCCACCCGATGCAAAGAACTGACTCATTTGAAAAGACCCTGATGCTGGCAAAGATTGAAGGCAGGAGAAAGGGATGACAGAGGATGAGATGGTTGGATGGCCTCACTGACTTGATGGACATGAGTTTGAATAAACTCGGGGAGATAGTGAAGGACAGGGAAGCTCTGTGTGCTCCAGTCCATGGGGTCACAAAGAGTCAGACATGACTGAACAACTGAACTGAACTGATACAAAATTTTGTATATTGATTTTGTATCCTGCTACTTTTTTTACCTTTCTTCATTGTCTTGTTCCTGATATTAGAAGAAAGCTTTTAGCTTTCATTATTGGATATATTAACTGTGAACTTATCATACATGGCCTTTATTACATTTGAGGTACATTTCTTCTATACCCACTTAGTTATTTTTGTTTTTTAATCATAAGTGTATGTTGAAATTTTCGGGGGGGGGATGTTGAATTTTGTCCTATGATTTTTCTGCATCTATACATGATCATGCAGTTTTCGTCCTTTATTATGTTAATGTGATGTACAATAAGTCCCCTATATGTGAACAAATTCTGTTTTGAGAATGCTTTTGTAAGTCCAATCTGTTCTTAAGTTCAACAAAGTTAGCCTAGGTCCCCACCTAGCACAATTAGCTATAAAATACTGTACTGTAATACAGGGGTCTCCAATCTCCAGGATCTAATGCCTGATGATCTGAGGTGGAGCTGATGTAATAACGGAAATAAAGTACACAATAAATATAATGCACCTGAATCATTCCAAAACCACCCCTCCACTCCCAGTTCATGAAAAAATTATCTTCCATAAAACTGGTCCCTGGTGTCCAAAAGGTTGTAGACTGCTACCTAGGTTTATAATACTTTTCACACAAATAATACATAAGAACACACACACAAAGCATTTTAAATCTTACAGTACAGTACCTTAAAAAGTATGCCAGACACATGAAGTAATTTACTGATTGGACATGCGACTGCATGTTCGCATCTTTGAAAGTGTGCAACTTCAAGGTTCATATGTGGGGAATTTACTGTATCATGTTGATTGATTTGTGGATATTGAACCATTTTTGTATTCCTGAAGTAAATCCCACTTGATAATGTTGTATGATCTTTTCAATGTATTGTTGAATTGTTTCCTACTATTTTGTTGAGGATTTTTGCATCTGTATTCATCAGGGGTGATCTTTTTTTTTTTTTTTTTTTTTAGGGGTGATCTTTTTATCCTGCTACTTCTTTCTGAGGCTTTTTTCTTATCTCAGCAGGTTTCAGACTTTAACCTTTGATAAAGGTTAAATAGTAGACCTTTGATAAAAGGTCTACTATTGGTGGAGCACAGGTAACTGACGGATGGAGCCTATGAATCTGCAGGTCTTTCTGGGTTTTCAGGTCACCAGCCTCACCTTAATCCCCACATTAATGCATGTCATCTCCCTCTAGGGAAGGTATTTGCCAATCCTCATAGCATCCTCATATGGTACCACCATACCTACTTCACTTATATATAAGGAGTGAGAGCTGCAGGGACTGACTGACTTGAGCAGGCCACAAAGTTTATAGGTAAGAATTGAATCCTTATCTGCCTCAAAAGCCTGACCTCTTTTTATATCGGTCAGATGTATGTCTTTAATGTTATGGACTGAATTGTGCCCCCACCCACCCAAATCTGTATGTTGAAGCCCTAAACCCTAGGGTGCCTTTATTTTGGAGCTAAAGCTTAAAAGGGGGGTGATTAAGGTTAAGTGAGGTCATATGGGTTGAGCTGTAATCCTGATGTCATTATAAGAAAAGAGACACCAGGGAATTTGCTAGCAGTCTAGTGGTTAGGACTCTTGTTTCCACTGAAGGGAGTATGGGTTCAATCCCTAGTCGGAGAATGAAAATCTTGCATGCTGCACAGCATGGTTAAAAAAAGACAGACACCAATGTATACACACAAAGAAAAAGGGCTTTTGAGGACCCTGAGAGAAGGCAGCTATCTGCAAGCCAGGCAGATGGAACTCATCAGAAACCAACACTAACGGCACCTTGATCTTGGAATTCCAGCCTCCAGAACTGTGAGAAAATAAATTTTGTTTTTGTTTTTCAGCCACGCAGCTTATGGGATCTGTTTCCCAACCAGGGACCGAACCTGGGTCACAGCAGTGAAAGTGCTGAATCTCAACCACTAGACCACCAGGAACTCCCAAACTTCTGTTGCTGCTAAGTCACTTCAGTTGTGTCCGACTCTGTGCGACCCCATAGATGGCAGCCCACCAGGCTCCCCCGTCCCTGGGATTCTCCAGGCAAGAACACTGGAGTGGGTTGCCATTTCCTTCTCCAATGCATGAAAGTGAAAAGTGAAAGTGAAGTTGGTCAGTCGTGTCTGACCCTCAGCGACCCCATGAACTGCAGCCTTCCAGGCTCCTCCGTCCATGGGATTTTCCAGGCAAGAGTACTGGAGTGGGGTGTCATTGCCTTCTCCGAAACTTCTGTTAAGCCTCTGATGTTATGATTTGGCAGCCCTAGCACACTGATACAAATGACATTCTCCAAATTTTCAGAATGTACTTCCAGAGCTTAATACTTGCTCTAACATATTTACTTTTTTTTTTGGCTGCACTGGGTCTTCGTTGCTGTGTGCAGGTTTTCTCTATTTGCAGAGAGCAGAGGCTACTCTCTAGCTGCAGCACACGGGCTTATTGTGGTGGCTTCTCTTGCAGTAGAGCACAGGCTCTAGGGCACATGGTCTTCAGTAGTTGCAGCACAAGGGCTCAGCAGCTGCAGCCTGTGGTCTCCAGGGCGTGGGGCTCAATAGCTGTGCACACAGGCCCAGCTGCCCCACAGCATGTGGGGTCCTTCTGGACCTGAGATTGAACTTGTGTCCCCTGGGTTGCAAGGTGGATTCTTAAAACTAGCGGATGACCAGGGACACTGCTTTGTTTTCTTAAAAAGATTTATTGATTTATTTGGCTGCACTGGTTCTTAGTTGCAGCACACAGGATCTTTAATATTCGTTGTGGCATGCTGGATCTTTAGTTGCGGCATGCAAACTGTTAGTTGCTTATGGGATCTAGTTCCCTGACCAGGGATCAAACCTGGACCCCCTGAATTGGGAGCTCAGAAGCTTAGCCACCAGACCACCAGGGAAGTTCCACTAACATGATACTTTTAGAATTAAAATGCTGGGCAGAAAGCTAGTCATAAATAAAAGCATGACCACCACTGTGGAGAGCCAAGGCTGGCACAGAACCGTCATCACTTCTGTTCTGAACAAACTTTCCAAACGTAGGAAAATGATGTGCAATTGGGCCAAATGAACTTGCCTTTTCAAAACACAAAGATGCTGTGGCGGATTCATTTTGCTATTTGACAAAACTAATACAATTATGTAAAGTTTAAAAAAAAAAAAAAAACCCAAAGATGGACTCCACTTGCTGCTAAGGACAAGCGCTCTGGCATCTGAGAAACAGGAGAAACTGCAGTGGTAACTAGCAAAACTAAGGGAAGAATGGCTAGGCTTAAACCATTTACCAAAATACTATGATTATAAAAATGACTGTAATAAGACCTAATCTTACTAAACTTTCCTTATAAGCCTGCAAAGTTGCTCCCATTTTCAGATCATAAAACAGAAGCACAGGAAGGTGCTTATCCGTAACTTATCCATAGTCATATAACTGCTATATAGTAGAATCAGATTTGAACATTAAGTCTGAATACAAACCCACCCTATTGCTACATTGTGTTACCTTCCATCAGCTGATAGGTAAATGTAATTAAAAAAAAAAAAAAAAACCGCTAGGACATACAAGCATAATATCCTTCTTGAGGGGATACAATTGGAATTCCACATCATCTATATAGTACTCCCTTATCCATGGGTGGATTCATTCCAGGACCCCTAGTGGATGCCTGAAACTGCAGATAGTACCAAACCCTGTAAAAACTGTTTCTTCCTATACATACCTATGATAAAGTTTAATTTATAAAGTAGGCATAGTAACAATAACAATATACTATAAGTTATGTGAACATGGTCTCTGTCTCCCTTAAAATATTTTATTGTACTAATTTAATGCCTTTTCCATTTTAACTAAGCACTAATTTCTCACTGTGGCTTAAACTTTTGCAGTTTGAGGTTCAACAGCAAAACTAGCACACAATTTTTTTCTTTCTTCACAGTATCACGGATTGAAGAGTTCTTAGTCTAGATCTTAGCTACCTCAGCACAGGACATTTTTTTCTTTCCTTAAAAGGAAGCACTTTATAGGTTCTCTTTGACATATGCAAATTGGCAGTATTACTACTCTTGCACTTTGGTGATATAAGTAAAATTTCTTGAACACAGGTACCATGATACCATGACCATCAATCTGACAACTAAGACAGCTTCTAAGTGACTAATGGGATGGAGAGGGAAGGTGAGAGATTTCATCACACTACTCAGAGCAGAGTTCAATTTAAAACTTATTTACGAAATGTTCCATTTAATATTTTCAGGCTGTGGTTGACAATGAGTAACAAACTGCAGAAAGCAAAACTGCATATAAAGGGCGGGGTGGGGGATACTACTGTATTCTTGTCAAAAATGTTTAACTGGATTAAAAAAAAAATATTTAATTGGCTGCATCGGGTCTTAGTAGCAGCACGTGGGATCTTTTGCTGTCATGGGGGGTCTTTCGCTGTGGCCCAGGAGTCCATGGGGCTCAGCTTAGTTTAGTTGCTCCATGTCGTGCTGGATCTTTACTCCCCAACCAGGTATTGAACCCAAGTCCCTTGCACTGATTACAAAGTGGATTCTTAACCACTGGACCACTAGGGAAGTTTAACTAGATTTTAATGAACAACCAGGAAGATGCAAATGCAGGACATTATTCTACTCTAACTGGCCTGGACTCTTCAGAAAAATGAATTGTATGTATTTTATGCCAAAGTTCTTGAAGCATATTAATGGTACTGTGGTTACTTAGGAGAAATCTCTTTCAGTTCAGATCAGTCACTCAGTCATGTCCGACTCTTTGCGACCCCATGAATCGCAGCACGCCAGGCCTCCCTGTCCATCACCAACTCCCGGAGTTCACTCAGACTCACATCCATCAAGTCAGTGATGCCATCCAGCCATCTCATCCTCTGTCGTCCCCTTCTCCTTCTGCCCTCAGTCCCTCCCAGCATCAGAGTCTTTTCCAATGAGTCAACTCTTCGCATGAGGTGGCCAAAGTATTGGAGTTTCAGCTTTAGCATCATTCCTTCCAAAGAAATCCCAGGGCTGAGCTCCTTCAGAGAAATTTCTCTTAGATGTTGCTTACGTATTCAGGGTTAAAGTGTCATGTCTGCAACTCACTTTTAAATGACTGAGGGAAAAGTGTACATCAACTAGAACAAAACAAATGTAGCAAACCATTCACTGCTTTGAAAATTCTCAAAACAGAAAGTAGGGAAAGAAAAAGCTAGAGATCCCATTCTGTTAGGATAGAAGCCCTACCTGTCAAGTTGTCTCTCTACTATTCTAGCACCATCTGAAAGAAGACAACCATAAACAGTTAATTTATTTCACATCTCTACTTCTTAAAAAAAGGGGGAAAGAAGGATCTTTCTTGTAGGGAATCAGCCTTTCATAAAAGGTCATTTGTATTAAACCTTATCAAAACTGATTTTACTTTTTTCCTTCTTTTTGGCTGCACTGCACAGCATGCAGGATCTTAGTTCCTTGACTGAGGAGACCAGAGATTGAATCTGTGCCCCCTGCAGTGGAAGCACAAAGTCTTAACTGCTAGACCACCAGCGAAGTTCCCCAAAACTGATTTTACTAACACTTCCTTACATGGCTTTAGGAGAGAAGACATCAAAATTTCAACCTAATATTAATCCAGTTCACCTGATGAAGCAGTCAAACTGGCTGTACTAGAACTCACTCAAACCTAGAACCTCTTTATCCAGCAGCTGGCTTCCAGTATTATGCGGCATCTAAAGTAAGACAAAGCTTCCCTGGTGGCTCAGTGGTAAAGAATCTGCCTGCCAATGCAGGACACTCAGGTTTGACCCCTGGGTCAGGAAGATACCTGGAGAAGGAAATGGCAACCCATCCAGTATTCTGGCCTAGGAAATCCCATGGACAGAGGAGCCTGGTGAACCACAGTCCATGGTGGCACAAGAGAGTCAGACACAACTGAGTGACTAAACAACAACAACAAAGTAAGACAGGATTGTGTATTTTATTCTCTCAAGAAGGAAACCCATTTACTCAGTTCTTTAAGCAGAAAGCCTCCAAATCTACCACAGCAAATTCTTTGATGTCCAAGGCTAATACTGTACTGCTAGGGAAGAACAGGTAGGGAAGATGAGAAGCACTAAGGGGCTGGCTTCTACAGAGCACATCCTAAAGATTATCTCAATGACTACTTTAAAAACTTTATTTCACCCATTTTTGGGAAAGTACACAATTTGATCTGTACCCACAGACAACTAACCCTCTAAGCCCAGAGTACTTGCTGGCCCTGTCAACTAGAAAATTCTACACTGGACTTCCCCAGTGGTTCAGTGGTTAAGAATCTCCCTGCCAGGGCAGGGGACACAGGTTCGATCCCTGGTCTGGGACCATCCTACATGCTGAGGAGCAACTAAGCCCATGCACCACAACTACTGAGCCAGCATGCTGCAACTGCTAAAGCCTGTGCTCCACAACAAAAGAAAAGCCTCTGCTTGCTGCAACTAGAGAAATCCCGCACGCAGCAACGAAGACCTTACACACCCAAATAAATAATTTTTTAAAAAGAAAATTCTATATGAAATTACTTTTTAAAAAAATTTTAGCTAATTTACCAGCAAGTGCATCCAAATATGTTAATGTAGCTGACTCACGTTGGATGGTTTCCAGAAAACTGAAGCAGTTCTCTCAACATATAACGTGGCAACCAGTGAAATCAATGACCCTATAATAATTTTTTTTTTCCCCCTGCCTTTCAATGCAAACACATGAAATACCTAATTTCAGTTCAAACTCATTTCCCTTTTATTAAAGTCCAAGTTACATTACATGGTTTGGTACTCAACAAAGGAAAACTTGTTCGAATAAGGTAATATGTTATCATCAGTATTTCCAGGTGACTGTTTATAATCAAGTAGCATTATCAATAAGTCCTTGGGAAGTCCATCTGTAAGAGAAAACATGAAAAATTAGCTGGGAAATAAAGAAAAGATAGAAATCTTACTAAAAATAACCTCTAGAGCAACAGCCCAAGGAAATCGCTGCCTCTGTGTAGTCTCTTCTGCCCTTTCTTAATCCTGCCAAAAATCAACACACCAGGTACTGGCTCTTTGGCTTTTTTGTTGTTATCCACCTGGTAATTATTGAGGTAGTATTCTTTTCTAATCAGAAAAGTATTGGGGAGCTGCCCTCTTAAAAATTTTTAAGTGAAAGAAATACAATGTTACTGCAGCTAGAAAATATCCTATATAACAAAGATCTTCTGGACTCCTTGGAATAATACTTGATAAATGAAAGCCTTTTCACATTTCACAAAGATGTGCTATCTGGCTTCAGGGAGGAGGAAAAGACAGTGGTGATACAGAGATGGACAAAGATAAAATTAAGACTCTTCTTTCAAAGCAAGCTGTAAAAAGAGATCTCAAAATTGAATTCAAAACCTCAGGCATTTTCTGCTCAGTCTGTGGTAGGAAGATTGAATGTAGGTATTCTTTAAGATTTTTAGAGTGTAGAATTAGGTGTTCACTAATGGTACCCTAACCTGGTCACTGTTTCTTTATCTTGTGAGGATCTGATACTAGCTTTTAAAATAATTTTGGGTCCACTTTTACTGAAACTTTTATAAGATAGCTTAGTTTCACCTTTTAAAAATAAACTTCTTACTCTTAGGAAGCAAATCTTCTATTTAAGCCTCATTATTTACATCTGAGAAATAAGACAATGGCCTTAGTAAATGCTTTAGTACTGCAATGCCTACAAAGGATGTATGGCATAGTAAAAACAATGGACTCTGGAGCCAGACTGCTGCTGCTGCTGCTAAGTTGCATCAGTCATGTCCAACTCTGTGTGACCCCAGAGACGGCAGCCCAACAGGCTCCCCCGTCCCTGGCATTCTCCAGGCAAGAACACTGGAGTGGGTTACCATTTCCTTCTCCAATGCATGAAAGTGAAAAGCGAAAGTGAAGTCGCTCAGTTGTGTCCAACTCTTAGCGACCCCATGCTGCCTTGGTTTAAATGTGGGTTCCTCTACTACTTGTATGACTTTGGACAAGGTGCCTCCTTTTCCTCATTAGTAAAATAGTAAAATGGGAATAAGTGTAATAATAATAAGTACTTCACAGGACTGTTCAAGAGGATTAAATGAGTTTATAAAGCACATAAAACAGTACCTCATACATAAAAGAGTTATATAGACTATATGTGTTTGTTAAATAAAATAAATATAAGCATTATTACTTATGTATTTTTTTCTGTTTTACAAAGGATTTTCTGCGTACTGCTCACTACCCGGCAATCTTGTGACTGGTTTTATTACCTAGTCTGTATTTTCCACAAGGTATCAAGTTTGTATTATCAATGAATATTACCTATTATATTTCAACTTGGGCATACAATAACAGAAGCATCAAATTAATAAAACCCTGATATTAAAATAAAGATGTATAAAAGCATGCATGATGAATACCTGGTATGTAGTGGATTACCTTAATTGAGGAGAGGTTAAAGAGCTGGAATTAGGAAAAAGGTAGAGAGAGGGCTTCAACTTTATGTAAAACCTCTCATTTCTTGGGGGAGAGGGAGAAACTAAAGCAAATATGGCAAAAATAGTATCTCAAAATTTGAGTATGGTTACATTTATTCCCTATGCTATTCTTTACCCTTGAAATATTTTATATTATATAGATTTTAAAGTAGGTTTTTTAACTTGCCTTTACACCAATAAAAGAACAATTATAACAACTAGAAACAACAATTCTAATTCTTTAAATTAATCATCACAGGTACTCTCTAAGCTCACAGCCTCTATCAAAGCCATGAAAAGGTCTTTCTCTGAGAATACTGTAATGCCACTCACTCACCCCTCCCTGGATCCTTTCTTGCCTTATTCAGGTATATCTTACCCATGGGGTTTACACTTTGTCAAGGCCCAGTTCCTCTGGAGTGGAGATTCCCAGTTCATTCAAAGTTGGTCTAAGTTCCTGGATGACATAGGGGTAGATTTCCTTATGAGGTCCTGCTTTGTCCTGATGGCAAAGACAATACTCACATTTAGCTCCGAAAAGCTGTCTCTATTAACAAAATGAAGCTGAAAATGCTTTCAGTCATATGCAGAGGCTAGCAGCAGGGAATATAAGTCACCTACTTTTAAGTTAACATATTCGTTCAAAAGAGAGAGCAACTTACATAGGCACTATTCAAGGTAGACTGTTAGGACACCTGGAGACTAAGACTACTAAATCCAGGGGGAAAGAAACATTTTAAAGCCTTGAGTTACTGGAAAAGAAGGTAGTGATGACAGAATTTTGTGATGGCAATTAAATGTGCCCAGCAGGCAACAGGAATAATTAAGTTAACATGAAAAAAGTTTCTTAATTTGCCTCAATTTGAGATCCTAACTGAATTAACTACTGGTGCTGAATGGCTTGATAGCCCACAGAACCCTTAATTATCTTACCCATTTTAGATAAAGTATTGTCATACTTTCCCTCTTACAGACCTTGCATTTCTTTCCTATAGAATATACAAGTCTTTTCATGAAGAGCTACACGTAGAGAATACTTATTTCCAAGGCAAGAGAGCTTTGAGGAATACTTACCATAATATACAATTACACCTCTATTGTCACAACATTCTTCAGAGACAAATATTAGGTCAAATAGACTAAGACAGTGTCAAGTTATTATATTATTCTTCTGTCTAACAAATTCTAGGTCTCCTTAAGTGTATTTTTTAAATTATAAAATTCTTATTTAAAATTGGTCTGAGTTTTAATAGAAAAATTAAAAACTATAATCAAATAAGAGAGAAGAAAGTACATATCCTTACATTTTGATCATTGTCTCTATACTTTTTAATAAAAAGGGGATATACCACAAAAAATTATTTCATAATTTCCTTCAATTAACATGAATATCTTAAATGTTAAATACACTTCTACAGCATTAATAATAACCTCCTCTGGGAAGTCCCATTTTAAGAAGCCACTGGCAACACTTAATTTCATATCACAAGCAGCACAAAGATAAACTGCAATTCTTAATTATTTCCTTAAGATAAATTCTCAAATGGGATTGCTGAAATTCTAACAAAATAAATTCCTGAATAAATTCTCCCAAATACTCTCCAAAGAGAATATAACCACAATGTACATTCCCCCTAACTATATAAAAACTAATTTCAGGTATTTTAACAAATTCAAAAATACAGAATACGCTAATACCTAATCAATAGTCCACCTACTTCCAGAACAACCTTAGCATTGTTATTTCACTGACCTTAACAACTTCTAGGATGCGAACTGCACTAGCAAAATCATTTAAACGTCTGCATGCCCGCAAAGCAGCATCAATGATTTTGGGCTCTGGAACCAGGTCATAGCCAACAAGTGTGTTCATCCCTGTCAAATTAAAAAGAGGGGTCATATCAATCTGGAATATCCTCACTTAAACTACAATTTAGTTATCCATACTTTTTTATTGAACCATAGACATGTGATCTTGTCTGTTTGATCTGCTAGTTTTTTTTTTGCTCTACCATATGGCATGCAGAACTTCCCTTCCATGGATCAAACCTATGCTTCTTTCAGTGGAAGCGTGGAGTCTTAACCATTGGACCACCAAGTAAGTCCCTGGGCCTCTATTATCTCTGCTGCTGCTGCTAAGTCGCTTCAGTCGTGTCCGACTCTGTGCGACCCCATAGATGGCAGCTCACCAGGCTCCCCCGTCCCTGGGATTCTCCAGCCAAGAACACTGGAGTGGGTTGCCATTCGCTTTAGTTGTGTCCCACTCTGTGCCACCCCATAGACGACAGCCCACCAGACTCCTCTGTCCCTGGGATTCTCCAGGCAAGAATACTGGAGTGGGTTGCCATTTCCTTCCCCAATGCATGCAGGGATGCTAAGTTGCTTCAGTCGTGTCCGACTCTGTGCAACCCCATGAACAGCAGCCCACAAGGCTCCTCTGTCCACAGGATTCTCTAGGCAAGAATACTGGAGTGGGTTGCCATTGCCTTCTATTATCTCTAAAATGAGATAACTAGGAATTCCCTGGTGGTCCAATGGTTAGAACTTGGCATTTCCACTGCCCGGGGCCAAGGTTTGATCCTTGATTGGAGAACAAAGATCCTACAAACCACATAGTACAACCAAAAAATAATAAGCTTGAGAGTGATTTTAAATGCAAACACTATCTTCAAAATTAGCTGGTTTCTTTTCAAACAAGACGGTCATTTTCAACTCATATCTTTATCTCTTAGTACAATGTATGTACTTGGACTGCTTTAAAATAGATCTGACTGAAAAATAATCTAAAAACAACCAGGGAAATACTTAATGAGAAAGTAATGAAGCCCAAATGAGGACTTTAAGGCGATATAGAGAACCATTAGTGCAGAGTCATAAACATTTAACCAGAAAATACTGGGCATGATTACTTTTGGCTCTGCACAAAATGACACATCATAAAATTTAAGATTCTCTTAATGGGAATGCAGAACAGTTCTTTTCATTACTTCTACTCAAGATTATCCAATAAGAATTTCCCTAGTTGCAGCAAAATGGAGTCATTACATGCCTGTGGAGAAGTATGAAGCACTTAGGTTTCTGGCTTTTATTAATTTTAAAATATTAAAACAAAGGACACCAGTGACTGCGATGCTAGAATATAGGCATAGAATGAATTCTTCATCTGATATGAACTGCCTACACTTAAAATTATCTATCAGTCTACTAGCTTGGTTATTATTAATGCTACTTACTCATGTTAAATGCACATTTACAAATTTAGGATAAACAAATTCTAGCGTACTCTGATAGGACACTTACTCAGGGCAAGACAGATAAATCACAACCGAGAATAAAAATAACAAAAATCCCAAACTATTACGAAGAGGGGAAGAAAACCAAATGACTACTTAAATAAATTACCTATTTATTCAAAGTTACACAATTGCTCAATCTTGCTCACCTTGGCCTGTCTCTATAGCAGTGATGATTTTGTCCCTTAGGAGACATTTTTGGTTGTCACAACTGGGGGTTTGTGGGGGTGTTAGCATCTAGTGGGTAGAAACCAAGGATGCTGCTAAGCATCCTACAATGCAAAGGACAGCCCCTGCAACAAGGAACTGTCTGGCCCAAAACATCAACTGGGCCTCCTTCAAAACCCTGCTTTACAGGAAACACGTACTCTGGAAACTATAAACTTTCCTAATTGCAAGATGCATGACAATACCTCGTCTACATGATACATGTTTTTTTCAAAATACAGCTGACCCTTGAACATGGGTTTGAACTCTATGTGTCCACTTACACAGAGATTTTTTTCATAAATACTACATGATCTGAATCCATATACGGAGAACCTTGGACTCAGAACTGTGGGTCAGAAGGGCCAACTGTAAAGTTGTATATGGATTTTCTATGTGCAAGTGGGCGTCAATGTCCCTAACCCCCACGTTTTTCAAGGGTTAACTGTAGTTACTTTTAACAGAGTAGTGGAAGACCACACAGCAGTTCATAATTCTGTATTAAAATAGACACATATGCCTGTGTTCCAATTACCTTTACGCAACTCCCAAGCATCAATATCTGGCTTATTGAAGTACGTCACCCAGCGAGCGTCAAACTCCTCGTCTGTCTCATGTGACCCATGGGAGTAGCAGCGAAGTGACTGGACAGCTACAGGGGAGGAAGAACAGCAACTTCAATGTACAGGACTTGACTGGTTTTTTCCTTTTTGGGGTGTGTCTTAAAATACACACAAAGTCTACTATCTTAACCATTTCTAAATGTACAGTTCAGTGGTATTACATTCATTCAATGCCTTAGGTTTTGAATCAGCTATGCATGTCATGGTAAAAAAATTATTCACCAGGTCAAATGAAATAAATCTTACGTACTGATTTGAAAAAAACATCTTAAAAAACTAAGCACAGAGGGACTTCCCTGGTGGTCCAGTGGTTAAGGCTCTGAGCTCCCAGTGCAGGGGGCCTGGGTTCGATCTGTGGTCAGGGAACTAGATCCCACATGCCATAACTAAGAACCCGCGTGCTGCAATGAAGATCCTGCGTACTGCAACTAAGACCCATCACAGCCAAAAAAAAAAAAAAAAAATTAAGCACTGAAAAGTAAAACAAAAAGTACTACAGATGTATGTTTATGCTTTTCTCACTTATGTGTAATGCTGGTGTGTAACTGTTAACAGTGGTTATCTCTGGAAAGAAAAATTTTCTTTATAAACTTATTTTTATGATAAACAGTATTAATTCCTAATTTAAAATAATGTTCATTCTTGGGAATGCCCTGGTGGTCCAATGCTTATGACTTTGTGCTTCAACTGCCCAGGGCCTGGGTTCAAGCCCTAACTGGGAAACTAAGATCCCTTAAGTTGCACAGCCAAGAAGTAAGTAAAATGATATCCATTCTATGTTTTTTTTGGCTGTGCCATGTGGTATGTGGGATCTTACTTTCCAGATCAGGGAGGAACCTGTGCCCCCTTCAGTGGAATCACAGAGCCCTAACCACTGGACTGCCAGGGAATTCCCTCCATTCTAGTAATGAAGCAAATTTCTAACATATATTTTCTTAATTTAAAAAGTCACAACGAGAAGCACATGGACCACAAGTGAAGAGTAGCCCCCACTCACACAACTAGAAAAAGACCGCTAGAAGCAATGAAGACCCAGCGCAGCTAACAATTAAAAAAAAAAAGTTCACCTACACTCAATGAAAAAAAAGTTTTATTAGATTTCTAAGGAGTGAGATTTTTAAATATAACACTATCAAGAAAACAGGACACCCTTAGCACTCTGCTCCCAATCAATATACCCTTTTCCAGCACCATATGAAAAGCCTTTCATTTTCAGTTTCTGCTTGTTAAGTGGACAGTGAATTGGGAGTTAAGAAATCTAAATTCCTTCTGAATAGCCTCTGAATGGAAAATCTCATGGATGGAGGAGCCTGGTAGGCTGCAGTCCATGGGGTCGCTGAGGGTCGGACACGACTTCACTTTCACTTTCACTTTTCACTTCCATGCATTGGAGAAGGAAATGGCAACCCACTCCAGTGTTCTTGCCTGGAAAATCCCAGGGACGGGGGAGCCTGGTGGGCTGCCGTCTCTGGGGTCGCACAGAGTCAGACACGACTAAAGCGACTTAGCAGCAGCCTCTGAATGGGGCAGGAGGTGGGAGAAGGAATTTTTACCTTTGGGTTTTAGGAGGCAGCAGAGCCTAGTGGTCAGATACTTCTAGGCTCTTCACTCTCTTGTTGTTAATTAACTCAGGTTTTATATTCCTTATCTGTAAAATGCAGACACCACTACCTTAGCAGCTGCTAAGTCTGCTTCAGTCATGTCCGACTCTGTGCGACCCCACAGACAGCAGCCCACCAGGCTCCCCCGTCCCTGGGATTCTCCAGGCAAGAACACTGGAGTGGGTTGCCATTTCCTTCTCCAATGTATGAAAGTGAAAAGTGAAAGTGAAGTCGCTCAGTCATGTCTGACCCTCAGCGACCCCATGGACTGCAGCCCACCAGGCTCCTCTGCCCATGGGATTTTCCAGGCAGGAGTACTGGAGTGGGGTGCCACTGCCTTCTCCCTACCTTAGCAGAGTATGAGGAGTAAAAATGAAAGCCAGGTTAACATTCTGCCTAGGGCTTAGTAACCTTGTAGGTATGTACTCAGTGTAGCTTTAAATTAATCCTTATCTAGAAGTGTCTTAATTGATCTATTTATAGAAATCATAATTCCTAAAAATAAAACATTCTTCAAGTTGCATCTCTTATTATATGAATTTTAAGAGCTTGGTATAATTTCTAGTTATTTTTAAAGGCTTAACATATCAAAAACAACCTTTCAGCCCACCATCACCCAAAATTTGTAAACCATCTTTTTCAAAAACTAAAGTTATCCTTAACTGAAAAAAGTGCAAGTATATAATTGAAATATAAACTGTTAAGCAGTTCCTTATCAAATTAAATATACACCTACCAAACACAGTAATTCCACTTCTAAGTATTTACTCAAGAAAAATGAAGTATATAATTATCTCCCTAGAGGCAACTATTAAGTGTACCTTCCCAATCATCCAGTAAATTGTTTCATGATAACGAATTTCTTTCGCTCACTGCTGGGCACGGATTTCAACTAGATGACTGTGGTTTTGTTTTCTAACTGTGAAAAAGATGACCAACAAATGCAAATCCTAGTCAGGGAGATCAATGGATCACCTTCAATGATTTGTTCACCTTCCTTCCGAGAGTCCCAAATTACAAACTGGTTGTTTTAAAAAACGAAGACAGTGCATGAGACAGCTATTTAGAAAACCAAGCAAGCACTGGGAACACACATAGATCCCAGGTTGAGGAAAATTCACTTTCCCAATGGTTTACATTATATTCCTTATTCCAGTCATAAGTAAAGCAGAATCTATTCTTCTAGTTATGGACATGCCCAACATTCTGATTTTTAGGTAAATTATATCCCTCACACCACCCCCTATGTACAGCATTTCCACCTAGTTTTGAGGCTTGTATGGTAAACTATTTTGAAAAACAGTTACTCGGTGTTTTTATATAAAGGTTCCAGAGTAGAAAAAGAGAAGCATCTGTTAAAAAAAACTGGGACATTTCTAGGGCTACAATCTAAAAATCTATTTCTAACACTGCTTTTTGGCATTCCGTTAAGGAAGTTTTTTTTTTTTAAGCAAACATATTTAGAAAAATTAAGTGGCTCATTAATGCCCTTCAGTAACTAAACAGCTCAGACAAAGCTCAAAGAACAGGCATTTTGGTGGTGGTGATTCTAAGGCATAATGAAAAGAACTGACTAATGTAAAGGGTACATAAACAAACTCAAAGACAGCTATACAGTAGTACAAGGTTTAGGGGCCCAAAAGCTGGAAATCTATAAATGTGGGAGTGGTGCAGAAAAGGTTGGAAGGTAATTAAAAATGCTACTTAAATTTAGCCCTCCACCAAGAAAGAGAAAGCAGAAACTCCTCCCACCTTTTCATAGCCTATCAGGGTAAGGAATAGGGGTGAGGACTGTGTAACTCTTAAGGGTTGGCTGGAGAATCTAGCAATTATTCAAAATATTTAATTATCTAATTCAGTAGTTATTGGAAAACAATTCTGTTACCAGGTGGAGGCTGAAGTGGGAGAAAATATTAAGTTTGGGTTGCTACTTATTTACAGCAAACTTAAAGCTCCCCAGGTTAACCCCTCCAGAGGCTATCCAAGAATCTTAAGCCTTTCTGACTTTTAATTGCATGAAATTTCTTCAGTCTCATAATGATAATAAACCTCACCTATAATATGCAATAATGAAAGGCACTATAAAAATAAAGCAAATATGTTTCAAGCATTTGTGCCAGGAAAGGTCTTGAGAGTTAACATTATCTCATTTAAACCTCACAACTATTAAATAGTATCCCAATTTTAGACTTAGGCAACTGAGTCTTAGGGTTTAACTAACATGTCCAAGGTCACACAGCTAGAAAGCAGTTGAAATGAACGTAACCATGACTGCCTCCTTGTGGCAAATATTTAGGTTTATGGGACAACACCTAAAATAAAGTTTTTTGTATATGAATTATGCTTAAGAGGGCGGCTAGAATGATTAGGAGATAAATCACTTTGTCTAACCTTAGCAAGAGTTTGAGTTCATACGTTTAAATATGCATGCTTAGGGGCCAAATTTCTTAATGTAGCATATACTACCATCATGGGCCGAAATCAAAGTGCAGTTAAAATAATTAAAAGTGCTAGACACAAAGTCTCCAGGAACAGACTTAACAGGAAGGCAGAACAAGAGACAGGAATCAGCAGAACATCTTATACTCCGCAATCAGGCTTCTAACCGGAAGCAAAAACATAAAGCTTCCCCATATAGGCAGAACCCCCTATTTCTGGGTCTGTGATACCCAATTTCTGAAATAAGAGCCTTAGAAGATCTATCAAGTCAGTCCCTCTTCCAGGCCTCAGGAAATAACTACACACGTCGATCTATCGTAAAAGTTTAAGAATTAGAAAGTGGCACGGCAGTCTCTAAAAATACCAGAATGGTCTGGTTAAGTGACGGACAAAACGCTAACCGAGACACGTCTGATAACTGTCGCACACGGAAGTATAACGTGTTCTCGGAAGACGCTGGGGGCAGCGGTGCCGGGGACCCCGGAGGGATCACCCCCGCCCCTACCCTGAGCTCAATGTCACCTTCGCCGAAGCGCTGCAGGCCGGCGGTGGCCACTCCTAGTCAGGTGGCCGCAGGGTCAGCGCCGGGGCACGGTCACGGCCTGGGGACCGAAGGGGTCCGGTGGGCACGGGAGGTGCGCTGCGCCCCCTCCTTGGCGCCCACAGCAGGTCCACATTTGATCGGTCCGCGGTGCCCGCACCAGGAAGTCGCGCCGAGGGGGGCCCCGGGGTCGCGACCTCGAGTCCTCCACAACTCGAGGCGGCGGCGAGTACGGCAAGCGGTCACCAGGTTCGGCCGCCGGCCCGCAAGGCAGGAGCTAGGCCTCTGGGAGAGCCTGCCATCGCGTGGCGGCGGGGGCCCAGGTCACCGCAAGGACACGCGGGCGCGGACAGCGGCAGGCGGGAGCCTTACCGGCGGCTTGGCCGGGGGCCGGAGTGGGGTGCAGGAGGCCTCGAGGGCTGGCCCGGGCGACTGCGGCTGCAGCTACAGAGCAGCGGCGGACAGCGGCGCCTAGCATGACGGCGATGGCGGCGCACAGGTTAAGGCTGAAGAGAAGCCGGGTGTGAGCCCACGACCGCTCGGGAGCTCGTGGGGGCCGTACTCACGCACCGACGCACGGTGGGCGGAGCATAAGGGTCCGCCCACTGCGGCGCTCGCGCCTTGGCGGAAAGAAGGCGTCACGCGGCCACCGGCGGGCTACGGCGGCGCGCTGAGGACAAACTATTTCGGCGCCGCTTCACCACGGCTCTCTGGTCCCTTGGAAGGCAGCGGCCGTTGTGGAGCGAGGAATGGAAGGCAGGGGAAGAGCCGTCAGTAGACAGTAGCGCGGTTCAGATCCGGCTCGGGAGATGACTCCTGCACCTCAACATGCGAAAATAACACTACAAATTATAATTAAAAAATGCCTTCTTTGCTCTTTCCTTCCCAGGTTTGAGCCTAAAATAAGAGAGTGGGACAGAATGACTGCCTTCGTATAAAGGACCTTTTTGGTAACTTTTCTTATACCAGAAACCCGCAAGCATTCAAAGAGTCCAATCACTTAACAAATGGGCTCTGAAATTAGATTGCTTGCCTGCAATCGAGGCTCTTTTCACCCAATTCCCAGTTCCAGCACTCACCTGGATATTTCTGGTGACATACCCTCCTCCAGTCTCTACAGGAGGAGGGTTGATTAAGTTGCAAGATTTTTTTTTTTTTTGCGTGGGGGTGTGCTTCTGGTCTTAGTTGTGACACGTGGGGTCTTCCGTTTCCTCATGCAGGATCTTTTGTTGGCCGGGGAGAGGATGTTCAAGTGACACTCCCGTCTCTAGGGTTCGTGGGCTCAGTAGTTGTGGCTGCTGGGGACTTAGTTGCTCTGTAGCATGTGGTATCTTAGCTCCGCAACTAAGGATTGAACCCTCATCCTCTGCAAGGCGGATTCTTAACCACTGGGCCATCAGGGAATTCCCCAGTGCCGACTTTTAACATCTAATTTGGCCTCATTAACTGCATTCTGACCTTGAGTTCCTCAGCAGCCGGATCACTTTCCCCAGGCCTGAATTACCTAGCTGCCATGCAATGTTAATGAGACAAGTCTCTTGTCTTGTTATCCCTCATTCTCTATCCCTGGAACTACTGAGGAAAGAAAAGATGGGGATTCAGGCTTTGCTTGCTGACTCTAGGCCCTGTCTCTAGGGTTTCAGCAGATAACCCTTTTCTGCTTCCTCCCTAGCAGTATGGCTTTAAGGGATATGAACCTGGCTGGGACAATGATAAAAAAGCTTTGTAGAAAGCACTGTCCTCATTTTCTCCCACCAAAATATTGAAAAGACACCTGGGGAAATATGACCTCTTTGATTTCAAATAATATTCATTCAATTGCCAAGCACTAGATGCCCAGGAGAGGGCAGGGCTCTCATGATTGAGAAAGCACTGGAAGGGACTTCCCTGGTGGTCCAGTGGTTAAGAATCTGCCTGTCAATTCAGGGGACATGGGTTGGATCCCTCCTTTGGGAAGATCCCACATGCTGAGGAGCAACTAAGCCTGTGGGCCACAACTACTGGGACCCCAGTGCCTAGAGCCAGTGCTCTGCAACAAGAGAGGCCACTGCAATGAGAAGCCCACGCACCACGAGGAAGAGTAGCCCCCATTTGCCTCAACCAGAGAAAGCTGGTGGGTGACAATGAAGACCCAGTGCAGGCAAAAATATAAATAAATAAATATGTTTTAAAAATAAAAAGGACTGGAAAAAGAATCTAGAAAGAGGTGGATATATGTATATGTGTAACTGATTCACTTTGCTGTGCAGCAGAAGTTAACATTGTAAATCAACTATACTCCAATTAAAAAAAAAAAGATAAAAACTTGAGAAAGAAAGCAATGAGTTGGGAGTTCCCTGGCAGTCCAGTGGTTAAGATTCAGTGCTTTCACTGCTGTGGTCTCGGTTCAGCCCCTGGTCAGGGAATTAAAATCCCTCAAGCCTTGCTCGGCTAAAAAAAAATGAAAAAGAAAAAGCGCTGGCTACATGGCACTTGAATCCCAATCCCAAATTGTAAGGTGTTGTACTTGTCTCTGCTTGCAGTACCTTAGATTGGCTACTGTAATATTGTATGTTTTCGTTGTTTTCAAAAACAATTATGATCATAATTAATTTTGTGCCACTGCAAGCTACAAACTATTTATTATCCCATCTAAGCCTCATAACAGTGTTGTGAGGTGAGTATTTACCCCTATTTTATGGATGAAGTAATAGATTCAAAGGACACTTCCCCAAGAATCACATAACTGATAAATATTAAGAATAGTGCTTAGATTTGAGCCCAGGTTTTTCTGACTGCAGAAATTTTCTTTCCCCACTACCCACAAAGGTAGACTTTGCTGGCTTCTCAGCAAATTCTGAACCCCCTGCTACCTTGAGGGCAGTTCTAAGTCCTTATGACCTGTATTAGTTGTTGTTGTTTTGGTTGTGCTGGATCTTCATTGCTGTGTGGGGGCTTTCTCTAGTTGTGGTGAGCAGGGCCTATTCTGCGTTGTGGTGCACAGGTTTCTCATTGCGGTGGGTTCTCTTGTGGAGCACAGGCTCTAGGGTACACGGGCTTCAGTAGTTGTGGCACCAGGGCTCAATGGGCTTTAGTTACCCAAGGTATGTGGAATCTTCCCAGACCAGGGATCGAACCTTTGTCCCCTGCACTGGCAGGCCGATTCCCATCCACTGTGTCACCAGGAAGTCCCTGTATTAACTTTATTATTGCTGAATGATAATTTACCACAAACTAAGTTTAAAACAATACCCATTTATTATTTCTCATTTCTGTAGGTCAGTTATGCCTTCATAGCATAACTGATTTTTCTTCTCAGGGTCTTACAAGACTGAAATCAAGATGTCAGCCAGGTCTGCGGTCTCACCTGAAGCTCAGAGTCCTCTTCCAGGCTTGTTCAGGTTGCTGGCAGAATTCAGTTCCTTGCAGTTGTAGGACTAAGTCCCCGTTTTTTTTCTTGCTGTCAGCCAAGGATCACCCTCAGCTCCTAGAGGCCACCCTCAGGGCCTTACCACATGGATCCTCTGTAGGTCCCCTCACAGTACCACCGTTTATTTCTTCAAACCAACAGGAAAGTATCTCTGACACTTCACCCTCCTTTAAAGGAGGCCTCATCTGATTAGGCTTCAGGCACATCCAGCATAATCTCTCTTTTGATTAACTCAAAGTAAATGGATTAGTACTAATCTTGAGAATGATATATCCCATCACTTTCACAAATTCAGCCCTGTTTATACAAGGCATGTACACTAGGGGACATGAACCCTGGGGGCCATCTTTGAATTCAGCCCATTACCTCACTTAGATCGGGAAGCCTCTGCTTATTCCCAAGTTCTTCTCCAGTTGTGCCCCTGCAGCCCATTCTGTCTACTTTCTCTGGGATAGGTTTAGACCAGACATCTTGGTTCCTGCCCAAGGCTGTCAGGGTCTTTTGACTGTATCATCTTTGGCCCGAAATCCTTTGCTATCCCAATGGAAAAGCAGCAGCTGGACTTTGATACCTCAGGGATGTCATCATCATCAGTTGATCAGCCTATCAGCTTCCTGCTGCAGCAGAGTCTTCCTCCTGAAAGAATTGTGATGAGGCATTTCCTCTAAAGTGTGCAGAGGGGAGGGATTATTGAGGAGCTTGTACGGACACAGACATCGTTCCATCATGTGACTTTCTAGTAAAGTGAAGTTCACATGCAAGAAAAGTTCTTGTCTTCTCTGGTGGGAATTAAGCATGCTTTGGGGAAAAAAAATGAATCCTGTCATTTCAAGGCTGGAAGTAGCTTGTGGTTCTTTGTCTGACTGATCCTATGTTGCTTCCATTTCCAAGTCCCCACTTGGGCACTTCTAGTGATGGGAATCCCAACACTAGCCTGCTTCGGAAAAGGAGATGAATGTGAGAGGGCACCTGAGAGAATGACATTCTTGCTACTGTTAAATTACAGCTCTGCTGCAGGGCCTTAGGCAAGGTATTCCAATTTCCTGAACCACAGTTAATTCATCTATATAATGATAATAATGATGGAACCTACTAATTTGTTATTGAGAAAATTATATAACATAGTGCGTGTAAAATACTATGTCCTGCCTGGACATACCTCAATAAATAGAACTCAATAAATGGTGAGTGTTGCATTTTTCTGTTGTAAATTGTAGAAAGTTCTTTCCAGGGCATGGCAGGTTGTGAGACTAGGGACAAGGCATAGAGGTGGAGTGGATAAACACACCACATGGATCACCTGGGAATCAGGGAGAAAAGGTGGCAGGAGGAGGTAGCCTTCAAAGGTGATCCTGCTCGGGGCCACCATCCAATACAAGTGCATGCATGCTTGCTCAGTCACTTCAGTAGTGTCCAACTCTTTGCAACCCCATGGACTGCAGCCCGCCAGGCTCCTCTGTCCAAGGGATTCTCTGGAAAAGAACGCTGGAGTGGATTGCCATGCCCTCCTCCAGAGGTATCCTCCCAATCCAGGGATCGAACCCATGTCTCTTATGTCTCCTGCATTGGCAGGTGGGTTCTTTACCACTAGTGCCACCTAGGAAGCCCATTGAATATAGATAGGAGAGCTCTAATAGTACTTTTTCATAATTAATTAATACTTATTATGTAACTTCCTAAGTTATTACTTTTATGATAACATCATTAAAGGATATAATTTTTGATTGAAATATAATTCACAAACCAGAAAATTCATCCTTTTAAAGTCTATAATTCAGTGTCCTTTTATTTGCTATGTTGTATAAGCATTATCACTATCTAGTTCCAGAACATTTTTACCATCCCAAAGAGAAACTCCATACCCAATGGCAGTCACTCCTCATTCCCTGAACCCCACCACCCCTAGGCAACTACAGATCTACTTTCTGTATTTATGGATTTGCTTCACTAGAAATTTCACATAAATATGAATGTCCTTTGGGGTCTGGTTTCTTTCACAGGGCTTCCCTTGTAGCACAGCTGGTGAAGAATCTGCCTGCAATGCAGGAGACCCTGGTTCAATTCCTGGATTGGGAAGATGCACTGGAGAAGGGATAGGGTACCCACTCCAGTATTCTAGGTCTTCGCTGGTGGCTCAGATGGTTAGAGAATCTGCCTGCAATGTGGGAGACCTGGATTCGATCTGTGGATTGAGAAGATCCCCTGAGATGGGAACGGCTACCTACTCCAGTATTCTTGCCTGGAGAATCACATGAACAGAGGAGCCTGGAGGGCTATAGTCCATGGGGTTGCAAAGAGCCAGGCACGACTGAGCAACTTTTTTGCACTTAGTATAAAGTTTACAAGATTCATCCATGATGTAATAAGTTCTTCATTTCTTTTTGTGGCAGAGTTATACTCCATTATATGGATATCCCACATTTTGTTTACTCATTCATCAGTTAATGGACATTTGAGTTTTTTCCACTTTTGCCTATTATGAACAAGGCTTCTGTGAACATCTGTGGGCATGTTTTCATGTGGACACATGTGTTCCATTATTTCCATTATTATATCTAGCAACAATACATAGGTCATAAGGTATGTCTATGTTTAACTTTTTGAGGAACTGCCAAGCTGTTCCAAGGTAGCCTGCATCAACATTCCCATCAGCAATGTATGCAGGCTCCATGTTTTCTGCACCCTTATAATTTTTTTTAAACAAAGAAAGCTGAGTTTTTGTAGTTGTCTGAACTGGACCTCACACCCTCAGTTTCCTGTCAGGAAACAGGCCCAGGGCTGGGGTGCTTTGTGTTCTGAGTCCACTAGCTGCTCTCTTAAAGGTTTTTTCCTGTGATGGGGATTTAACTTTGGTCTCTCTTAAGAATGAGTATGCCACTCCTTCTAAAAATTATCTCACCGAGTTGTCAACCTTGATTAACCATCAAAATCACTCAAGGATCTTATTGAAATACCCATTTCCAGGTCCTTTCTGGGAGATTCTGACCCTGTTGTTTTGAAGTTCAACCCCAGCAATCTGTATTTTTTAAAAATTGTGGGATAATTAACATATAACATGTAATCTACACATTTTTTTCAGTTGTAATGCAAGGTCTATTTTATTTAGAAATCAATCAGTTTATACCAATTAATTTATAACAGCAATATATATTTTTGACAAGTGCCCTAGGTGATTCCGATGAGTAAAGATTGGGAAGGCTGGTATTATCCCCACAGCAATCTGGCCCATTTTGCAGATGAGAGAGCTGAGGCTCAGAGAAGAATAACTTGCTCTAGATCAGAATCAGCCTCATTTCCTGCAAAGCCTATCATCTGTTCAATAGGACACTGTGCAATATGATCTGTTCACATTTGCTAGCAGAACTCTGAAAAGAGCCTTTCACCATGCACGACTAGATCTTAGCAAACATCCCATATTCCTTTTCCCTATTCCCACTGAAGGTGGTGAGAATATTGTATTAGTTTCTTTTGGCTGTTTTCCTAAAGTACCACAGCCTGCATGATTTAAAACAGCAGAAATTTATTTTCTCACAGTTCTGGAAGCTAGATATCCAAAATCAGGATGTCTGCAGGACCATGCTGTCTCTGATGGCTCCAGGGAGGACTCCGTTCTATACCTTTTTCTTAGCTTCTGTTGTTCACTGGCAGTCTTTGGCATTCCTTGGCTTGCAGCTGCATAACTCCAATCTTTGCCTCCATCTTCACATGCTGTTCTTCCCTCTGTGTGTCAGTCTGCATCTTCTCCTCTTCCTATAAGGACATATTGGATTAAGGACTCTTCCTATTTCAGTAATGACCTCATCTTACATATTAATTACACCTGCAAAGATCCTGTTTCCAAATAAGGTAACGTTTACAGGTACCAGGGGTTAAGGCTTCAAAATACCTTTTGGAGGGACACAGTTTAACTCACAACATCTATGATAATCAA
The DNA here is from genome assembly GCF_019923935.1 of Bubalus bubalis. Taxonomy (NCBI): domain Eukaryota; kingdom Metazoa; phylum Chordata; class Mammalia; order Artiodactyla; family Bovidae; genus Bubalus; species Bubalus bubalis. Next base: position 36,655,274 of record NC_059176.1, read on the forward strand.
CAGGAGTCAAAAACAACACCAGAATCCTCCAGTTAGGCATAAACATGGTGACCCTTAGCTTTTTCAAAAAGAAGATAGAACCCAAGGGTCCATATGGTGGGGATGGGGGACTTTGGCCACTTTCTGGGGATGGACAGTTAAGGGCTTTGATGTGGTGTCAGAACAGTTCAGAAATCTCATTCATCCAGTCCTTATTCACTCAATCAACAGCTCTCTGTGGGATTCCTGCATTCCAAGAGCTAGGTAGGGAGCAAGGCAGACAGGATCCATTTAATCACGGCTTCTGGTTTACTGGGGTAACTGGCAACCAGAGGTTCACACTAATGAGGGCACAACTACAAACTAAGGTAAGCTCCGACAGGAAGAAATCCAGTGTCACCAAGGAGACCTTCCTGTGACTGTATTTCGTCCTTCCCTTTCTTCAATTACCCTTTTCCCTGGGAAACCTGTAGGTATTTCAACATCTCAGTGAAAGAGGGGACTAGAGCGTCCCTAGTGGCCAATATGGGCATAGCAGTGATCCAAACTGTAGAACAAATCGAGTGGGGGCTGGGAGATGAAGGGAGCCAGTCCGGGAGATGCACTGGCCAGGAGGGAGTGTGTCTCATCCAGGGCTTCCTTTAACTGTGCAGTGAACATGCTCTGGGAGATTCATGGCCAGTCGGACCCCTCTAACTCACCCCTCTTCCCTACCAAAATCCATCTATTGTTTGGTCCATCCTGTGATGCCAGGAAGGCAGGCTAAGTTCTGGCCAAGCTAGGGTTAAGCCACAAAGAGCAACCCTCCTCTATGCTGGCTGTAATGGCAATGAAATCCTACCTAGCCTGGGTAGCTCTCAATCTGTCTCCATCTCTGGTCCCACTACCAGGGCTCCGTCTCCTACCTCCCTGCAGTATAGCAAATGCAGTCAGGCCCCTTCCAATTCACTTTCCACCTACACTGGTGCCAGAAGGATCCTTCTCAAACATCAATCAGACCAAGGTGAGACTTCCTTGGTGGTCCAGTGGCTAAGACTTCCACTCCCAATCAGGGGCCCCAAGCTCCAGCCCTGGTCAGGGAACTAGATCCTAAACACCACAACTAAAGATCTCGCTCAAGTCCTGCAATTAAGACCCAGTGCAGCCTAAATAAGTAAATGCTTTGTGCTGTGCTAAGTCGATTCAGTCGTGTCTGACTGCAACCCCATGGATTGTACCCCATCAGGTTCCTCTGTCTATGGGATTCTCCAGGCAAGAATACTGGAGTGGGTTGATGTGCCCTCCTCCAGGGGATCGTCCCAACCCGGGGACCAAACCAGAGTCTCTTATGCCTCCTGCATCGGCAGGCGTGTTCTTTACCACTAGTGCCACCTCAGAAGCCAAGTAAGTAAATAAATATTTTAAAAAATAACAATGGAATATAACGAAAAGAAAAAAGACCAATACCAAAAAAGACTAATGGAATATAATGAAAAGAAAAAAGACCATTGCCTCCCTCCCTTTCTTCAGGGAGGCTCCTTGTGACCTGGCTCCCAGCTCCCACCTGGTATTCCAGTCCCACCTGCTTTGGCTGAGCTTTGTTCAGACACCCGTGGCTGCCTCAACACCAGATGCAGCATCACCTCTGTGCCTGGAATTCCTTGTCTAGTCCTGTCCAGCTGGCTAACTCTGTCTGGTCACTGCTGAGCCAGCTCCATCAGTACCTCTGAGTGAATTAAGTGCCTCTTCTCAGAACTCCCTTCTCCTACTATTACTGCATTGTGCCATGACTTTCTTTTCCCTCTCCCCTAGACTGGGATATCCTGCAGCAGAAACTGTGTCTGATTATACTGTGATTCTCCCCCCGATTCCCCATCCAACCCTGTGCTTAGATTGGGACCTGGCACAACAATGAAGTCCCTCATGGTCCAGCTGGTGGTCCACTGCCCATCTAACCACATGCTCTGGCCTTAGATTATATATATTTATGCTCCCAAGTGGATTCTGATTGTGTGACCAGATAGTTTTGGGGGTGTGAGTCTTCACTGCCACCCCTAGCTGGAAGTGTCCCCAAAGGAGGGCCCAGAAAGCTCTTGGATAGAGGTCCTACTGGAAAGATGGTATCTCACAGTGGGGCAGGGCACTCCCCACTCCCTCCCATTCTGCCACGAGTCAGTTCTTGAAGTGAGCTGTCTCTGAGGTGCTCCCGTGGCCACCCCCTGCCTTATTCCAGCACTTCTCAGGTTCCCACCTCAGCCTTGGAGTTGGGGGTGGATAGGGGTATCTGTCACCTCTTGGGTCAGCAGGGCCAGAGGATCTAGTAAAGCAGGGGTGGGGAGCTCATTCATAGACGCTGGGTTCCATTGCCAATCATGAGCACATATCAAAATCCTGGGAACTGAAGCTGCTGGGATGGAGTAAAGGTGCAAAAAGAGCCAGTTTCATAACCCACTTTCTAGCATGGGAGGCAGAAATGCAGTCCGCCATGTGAGCAGGGTAACACTCTGAAGGTGGGGAAACAACATGCTCCTCTCCTCTCCACACCACAGGGTGAGTTTCTAGGCTGGAAGGTAACTCACCTGACCCAGGACATCTTCAATGAGAAAGTCTCTGCTTGCATTGTCCTGGTGACCCAGCAATCAGGAGTTTAGACACTAGTGATCTTGGAAAGTTGACCCTCTTCCAGAACCAAGAGCAGTCTCTCCTAAGACTCTACCATGCAGGACCTCTTCTGCGTTGTATCATTAAATTCAGATGCAGACGCCCAGTGCCAGCCCAGGGCAACCTTGTTGTCAGGACAGTATACATTCTCTCCACACTTCCTGGGCTGCTCCTGAGAGAGTCAGACTCACACACCCCAATCCCTTGGCTCTCCCCAGGGACTCATCAAGAACAAGACATTAGGGAGAGCAGCCCGTGCCAGAGTCTCTTTGACAGGGCCCACCTATCCAAAGCTCAAGCAGAGCTGGGGGGTGAGGGTGAACTCCCTGAAGAGCCCCTTCTATCAACTGCAGAAACCTACCTCTTGTTACCAGCAGAAGGATTTATTTCAGCTTTTTGCCTACCAAGTGACTTACATATTTCCCCATCTCTTCCTTTCCAAGGATGCTGTTAAGTTGCAAGGGGACAGGGTCTGCTTCTATGATCTTGGAGCTATATGCCCCTCCCCCTCATATTTGCTAGAGTGCTTCCAGTACACAGCACTCCTTCCACCCTCCTACCTGACTTGGAGTTGGGCAGAAAGGCTTATAAGGCTGTTATCTCTCAACAGACAGCTGTGCAGGGCCAGAGGCAGCAGCTTATCAGGGAGCCTGCAGTGATTCACAGCCCAAGTCCCAGCTTCTCTGCTGAATAGTAATTTCCAGCAGTGGATTTGTGCTCAGTCTCTCCTCCCCCTCTCCCAAGGGTGTGCTGTCCTTTCTCAGAGAGAGAGAGAGAGAGCAATGAAGGGTAGATTCTATCCATGGGTCTGGGGGGCTTTGTGCCAGCCGTCTGGTAGGGCTGTTTATTGGCAGGAGGCTGCAGGCTTAGGGAGCCCAGTTGGGTCTACCACCCTTGGCAGTGACCCCCAGGATAGTTCACTGATGCTCACCTTCCTCCCCCTTCCAGAAAAGCAGTATGCTGCTCCCTTTCCCTTAGTGGTAACACGTAAGGTGACAAAGGTGCCCTTCTGGCCACAAGCCCTGAAGCTACTGGAGCTAGCCAGGAAGGGCTGAGAAAGAGGGAGGAACCAGGCACTGGGTAAGGTGCACCCGGCACCATTTCAAAGCTGTCCAGTTTCTGTGCCTGGCCCTTAAGACTCCAAAAGCTAAGGATTCCAGGCTGGAGGGGACTGAGACACAAGGGGGCAGACCAGAGCAGTCTCTACACAGGCAAGTGGTTAGGAAAAAACCCAGGGACAGAACCATTTTTGTGTTTGTTTTATTGGAAGCAAGACTCCAGCTGTGGGGCTCAGGGGAGGTGGCATGGAGAGTTCTGTCCTGGGTCTCTCCCTCTGGGCCAGCATGGGGAAAGTGGGATGTTAAAAGAGCCTATGGAGACGCCCCTGCCACCATGATCTCAGGATGCTCCTTAAAAGCAGGGAAAGGAAAACTAGAAACTGTCCTGGGGTGAGGGGCAGAATAGCCCCTTACCCCTTGCCACTCAAAATCGCCCGCCCTCAAGCAGTGGCTTCCAACCCTTTGCCCTCTGCTGACAATGGTGGGGTGATTCCAAGAGCTTTCCTCAGCTTCCACCTTCCTACCTCACTTCAAGAATCCTACAGGAACCTTTAACCCTTGGGGTTAAAGGCTCAAGAATCCCATTGCCCACCATTCCCTCCCTGAAGAAGGTCCCCGTATGGCTCAGAAAAGCTGAAGGTGTCGTCAGGCAACACAAGTGGAGGAGCAACCCCACCACGAAGCTTCCCTGGGGTCCCCCTCTTGTCGCCTTGGGGTCTATACTGCCACGTTGTAGGTTCCAGAGTACCAAGGCATGAAAGGCTAGAGATGCGTCTCAAGGTCGAAGCTCGGGGGTAGGATCCAGCCCGTCCAGGTGGCCCAGAGGCCGGAGTTCTCAGGCGGTCTGTTCCTCTTCAGCAGCACCTGGCTCGGGTTGTGACCTCTTCGCGGAGCTCTCTCCAGCAGCAGGTTCCCCTAGACTCCTCTTGGACGTCGGAGCAGTTGGCTGGGACGAGGGGCCGGGATGGGGGTTCGGCGGCTGGTAGCCGGGTTGGCGCGGATCCAGGGCATCCTTGGAAAGTAGGATGGCGAGGCTGGGCACGTTCTTAAGTACACTGAGACTGGCGGCTGGCTCGCCAGGCTTCTGCCCCGGCGTGGGCTCCGGAGGGAGGCTCTGCCACAGCTCGCGCACGCTCTGGTAGCGCAGCCGCGTGACCTGATGCAGACCCGCCAGGCGGCGCTTAAGGATCTCGGCACACGTGACGGTTTTGGTGGTGGCTCGACCGCAGCCGCTGAAGACGATGGCGCGCGTGGCTGGCTGCGCCATGCTGGCAGTGGCGAAGGCCAGCAGGTTCCGGATCTTGCTGCCCTCCTTGACCCGCATATGCACGGCGCCCGGCGCCAGATCGGCGAAGGGGCCTGAGCCCGGGCCGCCCTCCTCATCCCCGCTCCCCACCGGCGCCTCCTCGGAGCGCACCTTACGGAAGTTCTCCATGCGCCGTCGTTGCGGGGACGCGGGCTTCGCCATCGGGCCGCCTTAGCCCCGGGGCTGCATGTCGGTGGGTCGTGTCCGGCAAGGGCCGGCAGGGGTAAGGGTGCGGGAGCGGCGTGGACGCTGGCTGGCGGATTGGGACGGTGCGATCCTAGCCTTCCTCTTCTGTCCACTGGGCGCTGCTCTACTCGGCGATCTCCGCGCCCTGTGCTACGCGCCTTTAGCTGTGGCCCCGCCTCATAGCCTGGGAGCCCCGCCCCTGCTGCCGGGCCCCGCCCCTTACCCAGCCCTGCCGGCTCGCGCCCCACCCTCCCCAGCCTTACGCTTGCATCCACTCTGGTCCTCGGATACCCGGGTTTGGGAGGTGCGCGCACCGCGGGGTGCCATGGCAGTGCCAGGGGTGACCTGCCAGCTGAAGTTTCCCTGTAATCACCATCAGCCCTACCTGAGCCTACCTTCATAAACCTACAACCTAAATAAAAACTGCGTTTGCTGGGCAAACGCCGCTTCAAGCCGGGTCCCCGAGCCCTTCCGCGGTTCGGGGAAGTCCACCCACCCCTTGCCCGCTCCCAATGAGAGATTTCAAAGCGGCCTTCTGGGAACTGGGACCTTTTTCTCCCACTCCTAGAGGAACGACACCCCCACCTCGACCCCGTCCCTTCGCTCCCGAGCCGCTCTTCTCGCCTGAATGACAGCCTGCGCGCTGTCAGCTGAGTGTAGTAGGCGCTGGCTCCGTCTCCGCTCCGCGCCTGCCCTCGACGACTATGTCTCGGCATGATCCTCGCAGGGCAGCCGGAGAACTGAGGTCTCAGCCTCGCCGCGCCTGACCGGAGCTGAAGGCTCCCAGACACCTCCGCACACCCGCTGGGGTGTGCGAACTAGGCTCTGGGCCAGGCTGTCCCCTGGGATGAATGGGACGAGAACGATGAGACCCCCCTCTCAAGAGGAGTTAAGCTCCCTCCGTCCATGCCTGAAAGTCAAGTATTAGAGCTGCATGCCCTAGAGTAAGCCAGACTTTGTCCTCTGCTCACGTGGATCCCCCTTCTCAGGTGGAATTTGCTGTTAGTCAATCGGGCCCCCTGGGACACAGTGGGGTCCTTTTTCAGAAAAGAGACTGGGTAAAAGCAGGTTTTGAGGGAGAAGGGAGGTAGCTGGGAAACGGAAATCTCTGGGACCTTATGGTGTTACTGGGTGCCCCTCCCCGGGAACTCCGCAAGACCGAGGGAGTGGCCCAGGATCTCTTTCCAGGAGAGATGAACACTGAAGAGAGATGAGATTGGGCTTTAAAGGATTGCTGATGAGAGAGCGCGGGTTTGTGAAGGAGCTGTATTCTTCCTAGAATTGCCCTAGGGCCTTGTCCTTCATCCTTCCACCCCTCGCGCACACACAGAACTGAAGGTGGGCCAGACCTGATCCGGGTGGGGATGACTACGACGGGGCGCGGCGGGGTGGAGCCCTGATAGCTGCGGCCGACAGGAAGCCCTTGAAGTGCTGGGGTCATCCCAGTGCCCGGGCGAGCTGGTGCTCAGTCTTGAGACGGGGCTGCTGGGGTCCTCCTCCTCTCCTCCAGGCTGCTTTCGCCTTCTCAATATCTCGTGTCTCCTAGCGGTCGGCCCTGCTGTTTGGGACCCGGGACTGACTCCAATACGGCCCTTTGGGAGTGACTGGAGAGCAGGTGGACTTTTGAGCCCCAGTACATGAATGACCACCTTCTTCTCGGATCTCCTGCTCGCACGCTGCGGAGAGAGGCTCTGGAGGACGCTTTCGGCTCGGAACCTCTGTTTCTGGCCAGTCCCAGCTCCTGCGGCCCCACCCCCGCCCCGAGGAACAGCCGTAGGAGTCGAAGGGCAGCAGTCTGGTGAAGACACAAGAGTTTGCAGCCCTTGGCGAGGCTCAGGGGTACTCAGGTTCTGTAAAACTGGGGCAGTTGTGGGCCTTAACGGGCATCAGTTTCGTTGCTGCTGCTGCTGCTAAGTCGCTTCAGTCGTGTCCGACTCTGTGCGACCCCATAGACGGCAGCCCACCAGGCTCCCCCATCCCTGGGATTCTCCAGGCAAGAACACTGGAGTGGGTTGCCATTGCCTTCTCCAATGCATGAAAGGAAAAGTGAAAGGGAAGTCGCTCAGTCGTGTCCAACTCTTAGCGACCCCATGGACTGCAGCCCACCAGGCTCCTCCGTCCATGGGATTTTCCAGGCAAGAGTATTGGAGTGGGGTGCCATTGCCTTCTCCTAAGAAAAAGTCCCCAAACCGCTGAAATCTAAGTCCGAACCGGTTGGTTACGGAAGAAGAGAGCTCTCCATCCACGGGGGTATGTAAGCCTAGGCTGAACGTTCACTTGGAGGGGATTAATCAGGGGTCTGCAATTTGGAGGAAGGGGCCTGGGAGCTCCGCGTTCACGTCTGCTGAGGATGAGGCAGTTCTGCATTCGCCCGGGTTGGCCCTAGAAAGCCTCGCACCGCCATCCCCCTCCACTGCCGCCAGCTGGAGAAGACTCGGTTCACTTCGCTCCCCAGTCGGTGAAGGGAGGCTGCGGAAAAGGCCCGCGTCCCCTCCCGTCTCTCCCCTCCCCTTCTCCAACTCCCTCTGCAGCACTTAAAATGTAAATGTACATCATGATTAGCCGCCGGGTCGCTAATTACCGCTGAAGCCATTCATTACCCTGTCAGCGCGCGTCGCAGCCCGCCGGCTGTGAGCTCCTGCCGGGCCGCGGAGTGGCAGGGCTTAGCGGGGAACGAGGACGGGGAGGGGAGCGGAAAGATTTAAAGCGGGGCGGGGGGCGGGGGGCTGGGCACTGTAAATGAGGGTAGCGAGGTTGGCAGAGGGCAACCGAGGGCGGGAGAGGGGCCTGTGCTCTGGATGGCCAAGCGCGGGGGTGGAGCAGGGAGAGGCAGAAATGCATTAGACAGTTAGCAAGAGAGACGAAGGAGAAGGAGCAAGGAGAGCAGAGGAGGGACGCGCTGTGAGAGAGGAAACGGGGTGAGAAGCGAGGCCCAGGAAGGACACGCCGGGGGAGGCAGGGAGAAACGGGGGAGGGGGACAGGGGGACCCGGCAGACGCAGCTGGGAGGAGAGTAGAGGGCTCAACTCTTGGGAAGGTGCCTGAGTTGAGCATCTGTAGAGCACACTCCACGACAGAAACGTGGAAAGAGAGTCAAGACTTTCTGTTAGAAAAACCTCACAATAGGACCACAAGTTTTTTTTTTTTAAGTGTGTGCATGTTTATAGATATAAATGCATTTAAAAATTATTTTTATTTTTTTGTAGTGTGTGCTGTTTTCTAGTACACACACTCTGAAGCCTCAATTTGTGCCTTCAGAATACAAAGTTTAAGCCTGGAGGTTTGGAACAGACTGTGTAATGAGGTCCTGACCTTGAAGTCTGAGCTTCATTAGCTTCTTTTTGCCTCTGTGTGACCTTGGGCCATTAGCCCGTGTGCCTTGGTTTTCTCAGCTGTAAAATGGGGTAAATACAGGAACCTGCCTCATAAAGCAGTTGTGAGACACCTAACAGTCTTAGAACCTTGGCTGGTAAGTTCTCAGGAAATGTTGGCTGATGTTATTTTTCACATATTGTGATTAAAATAAAAATTAAAAATTTATAAAGGGAGAGGGGAGGAAGAAAGGGAAAGAAATGGGCAAAGCCTTGGAAATAGCGGTTTTCCTAATATGTAGAGGATTAGTGAGTGGCAAAGTAGATTCTTTTCACCTTCCAAGGAGTTGGAGGGGTGACCAGGCTGGAGCCCAAGCCTTGCCAGTGCAGCTCCAGTCCCTCATCTGCAAGGGGACCTTTGTAGCAGTACATCTGCCTCTCATGGACAAGTTACTTCTTACTCAATAGTGGGAGGAAGAAAACCCCTGTTCAGGGCAGATCTCTTCCTCCTCTGTCTCCAGTGGCAGAAAGAGGATGTGGGGCCCCTAAAATCCCTGGTCCTAGTCCCAGTGTGTTCAGGCAGGGGCTTGGGAGACAGGAACTAGAAAGCCAGAGCCAGAGGGAGGTCACATTTATCAGGCACCCACCAAGTGCCCAGTATTGGGCCAGGCACTCTCACATCTATTCCCTGATTTAATCTTTAAAATCTTCCTTTTTATCATTGTTTGACAGATGTGGAAACTGAGGCACAGAGAGATTAAGTAACCAGCCCAATATATTTAATACCAGCTAGAAAGCAGCAACCACAGGTATTTCAACACAGGTGTTCTATCTCATCTGTGTGCTGTGAGCATTAGTCCCTCAGTCCTGAGCATTAGTCCCTCAGTCTTGTCTAACTCTTTGTGACCCCATGGACTGTAGTCCGCCACATTTCTCTGTCCATGGGATTCTCCAGGCAAGAATACTGGAGTGGGTAGCCATTGCCTTCTCCAGAGGATTTTCCCACCCAGGGATCAAACCCACGTCTCCTGCGTTGCAGGCAGATTCTTTACAGTTTGAGCCAACTTCACCTGAGTATAAGAGAAAAGGAAACTTCCCAATGATTTGAGCTCTCCAGTAAAGGTGTGAGTTGGTGTGGGGAAGAAAGGCAATTCCTACAATGGGGAAGAGGTGCTGGTTATCTATTGCTGCATAAAAAATCACCCCAAAACTCAGTAACTTAAAAACATTCATTATCTTACCCAGTTTCTTAGGGTTAGAAATCCAAGAGCAGCTTATAGGGGTGGTTCAATTTCTTGAAGTGAGTAGTATCAAAGAATGCATAGGCATTTCAAAACCATAGCAGAAGGGTTGTGTTTGGGAGGCAAATGCAAGAGAACAGGACTCAATATATTGAAGACATAGGTTGAAAGACTTTGGATCAGAAGAGCTGGATTTATTTGTTTGTTGTTAAGTTGATGCATCATCCTAAAAGATGATACTGTGAAAGTGCTCCACTCAATATGCCAGCAAATTTGGAAAACTCAGCAGTGGCCACAGGACTGGAAAAGGGCAGTTTTCATTCCAATCCCAAAGAAAGGCAATGCCAAAGAATGCTCAAACTACCGCACAGTTGCACTCATCTCACATGCTAGCAAAGTAATGCTCAAAATTCTCCAAGCCAGGTTTCAACAGTACATGAACAGAGAACTTCCAGATGTTCAAGCTAGATTTAGAAAAGGCAGAAGAACCAAAGATCAAATTGCTAACATCTGATGGATCATAGAGAAAGCAAGAGAGTTCCAGAAAAACATCTACTTCTGCTTCATTGACTACACCAAAGCCTTTGACTGTGTGGATCGCAACAAACTGTGGAAAATTCTTCAAGAGGTGGGAATACCAGACCACCTTACCTGCCTCCAGAGAAATCTGTATGCAGGTCAAGAAGCAACAGTTAGAACCAGACATGTAACAACAGACTGGTTCCAAATTGGGAAAGGAGTATGTCAAGGCTGTATATTGTCACCCAGCTTATTTAACATATGCAGAGTACATCATGAGAAATGCCAGGCTGGATGAAGCACAAGCTGGAATCAAGAGTGCCAGGAGAAATATTAATAACCTCAGATGACACCACCCTTATGGCAGAAAGCTAAGAAGAACCTCTTGATGAAAGTGAAAGAGGAGAGTGAAAAAGTTGCCTTAAAACTCAACATTCAGAAAACTAAGATCATGGCATCTGGTCCCATCAGTTCAGTTCAGTTCAGTTCAGTCACTCAGTCATGTCCAACTCTCTGCAACCCCATGAACTTCAGCATGCCAGGCCTCCCTGTCCATTACCAGCTCCCAGAGTTCACCCAAACTCATGTCCATTGAGTCGGTGATGCCATCCAGCAATCTCATCCTCTGTTGTCCCCTTCTCCTCCTGCCCCCAATCCCTCCCAGCATCAGGGTCTTTTCCAATGAGTCAACTCTTCGCATGAGGTGGCCAAAGTACTGGAGTTTCAGCTTTAGCATCATTCCTTCCAAAGAAATCCCAGGGCTGAGCTCCTTCAGAATGGACTGGCTGGATCTCCTTGCAGTCCAAGGGACTCTCAAGAGTCTTCTCCAACACCACAGTTCAAAAGCATCAATTCTTTGGTGCTCAGCTTTCTTCACAGTCCAACTCTCACATCCATACATGACACTGGAAAAATCATAGCCTTGACTAGATGGACCTTTGTTGGCAAAGTAATATCTCTGCTTTTTAATATGCTATCTAGGTTGGTCATAACTTGCCTTCCAAGGAGTAAGCGTCTTTTAATTTAATGGCTGCAATCACCATCTGCAGTGATTTTGGAGCCCAAAATAATAAAGTCTGACACTGTTTCCCCATCTATTTTCCATGAAGTGATGGGACCAGATGTCATGATCTTCCTTTTCTGAATGTTGAGCTTTAAGCCAACTTTTTCACTCTCCACTTTCACTTTCATCAAGAGGCTTTTGAGTTCCTCTTCACTTTCTGCCATGAGGGTGGTGTCATCTGCATATCTGAGCTTATTGATATTTCTCCCAGCAATCTTGATTCCAGCTTGTGCTTCTTCCAGTCCAGCGTTTCTCATTATGTACCCTGCATAGAAGTTAAATAAGCAGGGTGACAATATACAGCCTTGACGTACTCCTTTTCCTATTTGGAACCAGTCTGTTGTTCCATGTCCAGTTCTGTTGCTTCCTGACCTGCATATAGGTTTCTCAAGAGGCAGAGCAGGTGGTCTGGTATTCCCATCTCTTTCAGAATTTTCCACAGTTTATTGTGATCCACACAGTCAAAGGCTTTGGCATAGTCAATAAAGCAGAAATAGATGTTTTTCTGGAACTCTCTTGCTTTCTCCATGATCCAGTGGATGTTGGCAATTTGATCTCTGGTTCCTCTGCCTTTTCTAAAACCAGCTTGAACATCAGGAAGTTCATGGTTCACATATTTCTGAAGCCTGGCTTGGAGAATTTTGAGCATTGCTTTACTAGCGTGTGAGATGAGTGCAACTGTGCGGTAGTTTGAGCATTCTTTGGCATTGCCTTTCTTTGGGATTGGAATGAAAACCGCCCTTTTCCAGTCCTGTGGCCACTGCTGAGTTTTCCAATTTTCTGGCATATTGAGTGGAGCACTTTCACAGCATCATCTTCCAGGATTTGAAATAGCTCAACTGGTCCCATCACTTCATGGGAAATAGATGGGGAAACAGACCATCTGTAAATATTTTCTTTATTTTCTTGGGCTACAAAATCACTGCAGATGGTGACTGCAGCCATGAAATTAAAAGACACTTGCTCCTTGAAAGAAAAGGTGACTAACCTAGACAGTATATTAAAAAGCAGAGACATTACTTTGCCCACAAAAGTCCATCTAGTCAAGGCTATGGTTTTTCCAGTAGTCATGTATGGATGTGAGAGTTGGACTATAAAGAAAGCTGAGCACCAAAGAATTGATGCTTTTGAACTGTGGTGTTGGAGAAGACTCTTGAGAGTCCCTTGGACTGCAAGGAGATCCAACCAGGCCTTCCTAAAGGAAATCAGTCCTGAATTATTCACTGGAAGGACTGATGCTGAAGCTGAAACTCCAATACTTTGGCCACCTGATGTGAAGAACTGACTCATTGGAAAAGACTCTGATGCTGGAAAAGATTGAAGGCAGAAGGAGATGGGGACAACAGAGGATGAGATGGTTAGATGGCATCACTGACTTGATGGACATGAGTTTGAGTAAGCTCCGGGAGTTGGTGATGGACAGGGAGGTCTGCTGTGCTGCAGTCCATGGGGTTGCAAAGAGTCGGACACGACTGAACAACTGAACTGAACTGAAATGGATGTAAGAGGGGCAACTTTTCTAATGCTGTTTTCAAGTCTTTGGTCATGGGTGTAAGAGCAGTCACCACTTTACAGGGCTCTCCTGGAGGCTGAGTAAGATTATGGCTGTCAGAGCTCTTTGTAAATTTAACACTGCTAGGCAATGATGCCTGGAGGTGAATGTAGCCTGGGAGAGAGCTCTGCTATATCAGAGTCCCTACCCAGGCCAGGTGCCCTTCCCTTAGACTGCATCTTGGGGCCTGGGGCAGTGGTCTGATTCTAGCTCCCTGTCTCTCTTTGCACCCTAGTCCAGCCTCCTTACCATGTTTCACCTTCATCATTGCTTTTTCCCTTGGGCCAGCCAGGATAGGACCCAGGAGTCCCAACATTGCAAAGTGTCCGCCTGCAGCCCACTCCTGCTGTGTTGGCTCTGATCCCATGGATAGGGAATAAAGAGTTTGCCTTGCAGATCCAGTGAGGGATTCCCTTGGAGACAAGAGCCATTAACCTTGCATGCAATTCAATTGCTTTTCTAGCCAACAGGCCAAGTCACCTGAGTCCTGGAAGGGAGAGGCAAAAGGGGATCAGTGGGACTTAGAATTGTTAAAACCACTGGAGTTTCTTCTTTCTCTCTCCAGGAGTGGGTGCTACCACTAAGTCGGTCCTCCATCTTCGTTCCAGATTCTGTATAGTAAAAGGCACCTACCTGGGCAAAGTTAGGTTCCCAGGAGTTCTTGTCCCCAAACGTCTTCCCAAAAGCCTGCTGGGATGCCTGAAACCGCCCGCCCCCCCATTATTGCTTCTACCTTTAGATCAGTTTTGCCTTCTGAAAATAAGGTTATACTCCTAATTTCAAAGTGGGGATTGATTAAAAAAAAATAAGAGTCAGGATATTTGAGAACCTTGGCATAGGAGGAAGGGGTAGAGCTGATAAGGTTTGGGAATAGTTATTAATTATAGCTGATGTTTACTTAGCCACTTACTAGGTGCCAGACACACGTATTAACTCATTTCATACAACAATGAAGCCACTACCCATTTCATAAGTGAGGTAGAGCCAGGTCGATAGTCAGTCTGGCTCCAGAGTCTGTTTTTTCTTTTTTTAAATAATTTAATTGATTAATTTTGGTTGTGCTCGGTCTTCACTGCAGCACGGGCTTTTCTCTAGTTGTGGTGAGTGAGGACTCCTCTCTAGATGCAGTGTGAGGGCTTCTCATCAGGTGGCATCTCTTGTTTCAGAGCACAGGCTCTAGGGTGTGTAGTCTTAAGTAGTTGCAGTTCCCAGGCTCCAGAGCACAGACTCAATAGTTGTGACACGTGGTCTTAGATGCTCCACAGCATGCGGGATCTTCCTGGATCAGGGATCAAACCTGTGTCTCCTGCATCGGCAGGTGGTTTCTTTCCTACTGAGCCACCAGGAAAGCCCCCAGAGTCTGTTCTTAATCATGGCACTAGACCATCTACAGGAGGAAGAGGAAGCAGGATGGGAAGCCATCAGCTCTAGGCCTCCTCAGGTACCACAGTGAAGGTTCTGAAACTCCAGGGTAGAATTCTGCTATGTCAGGTGCTTGCCTGGGATGGGGGTGAGGGTTTGGGCACTGGGGCCACTCTTCCTCCTCCCACTCAGACCTGGGCCACGGCTAGGGTGCTTGGTTTATGCTATCCCAGAATTTTAACTATCCTTCAGGGATGCGCTGAGTTTCTCTATAGCTTACAAAATGCTTTTCTATCTAATAGCCAGGTGCAGCTAGTGGAGTGGTTAAGAGCATGGACTCTGGAGCCCAACTGCCTGGGTTTGAATCTCAGCTCTGAGACTTGTGAGCTGTGCCCTTGGTCAAGCTATGGGAATCTCTTTATGCCTCAGTTTCCTCTATTATAAAATGGAATCTGTGAGGATGGTAATAGGATTTCTTGGAACTGTCTCATCTTATCTCCCCCAGTACGTCCATGGAATCATCATCTCTCACTTTGCAGGTATAGGCTAACTCTCTTGCCTAGAAACTCAGCTACTGAGCATTGAGGCTTGTAGGCAAACCTGGAGGGTGGGGTTTATAAAAAAAAGAGAGAGAGAGGAAGGGCAGGATCAGCCCTCATGGGGCAGCCAGAGCTGCTGGGCCCCAGCTGTTTGTTGACAAGCGGGAATGCAGAGCCAGTGGTTTTGTTTTGCTTGTGTGTGATTGAACATTTTCTGCTTCATTTCAATGAGGAGTGGCTGTATCAGCTTTTCTGAATGTTGCATACGTAGATCCCTTCCTCCATCACATCCTGTCACAGTCAGGCTTATAATAAACAGTGTAATTTTGTTGCTGTAGAGGCCCCTAGGATTGGAACACTGGGGAGAAGCCAGAAAATAGTTTCTTCTTCCCTGGACTCTCTTCCTGGAAATTGTTCCTTTCCCACCTCCCCTTGGTGGAGAGAGTAGAAATAACTTTTTCATATAATGCCCCCGTCTCCCTCACCCCCAGCCTACTGGTCCAGAACAGAGTCGCAAATTAGGCTGGGTGAATTGGGGTTCATCCCAGTGCAAGAAACTGCTTGGTCAAATCCTGTTTATGTCCACGAGGGTCTCCTGTCACCACCAGGTAATTAATTGTCTTCCTTTCTCTTGAGCAAAAGATGCAGTTAGTCAAGTGTGCTTGCCCTCTATTGTTCTGAAGTAAATCACAGGGCGCCCTGTGCATACTGTCCCAGAAGATAAATTTTATATATTTCAACAAGGGTTAAGAGTATATTTTGTTTGCTGAATTCCTGGGAGAACTGTCTCTCTGCTCAGAAATCATGCATGCTGCTGCTACTGCTGCTAAGTGGCTTCAGTCGTGTCCGACTCTGTGCGACCCCATAGATGGCAGCCCACCAGACTCTCCCGTCCCTGGGATTCTCCAGGCAAGAACACTGGAGTGGGTTGCATACTTGCTGATTAATGACCTGACCAGTGTACCTGCCTGGGGAAAGATAATAGTTGTGATTGGGTGTCACTAGCTCCCATCATTTCTGCCTCCAGGGAAGCCATGGTAACAGGCAGAGCTCCTCTCCTCCCTGAAGCAGTTGTCCTGTTGTACACACAGATCTTCACTCTGAAATATGGGCAACCCTTTCAGATTCTGCCCTAAAGTTCAAGTGAGCAACGCAGGTCCAGTGTTTTCTAAAAACAGGCCCCAAATTTCATATTTCTGTATGATAATAGGTATTTATTTATTTTCAGTTTTTAAAAATTCTCTGGCTGTGCCATGTGGCATGTGGTCTCTTAGTTCCCTGACCAGGGATTGAATGTGTGTCTCCTGTTTTGGAGGTGCAGAGTGTTAACCACTGGACCACCAGGGAAGGCCAGTTTAGGTTTTTAAAAGTTGCCAAATGTTTCAGTTAACAGTTCACTTCAGTTGCTCAGTCCTGTCAAACTCTTTGTGACCCCATGGACTGCAGGCAGCATGCCAGACTTCCCTGTCTATCACCAACTCCTGGAGCTTGCTCAAACTCGTGTCCATCAAGTCAGTGATGCCATCCAACCATCTCATCCTCTGTTGTCCCTTCTCCTTCTGCCTTCAATTTTTCCCAGCATCAGGCTGTTTTCCAATGAGTCAGTTCTTCACATCAGGTGGCCAAAGTATTGGAGTTTCAGCTTCAGCATCAGTCCTTCCAACGAATATTCAGGACTGATTTCCTTTAGGAAGGTCTGGTTGGATCTCCTTGCAGACCAAGGGACTCTCAAGAGTCTTCTCCAACACCACAGTTCAAAAGCATCAATTCTTTGGTACTCAGCTTTCTTTATAGTCCAACTCTCACATCCATACATGACTGCTAGAAAAACCATAGCTTTGACTAGATGGGCCTTTGTTGGCAAAGTAATGTCTCTGTCTAGGTTGGTCATACCTTTTCTTTCAAGGAGCAAGTGTCTTTTAATTTCATGGCTGCAGTCACCATCTGCGGTGATTTTGAAGCCCAAGAAAATACTGTCTGTCACTGTTTCCATTGTTTCCCCTTCTATTTGCCATGAAGTAATGGGACCGGATGCCATCTTTAATTTTCTGAATGTTGAGTTTTAAAGCAACTTTTTCACTCTCCTCTTTCACTTTCATCAAAAGGTTCTTCTTCACTTTCTGGCATAAGGGTGGTGTCGTCTGCATATCTGAGGTTATTGATATTTCTCCTGGCAATCTTGATTCCAGCTTGTTCTTCATCCAGCCTGGCATTTCTCATGATGTACTCTGCATATAAGTTAAATTAGCCAGGTGACAATACACAGCCTTGACATACTCCTTTCCCAATTTGGAACCAGTCCGTTGTTACATGTCTGGTTCTAACTGTTGCTTCTTGACCTGCATACAGATTTCTCGGAGGCAGGTAAGGTGGTCTGGTATTCCCACCTCTTGAAGAATTTTCTACAGTTTGTTGTGATCCACACAGTCAAAGGCTTTGGTGTAGTCAATGAAGCAGAAGTAGATGTTTTTCTGGAACTCTCTTGCTTTCTCTATGATCCATCAGATGTTGGCAATTTGATCTTTGGTTCCTCTGCCTTTTCTAAATCCAGCTTGAACATCTGGAAGTTCTCAGTTCACATACTGTTGAAACCTGGCTTTGAGAATTTTGAGCATTACTTTGCTAGTGTGTGAGATGAGTGCAACTGTGCGGTAGTTTGATCATTCTTTGGCATTGCCTTTCTTTGGGATTGGAATGAAAACTGACCTTTTCCAGTTCTGTGGCCACTGCTGAGTTTTCCAAATTTGCTGGCATATTGAGTGGAGCACTTTCACAGCATCATCTTTTAGGATTTGAAATAGCTCAACTGGAATTAACAGTTAATAGTTGCTTGCTAACAAATCACCTTGAAGTTTAGTGGTTAAAAATAGCAGTTATTTATTGTTTCTAATGCTTCTGTGTTTTGTCTGGGTGCAGCTGGGCAGTTCTGCTCCATATGGTGTCAGCTGGGGTCACTCACTTGAAGGCATTCAGCGGGGCTGGATGCTGTTGCTCGCATGTCTGGTGCCTCAGATGGAATGGCTGGAATGGATGGTGATGCTGGCTGGTTCTCTCTCCACATCGTCTCTACCCTAAGCTTATTTTTAGAGTGGCTTGATCCTAAAAAGGTGAAAATGGGGTCTTCAAAGACTCTTAGGGTCTAGGCCCAGAAATTGCACATTATTACTTCTTTTGAATTCTACTGGTCAAACCAAGATGCATATCTAGCCCAGATTCAAGGTGCAGGAAAGAAATTGGTGGAAGGTCTAACATGTGTATACAGGCATGGGAGCTATCTCTCTGGACAGTCTACCACAGCAACTAACTCATGTCATTAAAACACACATACCTGTATGTGTACATATAACTGATTCACTTTACAGCAGAAACCAACACAACATTGTAAGTTAACTATACTCCAATAAAAATTAATTTCACACACACGTATCTGCAGGTCATAGTGGCCCACAGATGTAACTTCTACTTGAAACTTTTAAGAAATTCACCTGGAAATCCTTCATGACCATGGGTCTTTTTATACTTGCTGCTCCCAGCAAGGAGTGTAGCAAGAGAAGGAGACTCGGGCTTTTTCTGGTGTTCCTGAGACCTTTGTTCGTTGAAGGAAAAGAAGTCAGAAGCTTAGGCACTGCCCATGTCTATTATTAATTCTTTCTTATTAACCTCCTTTAGGACTACTTCCATCCATGAGCCTGAATCCCAAAGCTGCCCATTTATAACCTGGAGGGAAGAAGACCAAATGATTGATGAGATTTCTTTTAATACCTAGTGGGTGCATCAGCTTTAGCCTAAGAAATCACTGTTGGGTTTTAATCAGGCCTGTTTTGATTAGGTTGGGGGTTCCCAGGTGGCGCTAGTGGTAAAGAACCCATCTGCCAATGCAGGAGATGTAAGAGGCATGGGTTCGATCCCTGGGTGGGGAAGATCGCCTGAAGGAGGGCATGGCGACTGACTTCAGTATTCTGGCATGGAGAATCCAATGGACAGAGGAGCCTGGTGGACTACAGTCCATGGTGTCACAGAGTTGGACATGACTGAAGTGACTTAATCAGGCTTAAGTCAGATAATCACGATGGTGTGATCACTGACCTAGAGCCAGACATCCTGGAATGTGAAGTCAAGTGGGCCTTACAAAGCATCACTACAAACAAAGCTAGTGGAGGTGATGGAATTCCAGTTGAGCTGTTCCAGGTCCTGAAAGATGATGCTGTGAAAGTGCTCCACTCAATATGCCAGAAAATTTGGAAAACTCAGCAGTGGCCACAGGACTGGAAAAGGGCAGTTTTCATTCCAATCCCAAAGAAAGGCAATGCCAAAGAATGCTCAAACTACCTCACAATTGCACTCATCTCACACACTAGTAAGGTAATACTTAAAATTCTCAAAGCCAGGCTTCAGCAATATGTGAACTGTGAACTTCCTGATGTTCAAGCTGGTTTTAGAAAAGGCAGAGGAACCAGAGATCAAATTGCCAACATCCGCTGGATCATGGAAAAAGCAAGAGAGTTCCAGAAAAACATCTATTTCTGCTTTATTGACTATGCCAAAGCCTTTGACTGTGTGCATCACAATAAACTGTGGAAAATTCTGAAAGAGATGGGAATACCAGACTACCTGATCTGCCTCTTGAGAAATCTGTATGCAGGTCAGGAAGCAACAGTTAGAACTGGACATGGAACAACAGACTGGTTCCAAATAGGAAAAGGAGTTCGTCAAGGCTGTATATTGTCACCCTGTTTATTTAACTTATATGCAGAGTACATCATGAGAAATGCTGGGCTGGAAGAAACACAAGCTGGAATCAAGATTGCCGGGAGAAATATCAATAACCTCAGATATGCAGATGACGCCACCCTTATGGCAGAAAGTGAAGAGGAACTCAAAAGCCTCTTGATGAAAGTGAAAGTGGAGAGTGAAAAAGTTGGCTTAAAGCTCAACATTCGGAAAAGGAAGATCATGGCATCCGGTCCCACCACTTCATGGGAAATAGATGGGGAAACAGTGGAAAAAATGTCAGACTTTATTTTTCTGGGCTCCAAAATCACTGCAGGTGGTGACTGCAGCCATGAAATTAAAAGATGCTTACTCCTTGGAAGGAAAGTTATGACCAACCTAGATAGCATATTCAAAAGCAGAGACATTACTTTGGCAACAAAGGTCCGTCTAGTCAAGGCTATGGTTTTTCCAGTGGTCATGTATGGATGTGAGAGTTGATCTGTGAAGGCTGAGCACCGAAGAATTGATGCTTTTGAAGTGTGGTGTTGGAGAAAACTCTTGAGAGTCCCTTGGACTGCAAGGAGATCCAACCTGTCCATTCTAAAGGAGATCAGCCCTGGGATTTCTTTGGAAGGACTGATGCTAAAGCTGAAACTCCAGTACTTTGGCCACCTCATGTGAAGAGTTGACTCATTGGAAAAGACCCTGGTGCTGGGAGGGATTGGGGGCAGGAAGAGAAGGGGACGACAGAGGATGAGATGTTTGGATGGCATCACTGGCTCGATGGACGTGAGTCTGAGTGAACTCCGGGAGTTGGTGATGGACAGGGAGGCCTGGCATGCTGCGATTCATGGGGTCGCAAAGAGTCGGACACGACTGAGCGACTGAACTGAACTGATTGCATAACATAATTATATTTTTATAATTGTCTATTACCTGTCTCCTCCCACTAGAATGCAGGCTCTGAGAGGACAGGGACATTGTTTTATTCTCGTCTGCATCTCTAGCACCCAGAACAGTGTTTGATACTCAGATGGTGGTCAGTATTTGTAGAGTAATAGGGTTCTTTGGACATGAAAAAAGCAACAGCTCACTCCCAGGATGTGGTCTAAAACAGTGGTTCCTAAACTGTGAGCCAGGCATCTTTGGAGGTCCTTGGATCTTGGTGGGAGATTGCGGGTGGCAGGGAGGATCTGTGAAGTGAAACATGTTTGTAACACTCAGTTCAGTTCAGTTCAGTTGCTCAGTCGTGTCCGATTCTCTTTATGACCCCATGAATCGCAGCATGCCAGGCCTCCCTGTCCATCACCAACTCTCGGAGTTCACTCAGACTCAGGTCCATAGAGTCAGTGATGCCATCCAGCCATCTCACTACTGAGACATTATTTGCCTTTTTCATTCTTATTCGCTCATGAATATACAGTGGAATTTTCCAAAGATTGAATGGCATGATATTGCTGCAATTAAATGCAGAAGCAGACATGGGACTCCAGCTGCCTTCTATTTAGCCAGACACTAAAGAGGTCTGCAGAATTGCCAAACAATGCCCTCTGCTCTTCACTGATGGGGACACAGTGAGAAAGCAGCTGTCTACAATCTAGGAAGTGGGTCCTCACCAGAACGTGAGTGTGCTGGCACCCTGATCTCAGACTTTCCAGTCTCCAGAACTGTGAGAAATAAATCTGTTGTTTAAGCCAAAACAAAACAAGTAATAACACAATGCCACCCTTCTCACTACTTTTTTAATGTGTCTTTGGAAAATACAATTAACTTAAATAAAATTGTGTTTTTTATGTTAACATGCAATTTATTTTCATTATGTTGAATGGATGAACACATAAATATTTTTAAATGTTTAAGTTATAACAGTGCTGCTGCTGCTAAGTCACTTCAGTCGTGTCCGACTCTGTGCGACCCCACAGACTGTAGCCTGCCAGGCTCCTCTGTCCATGGGATTCTCCAGGCAAGAATACTGGAGTGAGTTGCCATTTCCTTCTCCAAAAGTATTCTAGGGATAGTCATGTATGATATTGACTGTTTATTATTGGTCCAAAAGGTTTAATTTGTTTGGAAAAATACACATAAAATATTTTTGTTTTCATCGTCATTTACACATATAACAAAAGAATAAAGCAGCCAGATCTTTGAAATCAAAGAGTAAAATACAGATTCAAATTAGCTTCAGTTTCTAAAATTAAAAACCAAGCAAGGAAAGTAATAATATATGTCTTATTATATAATGAGCAGCCATAAAATGATCAATTCATGAAAGGAAGGCTGACTTGATAACAGACTAGCTCCAAGAGACAGATGAATAAATCAGACACAAATTGTCAAGGATCTGGCAGTCACACCCTCTAATAATCACACTCATTGAAAATGCCCACGGGAGGCCGGGTAATGACCGCTGTTACAGTTGCTGGGTCTTGAGTCGGAGAAAGGAGTTTGTCTTATGACTTATCTGATACCTTTCCAATGAATACCTCTTCTGCTTACATTAGCTAGAGCTGGCTTCTTCGGTTGACAGCCAAGAGCCCTTGGTTGTCTTGTAATCTTCAAGATTGATCAAGGAATCAATGTTGACTGTTTGATCAAGGAATCTTCAACATGCAGGAGATTATTTACTGCCTTGGGAATGGCTGAAATCACGCAGGGATATGAGTTAAACGATAGTTTAAGTGGACTATAGACAGAGGAATAACAGTTTTGCTTTTTCTTTAGGGAGATGTTTGAAGGATAAATACAAGAAAGAAGTTGAAAGCACTGAAGAAAGAGGACTATTGATGGATTAAAATCTCTGAGGAGGGACTTCCCTGGTGGTCCAGTGGTTTACGACTCGAAGCTTCTACTGCAGGGGGCACCAGTTCAATTCTTGGTTGGGGAAAAGATCCTGAAAGCTGTGTACAGTGGAAAAAAAAAAAAAAATCCCTGAGGCCATAAAAAGGGTGGAAATCAGAGTAAAGTTGGGGACGGGGAGTTGGCCTTAGCCTGGAGAGGATGGGGAGACAGTCCCTTAGTTTTGTATAACAAAATACCACAGACTCAGCAGCTTATAAATAACAAAAATCTATTTCTCACTTTTCTGGAAGCTGGAGGTCCAAGGTCACACACAGTTGGGAGTGTGTGTGGGTCTTCTTCTGGGATGCAGACATTTATTGTACCCTTACAATGATGGAAGGGGCTAGGGAGCTTTTTGGGGGTCTCTTTCATAAGATCTACAAGGGCTACAGTCCACGGGTTGCAAAGAGTCGGACACGACTGAGCGACTTCACTTTCACTTTCATAAGATCACTAATCCCTGGTTTCTTCCCCCAAACCTCACTTCCTAATTATATCACATCACGGGTTAGGATTCAACATATCAGTTTGAAGGGGCCCCAATATTCAGCCTATAGCAGCATCTCTTCCTCTGGGAACAAGCAGGAATGAGAAAAGGATAGAGGGGCATCTTAGTCAACTTTTCCCCCTGAAAGAGTAGAGGTTAACCACTGGGACTAAATGGAGTGGGCACTATTGGGAGGAATTATCCCCAGTAGTGGAGGAGGGCATGGCAACCCACTCGAGTATTCTTGCCTGGAAAATCCCCATGGACTGAGATTGGCCACTGGCGGGCTACAGTCCATAGGGATGCAAAGAGTCGGATGCCACTTAGCACTTAGCGACTTAGCATACACATCCCTAATGGGCTTTTGCAGGTTCCGCTTTCGAGGATATCAGCTGATAGGAGTTTATTGAGAGGAGACCTAGGAAAGAAAGCAACACTATTATTGATCATTCATTAATTCCAAATATGTTTGGAGTTTCTGCTATGTGACAGACACTGATGTGGGTGCTGGGTATATGGCAATGAACAACACAAGAACTGTCCTTGCTCAGTGGAGCTGGCATTCTAGTGAAATAAAAATAGCCCAGTAAATGTGCTCATCACCACCTCCATGGCACTGAGTCAGCGAATGAGCCGAACCCCATTGGCTCAGCACACAGAATGAAGCGCATGGCCCCCTGAAGGCGCCTAGTTGGTAGCAGGCCACTCTCTAGTGTGGCAGACAGTGCTGGTACCCTCCTTAGTATCCGTTCTCCCAGTCTTCCTTACTAATACAACCTTGGTTTTACTGGAAGATACAAGGTGACCAGTTAAAAAACTAAAATGTGTCACATGGTCACTTCTGTGCCACATAGGAGTGATTATGTGACAGTTTAGGACAAAGAGAGATAAATGAAAATTGTTGGGTAGGGCTTTCTGGAACGTTCATTAAATGGGCGTGCAGACTCGGCTGGCGTGCCCTTTGCTCCGTGCCCTTCTACCTTTCAGATGTCTGCAATGCAACCATGATGGCTGAGGCTGGGGAGACATTGCGAGAGTCTGAGGAAATGGCCAAGAGATTTGCAGAGATTTCTACCCTGAATCTTTTTATTTTTTTTCCAAATTGAAGTATAGTTGATTTACAATATTGTGTTAATTTCTGCTGTACAATCAAGTGACTCAGTTATACATATATGGGGCTTCCCTGTTGGCTCAGGTGGTAAAGGATCCACCTGCAATGCAGTAAACCTGGGTTTGATCCCTGGGTTGGGAAGATCCCCTGAAGATGGGAATGGCTACCTAATCCAGTATACTTTGCTGGAGAATTCCATGGGCAGAGGATCCTGGTGGCTATAATCCACAGGGTCACAAAAAATCAGACATGACTGAACAACTAACACTTACTTATACACATATACTTTCTTTTTTTTTTTTTTTGGCCTTGCCATGAGGTTTGTCGGATCTCAGTTACCTGATCAAGGATTGAACCTGGGCCATGGCAGTGAAAGCCTAGAATCCTAACCACTAGGCAACAGGGGAACTCCCTACACATTCTTTTTCATATTCTTTTTCATTATGGCTTGTTATAGGCTATTAAATATAGTTCCCTGTGCTGTACAGTAGGACTTTGTTATTTATCCATTCTATATATACTGGTTTGCAGCTGCTCATTCAAATTCCTAATCCATCCCTCATTTACCCTCTTGGCAACCACATGTCTGTTTCTTTGTCCGTTGAATCTGTTTCCGTTTCACAGATAAGTTCATTAGCGTCATATTTTGGATTCCATATAGAAGTGATATCACATGACATTTGTCTTTCTTTTCCTTTTTTCTATTTGGCTGTGCCCTGCGGTATGTGGGATCTTTGTTCCCTGACCAGGGATGGAGCCCATTCCCCCTGCAGTGAAAGCATGGAGTTTTAACCACTGGACCACCAGGGAAGTCTCTGTCTTTCTCTTTCTGACTTACTTCACTTAGTATGATAATCTCTAGGTCTATCCATGTTGCTGCAAATAGTATTCTTTTGTTCCTTTTTATGGCTGAGTAGTACTGTGGCACCCCACTCCAATACTCTTGCCTGGAAAATCCCATGGACGGAGGAGCCTGGTAGGCTGCAGTCCATGGGGTCGCGAAAAGTCAGACACTACTGAGCTACTTCACTTTCACTTTTCACTTTCATGCATTGGAGAAGGAAATGGCAAACCACTCTAGTGTTCTTGCCTGGAGAATCCCAGGGTTGGGGGAGCCTGGTGGGCTGCCGTCTCTCAGGTCGCACAGAGTCAGTCGGACACGACTGAGGCGACTTGGCAGCAGCGGCAGTATTCCATTATATATATACACCACATCTTCTTTATCCATTCATCTGTCAATGGACATTTTAGGTGGTTTTCATGTTTTGGCTATCGTGAATAGTGCTGCTATGAACACAGGAGAGCATGCATCTCTTTGAATTACGGTTTATTCTGGATATGTCCCCAGGAGTGGGATTGCTGGATCATATGGCAACTCTATTTTTAGAGTTGGTATTTATCATTGGTATTTTGAGGAACCTCCATACTGTTTTCCATAATGGCTGCACCAACTTACATTCCTACCAAGAGTGTGGGAGGATTCTCTTTTCTCCACACCTTCTCTAGCATTTGTTATTTGTAGACTTCTTTTTTTTAATTTTTAATTCTTTTAATATAAATTTATTTATTTTAATTGGAGGCTAATTACTTTACAATATTGTATTGGTTTTGCCATACATCAACATGAATCCGCCACGGGTGTACACGTGTTCCCCATCCTGAACCCCCCTCCCACCTCCCTCCCCGTACCATCCCTCTGGGTCATCCCAGTGCACCAGCCCCAAGCATCCTGTATCATGCATCGAACCTCGACTGGTGATTCATTTCATATATGATATTATACATGTTTCAATGCCATTGTAGACTTCTTAATGATGGTCATTCTGATCAGTGTGAAGTGGTATCTCATTGTAGTTTTGATTTGCATTTCTCTAATAATTAATGATGTTGAGCATCTTTTCATTTGCCTATTGACCATCTGTATGTCTTTGAAGAAATGTCTATGTAAGTCTTCTGCCCATTTTTTGATTGGGTTATTTGTTTTCATTGTTGTTGAGCCTTATGAGCTCTTTGCATGTTTTTGGAAATTAGTCCCTTGTCAGCCACCTTGTTGCAAATATTTTCTCCTATTCTATAGGTTGTTTTTCCTTTATGTTTAGGGTTTCCTTTGCTGTACAAAAGCTAAGTTAGATTAGGTCCCATTTATTTATTTATTTATTTATTTATTTTTGCTTTTATTTCTATTGCCTTGGAGGACTGATCTAAGAAAACATTGGTATGATTTATGTCAGAGAATGCTTTGTCTGTGTTCTCTTCTAGGAATTTTATGGTGTCATGTCTTATATTTAAGTCTTTAAGCCATTTTCAGTTTATTTTTGTGTATGGTATGAAGGTGTATTCTAACTTCATTGATTTACATGCAGCTGTCCAACTTTCCCAACACCACTTGCTAAAGAGACTGTCTTTTCCCCAATGTATGCTCTTGTCTCTTTTATCTAAGATTAATTGACCATGGGTATGTGGGTTTATTTCTGGATTCTCTATTCTGTTCCATTGATCCATATGTCTGTTTTTGTGCCAGTGCCATACAATTTCGATTATTTTAGCTTTGTAGTATTGTCTGAAGTCTGGGAGGGTTATGCCTCCTACTTCATTTTTTTCACCCTTAAGACTGCTTTGGCAATTTGGGGTCTTTTATGGTTGGCTATAAATTTCAGTATTTTTTGTCCTATTTCTGTGAAGAATATCATGGGTAATTTGATAGGGATATTGCTTTGAGTAGTATGGCTGTTTTTAACAATATTAACTCTTCCAAATCCAAGAGCAATTAATTTCCTTTATTAATGTTTTGTAGTTCTCAGCCAAAAAGTTTTTTGCTTCCTTGGTCAGGTCTATTTCTAAGCATTTTTTTTTTTGGTGGGGGGGGGTGTGGTTTTAAAAGGGATTGTCTTTTTGCATTCCTTTTCTGATATTTCATTATTAGTATAAAGAAATGCAACTGATTTCTATATGTTGATCTTGAATCCTGCTACCTTGCTAAATTCATTTATCAGTTCTAGTAGTTTTTCTGTGGAGTCTTTAGGGTTTTCTATATATATCATCATGTCATCTGCATATAAGGACAATTTTACCTCTTATCTTCCAATTTGGAATCACTTTATTTCTTTTTCTTGTCTGATAGCTATGACTAGACTCCCAATACTATGTTGAATAGAAGTGATGAGAGTAGGTATCCTTGTCTTATTCTAGATTTTAGTAGGAAGGCTTCTAGCTTTTCACCACTGAGTATTATATTGGTTACGGTTTTGTCATAAATAGCTTTTATTATGTTGAAATATGTTCCCTCTATACCCACTTTGTCTACCCTGAATCTTCAAGTCGCTGAGCCAACTCAATTATTCCTAGACTTCTCATTATGTAAGGAAAAGACCTATCTTGTTGAACTCACTGTTATTTGAGTTTTCTGTTACATGTAGCCAAGCTAAATCTATACATGATACACCAAGAATCATGTGCTTGTGACCTGTGGTGGCCATGAGAGTGACTTCTTACATCTTTGATGACAGGGAGCACAATTGACCAAGGGACCCAGCTGCTGCATTCTGAAACCCATCACTGCTTTCGTGCCAGGGCCAAATTTCCCATAGGCTGTTCCTGGCTAATGAATGAGCACAGATGGGATATTAAGGCAGGCCCATTCCTTGGAGATAGAAGGATAATGGGTGGCTTTGGCTGGAAAACTCCCCAATAGTGTTGCTGAACTTTCCTTAGAACTGTACTGAAGTCTAGGATGCTTCCATCCAATTTCCTTTTTCCCTCTTTCCTTCACTCAGGCTCAGACTTGTAGCGTGGTCTGATGTTTCTCCTAGGCTCACCTGGCTCCCTCTTCATTTTCTCTAACAAATCACTCTGAAAGGTTGTTATGTTGTAGCCACATGTTCCGGGAAACACACTCACTCAGAAGGACAATGCAGATAGTGGCGTGCAGTTTATTACACTGGCAGGTCCGAGGCAGAGTCTCCTCTTAGCCAAGGACCCCAACCAGTTTTTGTGAAAACCTTATATACCCTAAGTGTATGTGCCCAAACCCACCTCGCCGAATTCCCTGAAGCTAGTCTGAACAAAGGAAAAGAAAGATACAATCGAAGTTAACCTGTGATTCATATGCCTTAAGCCTAGGTAGTTAACAGTGGACAATTATCAATAGGCCTGTGGTCATACTCCAATAAGCATAATAGAATTTATGATTCTATTCAGTTACACAGATAATTAGGGTATTCTTTTGGGCGATGGAGAGTCTAGGTATGAGCCCTGGGGCTCTTCCATCTGGGGGTCTGGTTTTCCAGTTGGTATGTCGTTTCCGTAGATACTGGGCACATAGCTCAAAGTCCACAGTCCACCTCCAGGTGGAGTCCTGCTTTCAAGATGGAGCCTGTTCTGTCTGTTTCCTCCTTCAGTTGCTGAACCATGAAAGACACCAGGATTCTTGGCCTCCGGAGGAGAAGAATTCAATCCGTGGCCAGAGATGAGGCTCGATCACTCAGAGCTTTTGTGTAATAAAATTTTATTAAAGTATAAAAGAGATAGAGAAAGCCTCTGACAGAGACCTCAGAAGGGGGCAGAAAGAGTACTCCCCTGCTAGTCTTTAGCCAGATATTATATAGCTACTAGCAGTCTGCTAACTGGAGAAAGGAAATGTCTCAAAACTCAGAGAATAGCACCAGGCCCCTCACCCACAACATGCATTGAGATAACATTGGCACCAGGTGAGTCATCCCAGGCCATAAAACGATTGATATGAATCTTGATGAAAAGCATTTTATCTTACGTGTTTTTTTTTTAATCACAATGAAAAATAAAATTTAAAAAAAGCTTTCGATTTTAGCTCAGGGAAACCACTGTAAAAGATTTGGGAAACTATAAAAACTTGAGTCTTCACTCACATTACTTTGCAAGTATCCTAAAGCTCTTATCTGTGTTATAGAATGTGGAAGTCTAGACAATTTGTTATAGGCATGTTCTACAAGAAATGTGGAATTCCATTCAGCAGACCCATACTCAAAGAAAAAGCCTCAGCATTACATCAGAGGATTTTTTTAGTGAACAACTTGACAAAATGATTGGGTGGGGCCTCCCAAGTGGCGCTAGTGGTAAAGAACCTGCCTGCCAGTGAAGGAGACATAAGAGACACAGGTTCAATCCCTGGGTCAGGAAGATCTCCTGCAGAAGGGCACAGCAACCCATTCCAGTATTCTTGCCTGGAGAATCCCATGGACAGAGGAACCTGGCGGGCTACAGTCCATAGGGTCAGACACGACTGAAGCAACTTAGCTTGCATTATATCAAAAGATTGGCAAGTTTAAGTTTTAACTTAAAACACATTTATATGTTTTAAGTTAAAACATGCGTAAATACAAACCATTTTTTATGATACTTTTTTTAAACTGACTTTTTTTGTTGTTGAACTGAGAAAGTCCTGGTTTCAGTTGCATCAGATAAGAGGGCTTCTACTGAAATAATGATAGTATATGTGAATTGCTTTATTGCACAATAATTATATGCCCAGTGTAAATGGCTTGAGAATAGCTTCAGCAGAATTATGAGCAGAGAGGAGGGATATTTCAGGCATCATGAAGAGGCTGGTAAACAGGGCTCTGGGAATAACGTCCTTCAAGATTGAAGGACCTGTTTGGCAGTGCTGAGAGGACTGGAAGAAGAGAAGGCTGTAGTCCAAGAGGCAAGAGGGGAGAATGAGATTCTTGGGCAAAACCGTTCCTGGTGATGGATGAAAAGTCCCATGGTGAGGCCATGGGAACAGGGTGGTGGCTGAAGGAGAGACAAAGGTCACTGGAGTGAGGAGGTCAGCTATAGAGACAAGGCCAGGGTAGGTGGGTCATCCAATGAACTAGAAGGTCTTCTACACTGGCCGCAAGATTGGGCCTGGAGGAGAAATTAGGGGCCAGTGATGTGCTGGAAGCAGCTTGTACTGGCTCATGAGAGCCAAATGTTAAATTTTCAGTTTTATGATCTGGTTGTTAAACACAGCCATTATTAAAAATTTAATTATATTACCTATAATGAAGTCAACTATATTAAAACAAAGATAGTAAATATTTAAAACTAATCACTTTTTAATAACTTTATGACATTTTACTGCTCATGTTCTTAAAATTATTTATGTTTCTTATCTCTGTGTGGTGGAAATACTATACAATGGTGTGCTATGGTGCATCTTTGCTCAACTGTCTCCAGTGACATTACGTTGATAACTCAAAATCAGCCATGATGGAAATATTTACATCACAGGAATTTGAAATTCTACAATTGCAGAGCTTGATTTATTGTTTTGTTGTTTATCTGCACTCACTCATCAATTGCAGCTGTAGGTTGGCTGTAGATACAAGAGTTAAAGAAAAACCAATGAAAGCATTCGGTGGGAATCAATTGGCTATATGAAATTTACAATGAGTACTGTATGTTTTATTATGTGTTGTTTATGTCACATACATATCAGTAAAACAATAAATATATGTGTATATTTATGAATATATTTCTCATAAAGAGCCAGTTGTTAAACATTTAGCAAATGTACCTCTGAACTAAGGTCTCATCTCCCTGAGCCTGGCACTGGGATGATGGTGAGCAATTCATATGGGGCTCTGCTCCTTCCCCACAGCCCCAGAACTCACAGGCTCATGAGGAGTCAAGACATCTAGGTAACAACACAGCACTGAGTGGCAGAGAGAGAAGCAGCAAGACGAGGTGTCTAGTCTCAGCAGCCATCCTGAGGCGTGAGACTCATGTGGGCACTCAAAGGACGAGTAGGAATCAGCCAGCCAGACAGACCACACGAGCTAAACCCAGCTGTTGACAGAAACAATGAAGGACAGAAGGCAGGAAGTTGCGGGACACAGGGCATGGTGTGTCTGCCAGAGAGAAACCAGAAGGCTCTGGGGTGCTCCACCTGGCCTCGTGGTACTCAGAGGGTGGAGTAAGGGCAGCTTCTACTAGCAAGGGTCCTCTGGACCCCAGTCCTTAAGAGTAGAATTTCCGGGCAAAGCGGTGGGGTGGGAGTCAGATGAGGGGGAGAGAGGATGGAACAGCATGTGCAAAGGCAAAGAGGTAAAGGGAATCTGAATTCTTAGAGCTGCAGGCAGTGCTGGGTGACAGCCGCAGTAGAGAGCCTCAGGAGGGTTCTCAGCAGGAGAGTGGTGAGGCTGAGATCCCTGAGACTGCTTGGAGAAGAATGGCTTGAGAGAGTGTCAGGTGGGGAAGCAGTAAAGAATGCAATGTCTTTGAGGAGACTATCGCAGAGGTGATGGAAGAGGGTAGTGGGTATGGGAAAGCAGAATTGATGGGACTTAATTTTCAGGGTCTGGCTTGGGTAACTGAGGTCTGACATAATCATTTTTTTTAAAGAGTACCCACCAATTATTGTGTAGAATATTCTTCAAATTGGGTTTGTCTGATGTTTTCCTTGTGATTAAATTGAGGCTATGCATTTTGGAGGTAAGAATATCGCAGTCAGTGAAGCATATCAGAAGGCGCACAATGTCAGGGTGTCTTATCACTGATGATAGAGCCAATTTTGGAGCAGGATCACAGGAGGAGGCACAAATAGGGTGGAAAATATCTGGGGTTCCAGCTTGGGATAGGACTGGAATGCAGAAGAGAATTCAGACCAGAGACAGAGCTCTGGGAGCCTAGGGCACTGAAGAGGTAGCAGAGGACTTTGCAGGGGGCAAGGTTGCCGGAGAATAAGGTATCAGGCTGAGGAGGGGGAAGGGAGACCATGGAGGTAAAAGCCAGATTGGCTTTGCAATATATTCATATCTAACTTTTCAGGCAGATGAAGACTGGAACTTGACCTGTGGATTTGGGATCTAGGGACTCAGCCAGTGACCACAGCCAGAGCTTACCAGGCCAGGCCCAGGCTGGGATTTGTGAAGAGTACTTTCTATCTGGACAGTTAGCTGAAGCACGCTGGGAGGGGCACTCCTGTTCTAATTCGATGAGTGTGAGCACTGGATGTTGCCTATTCAGAGCTGCTGGCAAGGCTGCAAGGGGTGGTGGTGATGAAAATGAGCTGTGTATAGGCCAGCAGGCTGCCCAACACCCAGCACTTTTAGCTGCCAGCAAAGCAACCTAGCTGATGGAGCATTAGCCCTACAAGTGTTGGTGGATGCCAAGCGCAAGTGCAGCCGTGGCCGCCCCCAAGTGGTCGATTGGAGGCACTGCCTGTAGAAGAGCAGCCATGAGGGGTGGTCCTTGACCTGGGTTTCACAGGTAGGCAAGAGGTTGGAGGTGTGGAATCATCTTTGTTCGCCAGATTCAGGCTGCCTCAGGGATCCCTATTTTTTTTTTTTTTTAACACTAACAGCCCTTTCAGTTCAGTTCAGTTCAGTCGCTCAGTCGTGTCTGACTCTTTACTGAGTTATAATCAGTAAGTTTTCAGTTTGGTAAGTTTAGGTACTTTTATATGCCTTATAACTATCAACCCAAACAAAATCTAGAATATTTCCACCACCCAGAAATTTCTTTTACATCCCTTTCCTGTCAGTCTACCCCCATCCCCAACCAGGAACCACTTTTCTCCTGTCACATTAATTTTCCTGTTTTTGAACTTCCTATCAGTGGAATCGCATAGTATGTCTTTGTTTTTGCTTTTGGCTGCTTGCCCAGTATGCAGGATCTTAGTTTCTCTCTTGAACCTGGGATAACTGCAGTGGAAGCGCTGAGTCCTAACCACTGGGCCACCAGGGAATGCCCCCCTTAGTATGTATTTTTTTGATCTGCCTTATTTTGCTCAACATAATGTTTTTGAGATTCACTCATGTTGTAGTTATCAATTGCTCATTCATTTGTACTTCTGATTCCATTGTTTGAATATACAATCATTTATTTATACATTTTCTTGTTGATGCCTGTCTCTGGGTTTTAATTACTACAGATAAAGTTGCAATGAATTTGCAAGTCTCTTGTGAATATATGTTTTTATTTTTCTTGGGTGTATACATAGGAGTAGAACTGATAGATTAGATGGTAACTCTCAGTTTAACTCCTTGAGGAACTGCCAAACTGTGTTCCAAAGCAGCTGCACCATTTACATTCCTTCCAGCCATGTATAAAGGTTCCAATTTCTCCCCATCCCTGTTGTACTTGTTATTATTTGCCTTTTTTATTATAGCCATTCTAGTGAGTGTGAAATGGTATCTCATGATGATTTTGACTTGCTTTTCCCTGATGACTAATGATATTGAGCATGTTTTCAAGTGCTTATTGGCCATCTGTATATCTTCTCTGGAGAAATTTCTATTCCAATTCTTTTTATATTTTATAGCGGATTGTTTGTCTTTTTTATTATTGAGTTGTAAGAATGCTTCATGTATTCTAGATGCAAGTCTCTTATCAGATATATGGTTCAAAAGTATTTTTTCCCATTCTGTAGGTTGAGTTGGGGAGGCTCCATTCTGGCTGGGGAAAGAAGACAAACGTGGGGAGTTAGGAGATAGGAAGGAGATGCTGAGGGGAGACGCACTGTAGGGGAGATCTAGGGAGAACTCTCTGAGCTTCAAGCTGCCCACCTAGGTAGAGACTGGATTGGATGGACTGCTCTGACTGCCCTGGCTCTGCAGCAAGGATATGTGTCACTGTATACTCAGCACTGTGCTATCAGGCATATATGCTTACATTAAGTGCCAGGGACTTGGCATCCTGTAAGACCAGGAGCATGAGTGGGGTGGAGGGGGAAGAAGTCTCTTTCTTAAAAAAGGAGACTCCATTTTGCAAACTTCCACAGGACTAATAGGTGACCTTGGAGGCAGCGTGATGGGCCTTAAGAGCCAGTCAGGCTTGGATTCAGATCTTGGTTATAGCTGACACGGCTACTAGTGCTTCTTTAGCCGTTCCTGATGACTTCCTATATCCTTATTCTAATATTCTTACTATGTATATATTTAAATGTAAATATAGTTTAAATATGTATATAGTTTAAATGTAAATATAAATTTTTAGCAAGACTGCATGGCATGTGAGATCTTAGTTCCCCAACCAGGGATCGAACACACCCTCTTGCAATAGAAGCATGGAGTCTCACCCACTGGATCACCAGGGAAGTCCTTGTGAATTCTTTTATTCTTACAGTATGTGAACCCCTGGGGTTTTCTGCTTAAGAGTTTTCTCTGCTCAGAAGGCACACAGGACGCAGAAAAGTCTGAGAATTCAGGAGCAGCCCTCAGCCCTAGTTTCCTCATTCTTTGATAATACAACAATACAATACAATGGTATTCTTCACTGTGTCTAGGAGGTCCCCGGTAGAATCGGGACCCCCATTGCCCACTGTTCATTATAGCACCCTGAATTGAATTCCTTTCATTTCTTTGTTTCTACTTCGTCCACTCCTCTACTAGTGCTTTCTGAGATCATCTCTCAAGTAGACCAGTGTCTGTTTCTGGGGAAATCCAACCTAAAGATACCGGTTCTCCCACTTCTTAGATTCTATTTTCTTGAGCAGATCATCTTACCTCTCTGAAGCTTACTTTCCTTATCTACAAAATGAGGATAAAAGCATTTCCTTCATAGGGTAGTCATGAG
Organism: Bubalus bubalis; assembly: GCF_019923935.1. NCBI lineage: Eukaryota > Metazoa > Chordata > Mammalia > Artiodactyla > Bovidae > Bubalus > Bubalus bubalis. The sequence continues at coordinate 36,689,711 of NC_059176.1, forward strand.
GTTTAGCATCTCACTCAGGTATATTTAGAGCTCAGTAAATGCTAGTCCTCTTTTCTTCCCAGTTGTTTATTGTCCTGTAAGCAGATTTTCTCCCAGAGACTGTTGGGTGGACATGCCTCATTAAGCCATAGCTGAGCGGGAATGATAAGCAGCCTGGAGCTGGTCCCACAGGTGACTGGATTACTATTCCCAGTCACTTGCTGCCTCTCTGCTGTTGGATTAAACATCCCTACTGTTTGTCATGTCTTGCATCCTCTAGAACAGTGGTCCCCAACCTTTTTGGCACCAGCGACTGGTTTTGTTGGAGACAATTTTTCCATGGACTGGGATGGGGGATGGTTTGGGGATGATTCAAGCACATTACAATTAGTGTGCGCTATATTTCTACCTTTGTTACATTGTGAAGTAATTATACAGCTCACCATTATGAAGAATCTATGGGAGCCATGAGCTTATTTTCCTGAGCTCAGGTGGTAATTCGAGTGATGGGGAGTGACTGTAAATGCAGATGAAGCTTTGCTGGCTCACCCAACGCTCACCTCCTGTTGTGTGGCCTGGGGCTTGAGGATCCCTGCTCTAGAGGGAGCAAGTCTCCCTGCTGCCCATGCTTTAGCCATAGGACATGCTTTGGTGAGTGGCATGTGAGCTGACGTGACATTTACCACATCTGAGAAGAAGCTTTAACTGTTACTTCGTGGTTTGGCTCTGGCTCTTTTTTTACTCCTGCCCTCACCATGAGAAAGAAGTGTCCCCAGAGCCTGGCACTCATTAGACTCTTACTGTGTACCAGGCATTGTCTCAATTGTTACATATGTCTACACATGTTATTAATAATTCATTTCATTCTCACAGGAACTCTAAGACATAGGTACTATTATTATCATCCTTATTTTACATATTTGGAAAAGTAAGATTCAGTAAGGGTGACTGCCTTGCACAGATGTACACAATTGGGAAGGGGGAGGCAGTCTGCCTTCTAGGCCCATATTCTTAACCGCTGCACTATGCTGTTTCTCACAGCTGATCAGCAAACGCTTGTCAAGTAGAAGTTTGTTTCAGTTCAGTTCAGTCACTCAGTCGTGTCCGACTCTTTGCAACCCCATGAATCGCAGCACGCCAGGCCTCCCTATCCATCACCAACTCCCAGAGTTCATTCAAACTCATGTCCATTGAGTCCATGATGCTATCCAACCATCTCATCCTCTGTTGTCCCCTTCTCCTCCTGCCTTCAGTCTTTCCCAGCATCAGGATCTTTTCCAATGAGTGATTTCTTCGCATCAGGTGGCCAAAGTATTGGAGTTTCAGCTTCAACATCAGTCCTTCTGATGAATATTCAGGACTGATTTCCTTTAGGATTGACTGGTTGGATCTCCTTGCAGTCCAAGGGACTCTCAAGAATCTTCTGCAACACCACAGTTCAAAAGCATCAATTCTTTGGTGGTCAGCTTTCTTTATTATCCAACTCACATCCATACATGACTACTGGAAAAACCATAGCTTTGACTAGACTAACCTTTTTTGGCAAAGTAACGTCTCTGCTATTTAATATGTTATCTAGGTGGGTCATAACTTTTCTTCTAAGAAGCAAATGTCTTTTAATTTCATGGCTGCAGTCACCATCTGTGGTGATTTTGGAGCCCCCCAAAATTAAGTCTGTCACTGTTTCCACTGTTTCCCCATCTATTTGCCATGATGTGATGGGACCAGATGCCATGATCTTCATTTTCTGAATGTTGAGTTTTAAGCCAACATTTTCACTCTCCTCTTTCACTTTCATCAAGAGGCTGTTTAGTTCTTCTTCACTTTCTGGCATAAGGGTGGTGTCATCAGCATATCTGAGGTTATTGATATTCCTCCCGGCAATCTTGATTCCAGCTTGTGTGTCATTCAGCCCAGCGTTTCTCATGATGTACTCTGCATATAAGTTAAATAAGCAGGGTGACAATATACAGCCTTGACGTACTCCTTTTCCTAATTGGAACCAGTCTATTGTTCCATGTTCAGTTATAACTGTTGCTTCCTGACCAGCATACAGATTTCTCAAGAGGCAGGTCAGTTGGTCTGCTATTCCCATCTCTTTCAGAATTTTCCAGTTTGTTGTGATCCACACAGTCAAATGCTTTAACATAGTCAATAAAGCAGAAATAGATGTTTTTATGAAACTCTCTTGCTTTTTTGATGATCCAACAGATGTTGGCAATTTGATCTCTGGTTCCTCTGCCTTTTCTAAATCTAGCTTGAACATCTGGAAGTTCACTGTTCACATACTGTTGAAGCCTAGCTTGGAGAATTTTGAGCATCACTTTACTAGCATGTGAGATGAGTGCAATTGTGCAGTAGTTTGAGCATTCTTTGGCAATGCTTTTCTTTGGGATTAGAATGAAAACTGCCCTTTTCCAGTCCTGTGGCCACTGCTGAGTTTTCCATATTTTCTGGCATATTGAGTGCAGCACCTTCACAGCATCATCTTTCAGGATTTGAAATAGCTCAACTGGAATTCCATCACCTCCACTAGCTTTGTTCGTAGTGATGCTTCCTAAGTTTGTTTAAATGATTGTAATTCATGAAACACTGTTTCCTTCTATTTATCCAGATTCTGAAGGTACAATCTACTGGGACAAAGACGGGCTTCTGATTTTGGACCTGGGCACTTTTCCTGCCTCAGTTTTTAGCCAAATAGGAGATCCTTCTAATTCTCTTGATTGGGGAAAGGTCATTTATGGCTATCAGATAGGAACCCAGATAATTTTCCTGTAGGATCCACATGGATCATGAGATATCTCCTGTAAATTCCACATCCCACATCGATCCCAAACATCTCCACTGTAGATTTTGGCTCAACCTCAGACCCCTCTCCTGGAGGTTCATGTGAACCCATATATATTTCCTAAGGCCCACATGGACTCCCAACATCTCCTCTGTAGGAGCCATGCTTGATAACATCCTCAGGGTCACATTCATCATTTCATTGGGTCCTCTCATAACTCTGTAAATCAATTAAAGCTTGTCTTATGGCAAGATAGAGGGCAGTGATTATGAGAGTGAACCAGGGACAGGATCAAAAGCAGAATCTCCTTGTCTTGCTCTGTAGCCCATGACTCCTCTGTACTGCATAGATCATGCTTCCTGCTCAAGGCTCCATAGCCTCTGAGGCTCCCTCCCTTTTCTTGCCTCTCCTGCACTAACTCCTGTCTGCCTTTCTTCACTCCCACCCCTTTTCTAACTCTGCTGTGGGAGTGAGGCTCCACTCCCAGCAGGCTGAGACCATACAATGGGCCCTTATTCTAGGCAAAGAATCCCCACAGTGTCTCCCACCCACTGAGGCCCCATTCTAGGCCCAGGATGGTGTGGGTGGAGGGCACCATTAAGGGCAGGAGCTATTTATTGGCTGATAGGATAGAGGGTGGTCCTGATTGTAGATATCCCACAAGAGGTTTACATATGAAAACATCACTCACAATGAAAGCCTGTCTGTCTTTTACTCCCAGCCTCATCTCTCCAAGTGGGTCTCTGGCAACTCTTATTGGTTCTGGGCTTTAAAACATTTACCCTAGTCTCTACTCACTTTCAGTGTTCATCTCTGCATATCAACCTCTTTTTTTAAAAAAAAATGTATTTTAAATATTTATTTATTTGGCTGTACCAGGTCTTAGTCTCAGCATGGGGGATCTAGTTACCTAACCAGGGATCAAGCCCGGGCCCCCTGCATTGGGAGAACAGAGTCTTAACCACTGGACCACCAGGGAAACCCATAGTCTCTTATTTTCTCTCTCTCTCCCTTTCTCGTTTTCACTCTTTCTTTTTCTGTTTTTTTCTTTCTAAGCCTCTCCCTTTCTATTCTTCTATGTAGCTTGTCTGTCCCTATTTCTTATTTCTTTCTCACTTCATCATGCTCTCTTCTTTATCTTTCCTTGTATTTTTTTTCTCTCCAAATCTTAATCTCTCCATGACTCTGTTCTTCGTGTTTCTATGACTTTATGTTCATGGCTCTGCTCTCTTGTCTTTCTATGTCTGGTTTTTTGGATTTTTGTTTCCTTGTCTGTGTCTCATTTCTGACTCTTTATATTTCATCTCTAATCTTCCATCCTCTATCCCCTCTCTGTCACTTTGGCCCTGTAGATCCGAAGGACTTTCATCAGTCTTCTGCTTATGAAGCTCCCTCTCCCTCTTTCTTTCTGGTACACCCAGAGGCTCCTGGAACTGGCATGGGAGGTTATTCTCCCAGTTTACAGATTTGGAAGCCGAGGCTCTGATTGTTGGTACCAGACTCCCATTTCTGGATCTCTTCCTCGACGTTCTCGACTTGCTCCTGTCCGCGTAGTGCCTGCCCACAACCTGATCCGGCCCAGAGTCCGGAACTTAGCACCTCGGACAGCTCCCGCAAGGTGCAGGGGCGGCCAGGCCTTCCTTCTCGCGAGTGCAGAAGCCGCGGCTCAGTGAAAGCTCGGGAATCTCGCGAGAACAGCTGCTGCAGGCAGAGGTGGCGCGGGCGCGCGAGGAACTGTCCTGAGACGCGCGCGGGCGCGAGCGCGCGCGCACCCCGCCTCCAGCCCCGGAGCGGCTCGCAGCCGGCTCCGAGCCGCATCGCTGGGTGCAGCGCAGCGCGGTGGCCTTTCCGCAGCCGAACGACAGCGGCGGGTGAGTCCCGGGTCCAAGGGCCCAGAGAAGGGCCTTGCAGGGAGGTTGGGCGCAGGTGGAGAGAGGGTCACCCGATCTCCAGCTTTGTACCTGCTACGCTTCACCTTTGGATGCAGGGGGTAGGTCGAGCTGGAGAGGTGGAGAGTCGAGGTGACCTTCCCTGTTAGGGCGGGGGAAGAATGCTTTAGGTGCCCCAAGCCTCCCCCAGCCCTCACCATCCCCATTCCCGGCTCCCGCAAAGGGAACCCGGGTCTTGGATGACGTCAGACCCCTGGATTCTGGAACCTGGGCCTTGGGCCCACCTGGCGTTCCCAGCAAACAGTCCTCCTCCTGGGGCCCTCCTCCTGGCGCACGCGGCTGGGGAGGGGGGCGCCTCGAGGCGGGGTGACTGTGGCCTCTTTGGGGGTCCTTCTTGACAAGAGGCGCCTGCAGGAGGAGCAGTTGTATTCCCCAGCCCCCACCTAACCGAGGCGGCGGGCCTTTGGACCACTGGTCTGAGCCACCTCCGGTTTTCGGGATGGGTGCATTGGTTTGAGCCTGGGGTCCAACGGGGCTTCGGGGTGGTATGTGGAGGGCCCAGATGGAGCTCATTGTAACGCTGACAGGATTCGGTCACGAGGAGGGGGGAGATACTTGGGAACCCATCTCGGTCCCTGCCTCTGGGAGCCCCCAATCTAGAGGTTGGGGGAAGCAAGTAGAGTCTTGGACAGAGAATTTGCCATCTCAGGCAATTCAAACCAGTAATGCCCCAAATCCAGGATGAGGGGTTTAGGGAGGGCCAGGCAGACTTTCCTGTGGACACCAGGAGCACAAGGAGAAAGGGAGACAAGAGCCAGTGAACAAGAGCCTGCTCTTGGAGGAGGTGAGATTTGGATGAGAAGAGAGGTAACGGAGGGCACTTCCAGAAATGGCCTGGACTAAGGCCCAGAGCAGGGAACCAAGCATAGCTGTTGGGAAACCTGGCCTGTGAGCCCAGCCTTGTGACTGACCCCCATGGGGTGGGGAAGTTTGGAAAATTTTGTAGCCTATGCCCCACCTGTTCTGTCTTCAAGGGGCAGGACTCTGAAAGAGGGGAATGGTTCTTGCAGAGAGATTTTGTTTGGGGCTGCACAGATCTTGCTAGTTGAGATTTGATCTGGGTTTGGTGAGCCTGAGTTGCTGAGAGAGGACTAACTGGTCACTGGGCCACAGAAAGAGGGTCTTCTTAGGTCTAGCAAAGCCATGGAGAGTTAGCACGATCCTGGGAGAGGAGCTCTGGATAGGGGCCCTGGGCTCTGTTCCTTTTTTAACTTTTTCTCTGGCTGGCTGGCCACCTTTGAACAAATTGATTCCCCTCTCTGGGCATCTCTTTGCCAGCACATTTCTCTTGGGATGAAATAATAGGACTAAGTACTGACCTCCCTTGAGGAAGCTGCTTGTTCTAGTTTAGAGCTTCCCTCTCAGTTTTTCTCCCTCTTCCTTTTCTCCCTTCTCCCTCTGCCTTCCTCTTCCTGTCCCCGCCCCCATTGCCCCAGCTGTTCCTCTGCAGGCTGCACTTCTGTTCTTGCTGACAGCCTGGAGTTTCTGAGGTTTGCTGGAGGAAGTGAGGTACAACAGGGCTCATGAAACTGTGGGGTTAGCCTGATTGTGGGGAGGGCGTCCGTTGCTCCACTCCCACCCCGGGCTTGGGAGGGCTACAGGAAGCTGAAGTCACAAGAATGGAAGGTTCCAAGCTCCTCTGCTCTGTGTCCACATCTTAAGCAAGAATGTGATTGACTTGTTCTCTGTGCTCTGTTCTGTGCTGAGTCCCTCCTGGAAGCCCCATCCATGATGGAACCAGAAAGAGACTGGATGAGAATGAGTGAGCATTCGTTGCCCAATAACTGGTTCAGAATATAAATAGTGGGAGGCACAGCAGGGATGTCTAGAAGGGCTTCCAAAAGAGGTGGGATATGAGAAAAATGGTAGGACTGAGAGGAATTGGCAGGGCTCTGGTTTAGGGTCACTGGAAGCAGACGGGATGGCTCGATATGATCAGCATGAAGCTGGAAAGCGGGTCAGTGTGTGGACGAGAAGCAGAAGGTGGTGGGTGGGAGCTTTGTAGCTGATTGCCACAAGGCCTTGACTGCCAGGCACAAGATCAGTAGGGGCTACTGGAGAGTCATCACAGGACAGTGATAGCCATGCCAAAAGAGTAGTGTTTTCTGAGAAAGATTCAAACCCTGATGCTGGGAAAGATTAAGGGCAGGAGAAGGGGGCAACAGAGGATGAGATGGTTGGATGGCATCACCGACCCAGTAGACATGAGTCTGAGTGAACTCCAGGAGATAGTGAAGGACAGGGAAGCCTGGAGTGCTGTAGTCCATATGGTTACAAGGAGTCAGACACAACTTAGTGACTCAACAACTGGAGAGTCATCACAGGACAGTGTGAGCAATGCCAGGAGAGTAGTGTTTTCTGAGAAAGAGTCATAGTTCAGGGACATCGGGGCTGGAGATATGGGATTGGGTATGGGGTAAGGAGACCAGAGGTGGAGCCAGAGGGGGAAACTTCCATCTGAGCAGATAAGCTCTGGGTGGGCAGGAAGAAAATGACCATTTCTATGCCAAGCATGGGGCTCATGCTGGTGAGTAGGGAGCCCTGGAACAAACCACAGGTCTCTGTCCTGATCTGAGGCCAGACTTGACTCCCTTCTTTTTGGCATGGACCTCACTCTTTTTACTGTGGGACCTTCTGTCCCCTCAACTTTACAGTTAGAAATGGAATAAATTATAGTCTGTCTTTTGAACAAAATTCAGTTAGTATTTGCTATCTTACTGATAACTAAGGAAGTGTTCTCTTAGGCCTGCATCTTTAGGGGGATATGTAGCACTCCCAGTGTCTCCCAACATTATGAAAGACTCTCAGTTGAGGAATGAATTGCCACTTCTCTCCTTTTGCAGTTTAGGAGCTTTGGTTTGCAGAGGCCGGTCATTGCTGCTCCCCTCTCCCCCTGCCCAAATATAAAGGCTAATCCCTGACAGAAGAGCAGAGGATCCTGGAACCTTCCATTCTTGTGACCTCAGCCTTCTGTAGTCCTCCCATGCCTAAATTCTTTCTGGGCTAACAGTCTACAAACAAGGCAACCTTGCCCTGTGCTCTGGCCCTGAGAGCTGGCTTTCCCACCATCAGTACTTTGCTACACTGACTTCTCTGTAACACGTTTGGGAAAAAGCCTGGGACCAGATTGGGGTCAGGTTGGAGCCAGAGTTCCAGCCTCCTCCCTTGAGGCTCCTACAATCTAGCTGTTGCCTGCTCTCCCTCCGCCTCTCTTCTTTGTTTTCCTGGAGGACGTTAGTGTTGGACCACAATCTCCCATTCCACATCCCATTGTCTCATGCGAGGCGATGCCTCCTTCAGCTGCTCCTTCTGCTGGCTACACCTGAGTCTGGTCATCGCTGGCATGTGGCCACCTCCGAAACCTTCAACCCCAGTATTGTTCTCTGACCACCTGCCTTGGGACCTCAAGGAGACCTCAAGTTCTCTGACACTTCCATTTTCTCTATCTCATGAGCATGGCGCCTACCGTGTCCTTCCTGGACTTCATGGTCCTGGATTTTAACCGGCTCTTGCCCTCAGTGACCATGCCATCGGCCCGTGTGTCCCACCCCAGAGCAGACCACTCCCCCCCCAATCCCCCCAGTTCTGGACTCTACACTAAGAATGTGGAAAACTTCTGGTGGCCATCACATACCGGGATAGTCTCGGTCTGCTTCCATGGAGGGTCTCCAGCCTCGGCCGTCCCTTCACCACTTCTTGGGACTGTCCTCACTTTCCTCTTCCCATCAGCTGTCCACCCTATTCCATGGGAAGAGTAGTCCAAACTTGGACCATTATCCCAAAGCCCCTTTACTCACGTAGAGGGTTAGTTGAGTGGTGTAAGTGGAAGTTGGAACCATACCTGTGTTTCTCTACTTCTTGAATCCTAGGGCTCCTAGTCTAATACACCCACTCTGTGCTACGGATGCCGGCCCTTCCTGTCTCCTGACATATCAGTGTCTGTCAGCTGCTTCCCCCTCTACTGTATCTTTAGTATCTCCGCTGTTTTTCCTTAACAATACTGTCTGCCCTGCTTATTAATGTGCTCAAGTCTCCTATCTGGAAAAACCCATCTAACTGTATGTCTTCCTCTAGCTGCTGTTGTTTTAAACCTATGACTTTGTGCACAGTGATATAGAAAAGTGATGTAAGATGTTGTAGACATTTTAGAAAATAAAGATGAAAGACAATAATATAATCTTACTATCAAGAGATGGCTATTAATCCTTTAATGTATGGTATTTCATTCTTGACACTAATATTCTCTGTGTTATATTAAAGTCTCAGCTGAGTTTTTTAAAAAATTAGTCTGCTAGACTTATCCCTCTACCTCTCCTCATATTCCCTCATTTCTTGGCAACTGCCCTCCGCCCCACCACTCCCTGAAGCTGTGACCTTCTAATTTCCAGAATCAGCCCATGTCACAACTGACTGCTCCGTGGCCATGGACATTGTTGACCTGGTTGACCAGTCATTAAAAAGGTTGAAATAACCTGCATTCATTGACGTGAAACATTTTCATGAGATATTGTTGAGTGGAGAAAACCAGATTATAAACTAGCATGTATAAAATGACCTCATTTTTGTCATATATGCTTGTGTGTGTGTGTGTGTTCAGTTGTGTCTGACTCTGCGACCTCATGAGCTGTAGCCCACCAGGCTCCTCTGTCCATGGGATTTGACAGGCAAGAATACTAGAGTGGGTTGCCATTTCCTTCTCCACATATATGCTTGCTGCTGCTGCTGCTGCTAAGTCGCTTCAGTCGTGTCCGACTCTGTGCGACCCCATAGACGGCAGCCCACCAGGCTCCCCCTTCCCTGGGATTCTCCAGGCAAGAACACTGGAGTGGGTTGCCATTTCCTTCTCCAATGCATTAGAGTGAAAACTGAAAGTGAAGTCGCTCAGTCGTGTCTGACTCTTCGCGACCCCATGGACTGCAGCCTACCAGGCTCCTCCGTCCATGGGGTTTTCCAGGCAAGAGTAGTGGAGTGGGGTGCCATTGCCTTCTCCGCACATATATGCTTATGTATACATAAAACCAGAAACCTAAAGGTCAGACTGTTAAAGGGGTGACCTCTGAGAAGGTGGATTTTGGAAGAACCTGTATTTTCTCCTTTATGGACTTTGATTTTTTTTAACTTGCAGATATTTTTATGTATGTTGCTAAAAAGCAACATAATTTCACTTTATTAAAAAAAAACTTTGAAGTTATATTTTTTTAAAAGAAGAATAGAATCCTTCAGTCTCTCCCAAGACTCAGAGGATAAAGCTCAAATTCTGCTCATGGCCTTTAAGGCCAGGATGACTAGCCCCTCCCATCTCTTGGCCCTATTTTTGCCTTTTTTTCACTCCTTCCACTTTAGGCTTTATCTGTGCTCTGCTTCTTTCTGTTTCTTAAATTTGCCATGCCATAGTTCTGACCTTCCCTTTGCACATGTTTTTCTGGTTCTTTCTTTTCCTGGCCAACTCTTATTTATCCTTCAGGATTCAGCTCTGATATCACCTCCTCTGTGAAGCCCTCCCTGGCTCCTCCAGGATGGACCAGGGAGGTGCACCTCTGGGTTCTCACAGCTTTGTGTACTTGCTCTCGTGGAGCACTTCTCAGACTGTGTTATAATTGCCCACTGACTTAGTTACATCCTCTACTCTTACCTCCTCCCTTTCGACTCAAACTTCCCTCCCATATTGCAGAGAAAATTGAAGCAGATATGTGGGGCTCCCACTGTCCTTTCCAAGGCCTCAGACCTCCCCCATCTGCTTGCATCATGTTTTTCTCCCCATCTCCTTGCACTGGACCCCATGCTTCTCCCTGTTTCAAGGGCTTGCTCCGTGAATTAAGTTCTGTCTCTGTTGTAATTGCAACTCTTCCCTGGAACTTTCACGTCTCGAGCTTATCAACATCCTAAACAGACAACCTCGAGCCATAGTCTCTCCTTGAACCACTTGTCTTACCCAGGTATTACCCTATTTCTGTTTTCTAACAAGGCAGGCTTCTTCAAATTGTTGTCTATACCTGCTCTCAGCTTACACGTTCAACTATTAATGTATAGTTTGGCTGCTACCACCCCCAACCCCTCAGCCCAGCTCCTACCACCTCCAGAGTAGTTCTTGCTGGGGTCACAGGTGACTTGCTGCTGCTGAGCGTACTGAACATTTTTCAGTCCAGGCCTTTTGATGCTGGACCTCTCAGTGGCATCTGTCACATTTGTCCACTCTCTACTCCTGGCTTTGGAGACTTCACACTCTCCTGGTTTTCCTCCTGCCTCATCAACTGCTCCTGCTCATTCTTTGCCAGCTCTTCTGCTTGACTTTTCTTTTCATTTATTTTTTTTTAAACAGGTAATACATTTACACGATTCATAATTCAAAAAGATGTCCTGAATTTCATCAATTCTAAAATAAACACTTTGATATTTCTGAAAACATTTTAATGTCTGTGACTTTAAAATTTTGGCATCTTATCATTATAAATTGGTGGGTTTAATTTTCTTTCTTTTGGTAAATAATATAATGATCTAAAAGTTGATGGTGTCTTGGATTTGATGGTATAAATATTCATAGTAAATGGGATTTCCCTGGCCGTCCAGTGGTTAAGACACCATGCTTCCACTGCAGGGGGCACAGGTTTGATCCCTGGTCTGGAAGATCCTGCATGCCTCATGGTGTGGCCAAAAATAGAAGAAAAAAAAAAAAAAACCAGATACATAGTAAACATTATTCCTCCTGTCTACTCCCATGTCTATGCAGTTCCTCTGTCCTCCAGGAACCACAATTATTTTTTATTGCTGTCCTACTAGAGATTCTTGATTCTTTGTGTATATATAGCCAAATGCAACTATATATTTTTTCCCTGACTTAAAATATTTATCTATTTTTATGAAGTGTAATTGACATATATTACTTTCAGGTGTACAATATAATGATATTTGTATATATTGTGAAATGATTGCCATAAATTCTAACCAGTGGACCTCCAGGAAATTTCCTGGCTTTTTTTGCAGAACAATTTGAAAATAAGTAGCAGACAAGACATAATATTTCTAAATACTTCAGCATGTGTCTTCTAAGAACCAAAGTATTATTCTATGTAACCACAGCACCTAAGAAATTTAACACTTACTTGCCTGGAAAATCCCATAGATGGAGGAGCCTGGTGGGCTGCAGTCCATGGGGTCGCTAAGAGTCAGACACAACTGAGCGACTTCACTTTCATTTTTCACTTTCATCCATTGGAGAAGGAAATGGCAACCCACTCCAGTGTTCTTGCCTGGAGAATCCCAGAGACGGGGGAGCCTGGAGGGCTGCCGTCTGTGGGGTCGCACAGAGTCGGACATGACTGAAGCGACTTAGCAGTAGCAGCAGCAACAGTAATATCTTCTATTCAGTCTGTATTCAAATTTCTCTACTCATCCTAAAAATGTCCTTTATAGCTGTGATTTAAAAATCCAGGACCACTCATTGCACTTGGTTGCAATCTCCTGCAAGTCTCCTCTCTGAGTTCCTCTACCAATTTCTATCTTTCATGACATTAACATTTATCTGGGAGAATTTCCCACAATCTGGACGTGTCAGATTCTTTTTTATAATAATTATTTTCAGATTAAGCATTTTGGCAGTAATACTACATAGGTGATGTTGTGTTCTTCTATGAGTCACGTCAGGAAGCACATAATGTCCTATTGTCCCATAATCAGGCAAGTTTGAAAAGTTTGGTCACTTGGCCTGCCAGATCCTTTCATTACAGAAGTAACTTTTCTCTCTTGTGATTAATAAATAACGTGGTGGTGGGGGGGTGTGACACTCAGACTGTGCCCCCTCTTCCCCAGCCATCTTTCACCCAGCGGTTTAAGCAGCCGTTGATGATCCCTGCCTGTGTCAGTTCTACGTAGGCGTTACAAAATGATGATTTAAAAAATTACATCATTCCTTCTGTCTTAGAACTTTTCCTGCCCATCTCCCTTTCTTTTGTGTGTTATAGTGAACTTTCACATTCTTTTCTTTCAGTGTGTTATCATCCCTAACTGATATTATTCATATTTTTCCTCCAGCTTTTTATCTTGAAAACTTTAAAGTTGAAAGAATAAAACAGGGACACTCATGTAACTTCCCTGAGAGTCACCAGTTGTTAACATTTGCTACATTGCTTTGATTCTGTCTATATCTATTCATTATTCCTTATGTTTTGAACTATTTGAAGATTCAGATATCACAACACTTTACCCCTAAGCACTGGAGCACATATATCCTAAGAAAAAGGACATTTTCCTGCATAACCTCAAGAACACTATCACACCCAAGAAATGTGATATAGACCCAAATATTACTATCTAGAGTCTCTATTCAAGTTTCCTGATATCCCATTGTTTCCCCCTTGAACCAGAATCCAATCAAGGTTTACACTTAGTTTTTGTTGCCATATAGCTTTAGATTCCATTAGGTTAGAGAATCCCTTATCTTTTTTTCTTTTTATCTTTTAGGATGTTGGCATTAAAATTTTTTATTTATTTGTTTATGGTTGTGCTGGCTGTTCTTTGCTGTGTGCAGACCCTCTCTAGTTGAGCGGAGTGGAGGCTGCTCTTTGTTGTACTGTTCCTCTTTGTGTTCCTCTTTGTCTTCTCCTGTTGCCGTGCACAGGCTCTAGGCACACGGGTTTCAGTAGTTGTGGTGCCTGGGCTTAGTTACCCCACAGCCTGTGGGATCTTCCCAGACCAGGGAACCATGTCCCATGCATTGGCAAAGGGATTCTTAACCACAGGATCACCAGGGAGGTCCCAGATGTTGGCATTTTTTAATGTCCTGGCCAGTTTAGTTTATAGAATGCTCCACAACTTGGATTTGACTGCTTGTTTCTTTTGACTAGATTCAAGCTAAATATGTGGGGGCAGGAATACTACATAGGTGATGCTGTGCCCCTCCTGGTATATCACACTGGGAAGCCATAATGTCTCTTTGTCCCATTATTGGTGAGTTTGAGTTTGATCACCTGGTGAAGATGGCGTCTGCCAACTTTCTTCACAGTAAAAGTGCCTGTTCTCCTTTGTAATTAGTAAGTCATCTTTGAGACTCTGTGACTGTCTTCTTCCCCAACAATCTTTCACCTAGTGAAAGACTTAGCAGCTATTGCGGATCCTTGTGTGAATCAGCTGTGACATTCATGATTGCAAAATTAGAAGATGTTCTAATTCTGTTACTCCTACATTTATAGCTAGCATTCTTCTGCAAAGAAGAGCTTGCTTTCTTCCTCCCTCATTTAAAAAATGAGTGTCACTTTGGATTATTTTTTAAACTCAACATTTATATTACTGTCATTATTTTTGATGCTCTGAATTCTCCCAAATTTGGCTGACTGGTAGCCCCTTCAAATTGGTGTCCTTTTGACATGTACTAATTAGTTGAATTCCTGCTTATTTCTGGCACCACAAGATGTTCTAGGCTGATGTTGTATTTCTTTGTCCTGGCTTGGGACCAACCACATATTTTTAAAGACATGAGTTCATATCGATGCCTCCAATTCAAATCCAACATCACAGGACTCTTTCTTATCTTCCCATATTCCATATTCTGTCTCTGTATCTAACATTGAGAACCCAGGTTCCAACAACACAAACACATTCTCTCATATGTTCTCTGCTACAGTACATACGAAAAGTTTCAGTCACCACACTAACACCAACAGTAAACCTGCTAAGATTTTAGATTTCTTTCTAGTTGTTTTTACTGTTGAGATAGATCCTTTTAAGAGAACACAGAGTACTGAGATCAAGCCACTTGGCCAGTTCCTTTTCCTGTGTGATTGTGTTATCAGTTTGCTGTACAGATAGCTTAATGTGTTTTTGTTTATTTCAATTTTAGTGGTTCTCTCCAATATATATATATTTTGGCTGTATCGCCCAGAATGCAGGATCTTAGTTCCCTGTCCTGGGTTCCAGCTGAACCTGGGACCTCAGCAGTGGAAGCTCAGAGTCTTAACTACTGGGCCACCAGGAAAATCCCTGTGTTTATTTCAATTTTAGACTTTCATTTCTTTCGGGTGTAAGTTTTTGAATACGTAAGACATTGTATGTAAAAAAATCTGTAAAAATCTTTACGCAGAGAAGTCTCACTACTCATCCTAGCCCTTCCATCATATGGATGACCATTTCATTCGTTTCTTATTTATTCTTTCTGTATTTCTCTTGCAGAAACAAACTTATAAATGCATGTTCTTGTTTCTCCTTCTTTTATATAAAAAGTAGCATTCTAATTACAATAATTTGTACTCTGCTTTTTATTTTTTTTGGCCACTTCTTGTGGCTCCTGGCGTCTGTTTCTCAGCATCTTAGTTTCCTGACCAGGGGTTAAACCCATCCCCCCTGCAGTAGAAGCGCCAAGTCCTAACCCCTGGGCTGCCAGAGAATCCCCTGCTTTTTCTACTTAACTGTATATACTGGAAGTGATTCCATAGAAGTTCAGAGATACCATCTTCTTCTTTTTTACAGCTACATGTTACTCTATTGAATGATATACAAAGTTTATTCGAACAGTTGCTTCCAACATTTTGCTACTGTAAAATAGCATCATCCTGAAAACATATATTTGTTGTTTCTTATTTGTGGGTAAATAACTAGAGTAGGATTCTGGGGACAAAAGCAAAAAATACTGTTATTCTCCTCTCCCCTGCTTTATTTATTTTTTTCAACATGAAAGGTAGCCTAAACTATTCTATGCATTGTATTTTTTCAACTGCTTGTAATTGTGGAACTCTCCATATCAGTATTTTTAGAAATAACTGTGCCTGCATGCTCAGCCACTCAGTCATGTCCAACTCTTTGCAACCCCATGGACTGCAGCATGCTAAGCTCTGCTGTCCATGGAATTTTCCTGCCAAGAATACTGAAATGGGCTGCCATTTCCTCCTCCATGGAGAAACAGCCAGTACCATTTATTTAACCAGTCTGCTGTTGATAGGCATGTCAATTGTTTCCAATCTTTTGGTATTACAATGTTACAATTAATGCAGCTGTGTAAAAGAACCGTTTCATGCTTGTCTTTGTCATGCCTATCTTTTCCATTTGTGGTAGAAGTTGTTAGGTTTTTACATCTGTATTTGATTTCATATCACAAAGGGACCACAAAAGATTATGATGGCCTAATCTTCAATAGAGCCAGAGGAATTTGACTGGAACTCTAGGAAGATTTGTTTTTCTTTTAAAGCAAACTCGTAATTGAAGTATAACAGGTAGAAAAGTGCACACATTGTAATCGTATGCTTGAGGAATTTTCACAAAATCAACACCTCTGTGTCAGCAACAACCAGGTCCAGGAACCGACCACGACCAGCACTCCTGATGCTTGTGTTGCCTTTACCCTCCTGACTTCTAACACCATAGATTCTCTTTGCCTGATTTAAACGTTAGAGAAATCTCTGCCCACTTTTTTTTTCTTTTTCCTATTTCTATTTATCTATTTATTTGGCTGCGCTGAGTCTTAGTTGCAGCATGAGGATCTACAGTCTTCCTTGCAGTCTGTGGCATCTTTTAGAGAGAACTCTTAGTTGCGGCATGTGATATATAGTTCCTTGACCAGGGATCGAACCCAGACACCCTGCATTGGGAGCGTGGAGTCTTAGCCACTGGGACCACCAGGGAAGTCCCTTTGCCCAAATTTTGATGCTGCATTGCCTTAGTGCTTGGCCATAGACCATTTTCTGTTTTTCAGTATATCTGTATTTATCTATCAAGGTTACTGTTCTGGTAAAATGCTCTCATTTGCTTCCTTAACCTTCACTCACCAACCATTACCTGATGTCTGTCTCAGCACAGGCCTCCTGCTAAGCTCGTGACCTAGATATTCCCAAAGCCTACAAGGCTTTGTCCTGTCTGGAGGTTCTCACGGCACCTCAGACTCTGTATGTTTACGATGAAGCTTCTCTTCTTCCCTGGAGCCCTGCGCCTCTTCTCATGACGGGGCTCTCAGTAAACAGCCCACCGTTTGCTCAGTGGTTTAAGCTGGCAGAGAGTCTTCATGAGGGCCTCCCTCCCCCCACACCCCAGACCCACCTTGGAGCCCCTTCTAATTGGCCTCCTAAGTGCCTCAAGAATCCCACCCTGCCCACCTCCATTCCTGCTCCCTCTCCACGCACTCTCTGCTCTAGCCACAGTGGCTTTCTTTCCCTTATTCAGAAGCACGAAGCTCTTTCCCACATCAGGATCTGTGCAAGCTTTCCCCCCTGCGCAAGAGGCTGCCCTGCCTCAGGCAACTCCTCTGTATTCTTCAGGTCTCCCCTTATGGCTTTCCTGACTCCCCAGACCAGATCACCTAATATATGCTGTGCGTGTTTTCGTAGCCATCCTTCTCTTTTATACTGTTCACGGCCGAGGTTATTGACTGTTTCATGCCAACAGCAGGGACCGCTTCTTCATGCTGTCTCCCCAGTGCCTGGCAGGTTATAAATGCTCAAGAAGTGAATGAATGACTGGAGACAAAGGCAGGGGGAGGGGAGCCCAGCCTGTGACTGGGGCCAGGGCTCTGCCGTGTTCAAGGTCAAGAATAGAATTTCCTCAAGCTTTCTCTGTCACTTGACTTGCACCTACTTGAGGTGGCCTCCCAGGTTCCTTTCCCACCCTCTCCTTGGATTTTCTGAAAATAGATTTTATGCCTGGAGGTCAAGGGCAGGAGTCCTTGGAAGGGTAGAGCTGGTGGAATGGTGGTTCTGTAAGACGGGTCCTGCTCCAGGGAGTTTCCAGCCCAGCTGGGGCTGAAAGAAGTACTTGGCTGGGTGAGCCATGATCCTCAACCTTCGCTGACTCTTCTTTCCTTCCAGTTTGAGACAAAGAAGCGTGGACAGGCCGCTGGGCCAGCGGGTGCCATCATGTCAGGTAAGGGGAGGGTGGATCCACATGGGTAGGACGGGACAGTGACATAGGGTGGGTGGCCCTTTTCCTGGTCCGTTTATACCCTGTAGTTTTTGAAGATCAGATTCTTTCGGTCCTCTTGCCCCTGGGTTTCCCCTGGCCCCCACCGAGACCCTCACTGTCTAGCTGTCTGTCAGACCTCTGAACCTGGGGACCAGAGATAGCCCATCCTGACGCCCTGGCCCTCCTGTCCATCTGACCGATGAGTGACATGGAGAGCTCAGTCCCCATCCTTTCTGTCACCATTACTCTCTAATACTCTGAGACCTTTTCCTTCTGGTTTCTGGGTTGTCTGGTTTCTAAAGGCTCAGAACTGGAGAGACCTGTAGGGTCTATCTAGTTTGACCCCCATCCCACTGGATAAATGGAGGTCTAGAGAGAGGGGTGATGACTGATTCTTGGAGTGGAGGCTGGAACCCACATCTCCAGACTCACCATCCTGCTGCTTCTGCCCAGAACTACCCTTGACCCGGTGTCCACACCTGATGGACGGTGTTTACTGTTTTTATTCTTCTGACAGTGGCGCTGCCTCAGGGCCACTCTGGAGACCTGAGGCAGCAGGAGAGCTGGTGGGGATGGTGAAGTGGCCTGTGGCCACAGGGGCCAAGAGGGCCGCCCAGGCCAGGGGGAGAGCGATCATATCAGGTCACTGGGGAGGGGAGTATTCAGGGCGAAACTGTGGAATGTGCCTCACCCGCAGAGAAAGTGAACAACTTCCCACCACTGCCCAAATTCATCCCGCTAAAGCCATGTTTCTACCAAGACTTTGAGGCTGACATCCCTCCTCAGCATCTCAGCATGACCAAGCGCCTCTACTACCTCTGGATGCGTGAGTGCTGTGGGGTGGGGGTGTTCCAGAGCTGGGGAGCAGGGGAGCGGGTGCTGGCGGGTGCTGGGCACGGGGATGGGGTGCCCCCAGGCCTGGGTCCTTCAGCCTCACCTGCAGCATCTGTCCCTGCCTGACTCCTGCAGGCTCCTCTCCTGGGCCGACTCCCCTAGGCCTCAGTTTCCCTCACCTCCCATCTAGCCTCTCCTCATGCCCCTGTCACAGAGCAGCCGGGTGCGTGCGAGGGGTCTGTGCCTGCACTGCAGTTCATTTATCTTCTCATGGGAGTGGTTTTCCAGGGAACCTCTGGTGATTACCTCAGGTGTCTGGATTTGGAGAGGACTCCTCCCCTCAAAGCCTCGTTTTTCTTGCTTTCACTGGAAGATTGCTCCAAAAGAATGTTCAGTTGGGATATAGTGACCAGGCTGGGCTGGTCGCTCCACTTCCCAAGAGGCAGCTTCCTCATTTGTAGGAAAACGGGTACTGGCTCAGTGATCACCATGCCTCCATGTGGATCTGTGTTAAGAGCTCGAGTTCTCATGTTCTAAGGTTTTGAGGTTGAGTTAAAGGCTCCAGTTTCTGATGGCCTGTGATGTTAGAATAATTATGACAAGGGTACTAGATCAAATGAGCTGGAGAGAGATGGGACTGGGAAGAGAGATGTAAACCAACAGAAAAACAGGGTAAAAAAAAAAAACTAAAACTGGAAACAAAACAAAATAAAAACAGGTTAATGAGTGTTCTATGTAAAGAGCAAATAAAATCAGTGAGAACACCATGATTCCAGGAAATCTGGTGGTAATAAATAGGGAGGAGGAAGCACCGCTGAAACTCACAGAAAGAAATGCTTACCCTCATTGTGAGGGGCCCTGAGAGGGGTGTACCTCTCATGTGACAGCCTTGTCAGGCCAGGCTTGGGGAGCGGTGGCCCGAGGCTCTGGGAACTCTGCCCCTGAGAAGATCTCATCCAGAAGCTGGATTTAAGGGCTATAAATATCTTCCTAAGTCCTTACTAGGTTCTGGCCAGATGCTTTGTTCCCAAGGAAATGTATATAACCCTTGAGATGCTTAAAGAGTTCTATTCAAAAGCCAAGCCCATAGATGCCTTGCTGTTTGAGGCCAAGATTAAGCCTGCCTTCCTTTGTTTATTCAGCAAGTGTTTGGTGTTGTTTTTTTTTTTAATTTATTTTATTTTTGGCTGTGCTGGATCTTCGCTGTGGCATGAGGGGTCTGAGGCATGTGGGGTTTTTTTTCCCCCGTTGGGGTGTAAGGGCTTCTCGTTGTGGAGCATGGGCTCTAGAGAGCACGGGCTCAGTAGTTGCCCTGTGGCACGTGGGATCTTAGTTCCCTGGCCAGGAATTGAACCTCCGTCCCTTGCGTTGGAAGGTGGAGTCTTAACCACTGGACCACCAGGGGAGTCCTCGTTCAGCAAGTCTTTGTGGAGCCTTAAAGGGACTTGGGCTAACAACATTGGAGGAAGGGAGCAAGTACCCTGATGTCCAGTGAGCTGGGTGTGTGTTAGTGCAAGCATCAGATGAGGAGACTTGAGGTCCCTGCTGGCTCTAACTCAGGGATACAGAATCAGAGGTTCAGTTATAGAGTATGTAAGCATGGAAGACAAGGAGCCTGGGTCTCACTCTTGGGGAACCTCTAGTTTGGTTGATGGGCTGGGATTTGTCCTTTGGGAAACATGAGAGCATCCAAGTTGTTAGGAGGTCAGAGGGATGGGAGGTGAATAAGAGTGCTGTAGTGAAAGAAGACTTCTTGGAGGAGGTGGTGTAATAGGATTAAAGAAAGACTGAGATCCCAGCCACTGCTGCCTGCCCTATATAAGTGTGGGGCAGATGGTATGACGACGTAAAGAGACATTTCCTTTTCCTTTCCCCTTTTCATGCCCTACCTTGCAAGAGAAGATGGAAGATGGGTTTCCTGTGCCATGGGCTTGGTGGTTGCTGTGGGTCTGGGAAGGCCAGGGGCTGAGGCTATACTTATAAGAAGAGCATTTCTCCCAGGTTGAGGCTTTGGGGCTCTTCAACAGGACTTGCTAGGCTGAGACTCTGAGTTCCTGATCGGGGGAGACTCTTTGTTCTCTGGAGTTCTTGGATCCCCAGGAACAGGGGTGTGTGTGTGGGGGGTTGGTCTGAGCTCCCA
Organism: Bubalus bubalis; assembly: GCF_019923935.1. Taxonomy (NCBI): domain Eukaryota; kingdom Metazoa; phylum Chordata; class Mammalia; order Artiodactyla; family Bovidae; genus Bubalus; species Bubalus bubalis. Next base: position 36,710,277 of record NC_059176.1, read on the forward strand.
GTTATCTTTCTTACAGTCTATACCCTCTGTGTGTGTGTGTTATATGTGCATCTTATGTCCCTCTGTGTGTGTACTGGCTGATGTGACTTGTGGGTACGCATCTGTATAAATGTGGTTTGCGTGTGTGTGTGTGTATGTCTGTGACTTTCTGGGCTTGTGCTTCTGCCTGTGTTTGATTGTGGGTCTGTGTTGAGTTATGGGGGTCTATGTCTGTGTATGGTGCTTGTGTATTTCTGCATGGGCCTTGGTATCTGTGTGCGTGTCTGCTGTCTGTCTGGTGTCTGTTTACGTGCTCCTGGGTCTGCAGTGAATAGCGTCACGCTGGCCGTGAACCTGGTGGGCTGTCTCGCGTGGCTGATCGGAGGCGGGGGAGCCACCAACTTTGGCCTCGCCTTTCTCTGGCTCATCCTCTTCACACCCTGCTCCTACGTCTGCTGGTTTCGGCCCATTTACAAGGCCTTCAAGTAAGTGACGGGTGCTGAACCCAGCTCCTAACCCTGTATCTTTGTCCATCTCCCCTGTCTCTTCTCTACATATTTTTCTCTCTCTCTCTTTTTTTTTTTTTTTTTGCTGTCCCCCAAGCTCACTTTCCCTTTATTCTCAGCTCAGACTGCCAGGTAGGATTTAGGCTTCCTGGGAACTCTAGGCCGGAGTGAGAGGGCTGGGAGTCAGAGCCTTCCTCTTAGGTCCTTCCTTCTTCACTCTACCCTTGGGTGGGACAACATAGAGACCAGACTTGTTCTTGTTTTCCCTTCCCCAGGCAACTAGCTGCATGACAAATTTTGCCAGTGGGGCTATCTGTCTTGGTTTAGCTGCCCATACTGGTACCCATGGGGCTGGCTAGTTTGGTGCCAACTAGACCATCTACCCACATGCCAGTGGGAAAAGCCATCCATGTGCCACTGACACTGTTTATGTGCTAACAAGGGCATCCAACTCTGTGCCAAAGGGACTACCCATCCATGTATCAGTAGGGCTAACTGTCTTAGTGCCAGTGGGTGTCTGCCTTGTGTCAAGTGGGATTTTCAATCTTTGTGCCAATGGATTATCCCTTTCAGTGCCAATTGGGCCTCTAATATTAATGTTTGCCAGTTGGATCCATCCGTTTATGTGCCAGTTAGGTTATAATCTTGGTGCCAGTCATGTGTCCATTATTGTGCCAACAGCACTTTCTATCTTGTGGGGCCCTCCCCTCATGTACCCCTGGAGCTTGATGTCTTGGTGCCAGTAGGGTTGTCCAACCCTTTGACATGGGTTGTTTATTCCTGCCACAACAGACCCATCTATTTCTGTGCCAACCATCCATGTACCAGTGAGTGGTCCATTCATGAGGCGATCTCTCCCTATGCAGTGTGGTACACACAGGTCCAACACATGGAAACTTACAAAGATCCATGGGTAAATGGTGTCCCATTTTGACCCCTTAACTAAGATCGACTGAGTACTCACTTACACTTGGAAGGACTTGGAAGTCTCGAAGGCAGGGAAGCCGTGTCCCTCCACCCAGGTGACAGGAGATGTCTCCTCTGTTGCAGGACCGACAGCTCCTTTAGCTTCATGGCATTCTTCTTCACCTTCATGGCCCAGCTGGTCATTAGCATCATCCAGGCCGTGGGCATCCCAGGCTGGGGTGTCTGGTAAGAGACCAGGGTGTCTGGGACTGACCCAGGGCTAGCCGGGCGGCAACTGGGGTGTGTCCTTTGCTTACTTCTGCGGGCTACGCTGCCTGGCCTGTGGGAACACCATGAGTTATTGGAAGTGTGAAGGGATTCAGGATAACTTAGTAGATACAGCATAGCATCAGAGGAGAATAAGGCAGTGGTTTTTAGGGGTGATGAGGGATATCAAGCATCATGAGATAACCCAAGAGAAGGAAGTCTTATGCTCTGAGAAGCTTGTTTCCTGAGCCAAGGGTTCTTCCTAAAGCACTGACACAGGCCCTGTCCATCCATTGATATGGTCTTTCTCTGTGGCAATGAGAAGGTCCCTTACTCTAGTGGGGCGGCTCCTGGGTGCCCGTCACTGTGCCAGGCAGCCCCACAGCTGGCCTGTCTCTGCAGCGGCTGGATCGCCACCATCTCCTTCTTCGGGACGAACGTTGGCTCAGCAGTGGTGATGCTCATCCCCACCGTCCTGTTCACGGTCATGGCCGTCTTTTCCTTCATTGCCCTCAGCATGGTATGTGGCTGCCTCGGGAGCTACAGGGTGGTGTTGGGAGGGACCGTGATCTGTAACGACCCTTCTTCCAAGTTACAGAAAGACCCAGTGGTCTTCCCAGGGACTCACTCTGGGATGGCTCAATGGACTTTGCTCCCAGGGTGTGGGTCGGAGCGGGGACTGGCTTTTATGGTGGCTTACCTCTGGCTCCCATGTCTTTTCTGGACGGGCTGCCTCTTCTCCTTGATTAACCCTTCCTTGTGCTCCTCCCCCTACAGGTCCATAAATTCTACCGGGGCAGCGGGGGGAGTTTCAGCAAAGCTCAGGAGGAGTGGACCACGGGAGCATGGAAGAACCCGCACGTGCAGCAGGCGGCCCAGAATGCAGCCATGGGGGCAGCACAGGGCGCCATGAATCAGCCGCAGACTCAGTATTCTGCCACCCCCAACTACACATACTCCAATGAGATGTGAACCAGCCAACCGACCGGGAGCTGGCTGGGGGCCGGTGGGATGGGGGCTCAAACCACAGGGTCTGTTGTGGTGACCAAGCAGGGTTCCCCCTTCCCTTTTTCTCCTCCCCGACTTTGTACAAAGAATCAGAGTTATATATATATATACACGTATATGTGCCCCCCCTCCCCCACACCCTTGGACTCTGCTCTCAGCACCCTGAGAGCTGTGGGCTGCACTTGGAGCTGTCCCGTGCGGCGGTAGTGGTGTCTGTGTCCCCTTGTGAATAGTGTGCAGTGGAGGTCTCTGTTGTTGTGGTGCTAGATGTACGTTTAGAACTAAACCAGCCCTCCACCCTCCCATCAGGCTGCTCCGTCTGACCTCAGCCCTGGGACCCCTCATGGGGCAGGGGAGGCATAGCAGAGAGCCTGGCCCCCTCCCAAGGTTATGAGCTGAAACTGTTTCCAGTTTCGGTCTTCCTGGGAAGCAGCAGTATTTAGCACTCCTGGGATGTTGGTGGGGAGGGTGGAGACCTGCAGGGAATCTTCCCTTGCTCCTTTGGATCTGGGTCTTTGCCCTCCCCTCCCACCTCCCACAACCTCCTCCTCCATTTCTCTCTTCCTGCTTCCTGTGGTCTCTTGGCCTCCCCAGGGCTCCTCTCTTCCCCATGTGGCGTTTCTTTGTCTTCCTCCAGGCTGAGGGTCCCACTTGTATCTGCTCCTGAGACTGAAGCCCATTCTCAGATCCAGGAAGCAGACAGAGGACAGGGGAGCTGAGCCTGAGCCGTGATGTGGGAGGGCACACAGCCAGAGATGTGGAGCCCTCCTGGGTACCTGACCCACAGGGGATGGAAATGTAAGGCAGGGTCCTTTCTTCCCTGCCTTGCCTTCTCCTCCTTTACTTCCCAGAGCCCCCTCGAGCCCCTCTGCCTGTGTCCCTCCCTACACTCGCAGCTGCTGTGGCCTGATTCTCCTGCCCTACCCCTAGTGTGTGCTGGGTGATGTCTGCCATCTACAGGGGCAGATTGCACTGCCTTTCCTGAAGAGCTGGGTGGTGTCTGGGCAGTTTTCAGCTGTAAAGGTGCAGCTGTGTGCTTGCTAAGTCGCTTCAGTCATGTCCAACTCTTTGCGACCTTATGGACTGTAGCCCACCAGGCTCCTCTGTCCATGGGATTCTCCAGGCAAGAATACTGGAGTGGGTAGCCATTTCCTCCTCCAGGGGATCTTCCTGACTCAGGTCTCCTGCATTGGCAGGGGGGTTTTTTACCACTAGCACCGCCTGGGAAGCCCAAAGGTGCAGCTGGAACAAAGGATCTGTAAATAATTCCTGGTCTCCGAGTGATGTCTGATTGACCCAAGCCCACTGGGCAGGTGCTGGGTGTCTCTGAATGACCACTGGATTCCTGGGAGCAATAGCTGTTCTGTTTGGGTCTGATAGAAGGGATAGGCTCAGAGGACTGGTCCTGGAGGGATGAGTCTTCTCAGAAGAGAAGGTAGGCGGGACCAACTGAGAGGGGATCATGCATCCCCCCTGACCCACCCCCCGCAGCTTGCTCTTGGGCATAGGGCGGTTCTGGGCACTTGAACTCAAGGTCTAGGAAGAAGCACAGGCCCAACCCTATGTGGAAGCACAATAGCTGGAATGTGGTTTCAGGTTAGGTGGGGTGGGAGGGGAGGTTCTCTGGCTCCTGTTTTTTATCATATTGAGATTACTTGCTCCCCTCTGTCTACTGGACTTGATTCTTGGCACTTCCTCACCCCCATTAGAACCCCCTTTCCTTTCCAGGACAGCGACAGAGGCCTGTGGGCCTGTTGTGTCCCAGGCATTGTGAGAATGTTGTTGGTAGAGGTCCTGGCTCTCTCGGAGGCCTGAAGAGGAGTGGGTTCTTAGCCATGGAGCAGCTGCCCATTTCTCACTCATGGCCCCCACCTCCCACCTGGGCAGTTTGGCTTGAAAAACCAAACTCCACCTGGCCACTCTGAGTGGCTCCAGCTTAGAACCCAGCACCTGGATTTCCAAGTGCCATCTGAGCTTTAAGCTCCAGGTACTTCATTTTCCTATAAGGGGAACCAGGGCCTCTGGGAGTTGTCTTCCTGATGGCCCCTTAGGCTTGGGCCAGAGTGTGATTGACTCTCTTCTCTACCACTTTCTCCCTGGAAAGCAGTTGTCACAGCCCCTAGTACTCGAAAAGAGACCCTAGGTCTAGGTTCTGCCCTTCCCTCTCTCCCCGCCCAGACCTCTGGCCCCCTTCCTCTTCCTTTCTTTGGTAGCTCCGGAGGCCTGCGGTCTCGCTGCCAGCACAGCGTCCTTGACCTGCTGGATGCTCCCTCCCGTCAGCTTCCTGTCCTACCCGCCGCCTTCGCTCTTTCCTGGCTCAGACCTGTATGGCCATGCCCTGGCTCTGCCCTTTGGAAGACCTGCTATACCCGTGCGTGGCCCAGGTTGTCCAGGCCCTGGGATGCTGCATCTCCAGGCATCTATGCACTTTCCTGGGGAGGGAACTGAACGAGAAGTGGGGGCTGGGCACAGGTTCATCTCTGCTGGATGGTCTGGCTTGAGGGTGGGGTGCAGGAAGGCCGAGGTCAGTTCCGCGAATCCTCAGGTCTTTGGCCAGTAACCTGCTTTTGTACTCTGCTGGTGCCCACTGCCCCTCCTTGTTTCTGGGAGACACAGACCATTCTCCAACTGGCAGCTGACCTGCCTGAGCCGACGTGTCTGTCTGTGGTAACTGAGTGAACCATAATAAAGAGGAACGTTTGGCCCTCTGTGCCCTGCTGTGTCACGTGTCTTCATGAGGGCCTGTGTGGAGCCGCACCGTGGGCTGTGGGGCATGGAAGTAGGGTGGGCCCAGTGGGCCTGTTGCCTGTCATTCCCAGAGGTCAAAAGTCACCCACCTCTGTGTAGTTCTTTCTCTGAGGCAGCCTTGGAATTGCTACAGAGTCCTTCTGCCTGTTAGGAGTTCTGAGTTTCCTGAGGAAGACCTGAGTTCACATGCTGCAGTTAAAGATCCCCCTCGCTGCAACTCAAAGATTCCGCATGCAGCATCTAAGACCTGGCACAGCCAAAAAAAAAATTTAATTAAAAAAATTAAAAAACATAGAAGATAGGCTGAGTAAAAGTACTAAGTACTGCAGTGATAAGCAGTGTGGGTGGGGCTGGGGGGATGAAGAGGTCAGACAACAGGCAGGCCCAGATGAAAACAGGAAATACCAATAACTTGGGAACCGGTGTTCTCGGCGGGATTCCCCGAGTGCTCTACGTTCCTGGAAGGCTGAGAAGTTGACTACAACTCCCAGAAGGCTACGCGGTCGCGGAGGCAGCCTCCGACAGCCGTAAAGTTGCGTGCCAGTCAGAATCAGCGGGAGGGGCGACCGGGATACCGCGATATTTGGGGCTGCTCCGAGACGCGCCTGGCGCGGGTGAGGAGGCTGGGGGTACCGAGGAGGCTGGCTTCCCGTGGTGGGGCAAGCTGGAGGCTGGGGAAGCTTCGTTGGCGACTTTGACCTCTTTGTGTGACCTCAGTTGCCGTGTATGTGGGTGCGTGTGTCCATGCGTGTCCTCCCTCTCCTGTTGGTGCCCAAGAATCTTTGTTCGCCGCTGCGGGTCTGCAGCTGTGTGTGTGTGTGTGTCCGTTCCTGAGCTCCGGTTCTCTGTGTGTGTGTGTGTGTGTAGCAGTGTGTGTGTAGGGGCTGTGGAGTCTATGGGTCCGGAGCGCTATGGACCTGTTCCCAGCTCCATCCTGAAGTGGGGCATTTATTTTTTTTTAATTAATTTATTTTTAATTGACGAATAATTTCTTTACGATATTGTGTTGGTTTGCCAAACAGCAGCATGAATCAGCCGTAGGTATACTATGAAGTGGTGCATTTCTGTATGTACTCTCCCATCCCTGCTTTATGCTCTTCTGCAGTTGCCTAGGGCCCTTTAATCTAGTTTAAAAGGTAGCCCTATCGGTTACCCACATTTACCTCTTGCCTTAAAGAAACAAACAAACAAAAACCTCGAGCCTACTTTCAAAAAGGAAAGGGGATGGCCCAAAGTACAAACCATTTTACAAGTTGATACAATAGGAAAAGGAAAGCCCTGGGATATTGCAGTTATCCCCTGGCTCCACCTAAAAGTGCTGAATGACATTAAAAAGTGAAAGTGAGGCCAAATTATGTCAGAGAAAAACTTCAGTGCTGCACTTTGAAGTATTGGAGGCCAGTGCCAGGTAATAGGCAGGAGAGATTCCCAAGTTGGGGAAGTGATGGGTACCTTGGAGCAGAAGTTGTCCTCATCTCTCCTGGTGGCTGAGAGGTAGCAGTTCCCAGTCACTCCCTTGTTAGTTGCCCCCACGTGTGAATGTAATATTAATGTGTGAGTGCTAAGCCGCTTCAGTCCTGTTGGACTCTGTCCATGGGATTCTCCAGGCAAGAGTACTGGAGTGGGTTGCCATGCCCTCCTCCAGGGGATCTTCCCCACCCAGGGATTGAACTTGCATCTCTCACATCTCCTGCATTGGCAGGTGGGTTCTTTACCTCTAGTACCACCTGGGAAGCCTGAATGTAATGTGTCCCCAACTTGTGGCCTTGAGGAAGGATGCCAGGAGCTGCAGAGTCAAGCCTGCCTGCTTCTGGTTTGAGAGAAGAGCAGTCTTAGCAGAATGTCAAGACCTTGAGTTCTCCCTGAAGAGTTCCTTGCCTTTCCTTGAAGGAAGGATTTAAAGTGCTCCAGAAGGCAATGGCACCCCACTCCAGTACTCTTGCCTGGAAAATCCCATGGACGGAGGAGCTGGTAGGCTGCCGTCCGTGGGGTTGCCAAGAGTTGGACATGACTGAGCGACTTCACTTTCACTTTTCACTTTCATGCATTGGAGAAGGAAGTGGCAACCCACTCCAGTGTTCTTGCCTGGAGAATCCCAGGGACAGAGGGGCCCGGTAGGAGGCCGTCTGTGGGGTCGCACAGAGTCGGACACGACTGAAGCGACTTAGCAGCAGCAGCAGCAGTGGCTATGCCTCTGCTTTTAATGACTGGGTTTGGGGGAAGGGTGCCACTCTCGGGAGCTGCGCGTGTTACTTGGGCAGAGTTGTATTGACTGGTGGGAGATAAGGGAAGAGCGTAATCTTGGGGCCAGGGGTGAGGAACTTTGACGTCAGGCCAGAGAGTCCTGGGTTCCCTGCCCACTCACCCAAATTCGGTTCTTTTTTCTGGGCCCCAGCTCCTGTTTGTGGCTGGGCTGGCCTGAAACCGCAATCTGGATTTTTTTAAAGCCCTGGTTCTGCCCTGGCTCCACACTTGCCCATATTGTGATTGGCAAGCATTCCGGAAACTTTTACTTAACTCTGCCCTAATTAAACTCATCAGAAAAGGAGACGTACACACCACAAGGCTGCCACAAGTTGAGGCTCTTTACTCTGTCTGGCCTTGTCTTTCTCGAAGGACAGAGAAGCTTGTCATTTTTCTGGCTGTGGCTGCATGCATGTTGCTACCTGCATGGCTGGCACCCTGGGAGCTTGAGGCTCAGTAATCACAGCTTTCAGCCCTTTGGCCTTTCTGCTTACCAGCTCTTTCTGCTGCTCAAGAGTTCTGTGAGTCCAGCAGAGCTCAGGAAGATGAGGTGCTGTCTACAGCTACCTTTGAGAGTAAACATAAAGAACTCCTGCCAACTGTTGCCCTCCACGGGACTGGCAGTTTGAGCTGATTTGACCTTGCTTTCAGATGTTGGTTAAATTATCTACTCTCTAATCCTCAAGTATATATCGCTCCTCCCCCTTCTTTTCTAGAAAGATATTTAGGGTTTGGTCCTTAACAAAGATTGCTCAGCAGGCTAAGTATTAATAGGAAATCTTGGGCTGTACCACCTGCTGTGGGGAAGCAGTTGAAGTCACCAGCATGAATTCCTGCCCCAGATTTAACTGATTGCTTTCAGTAACCTATTCCTTAGGAATGATATCAGTTTGATGTGGTGGTGGTGGTGGTGGTTTAGTCGCTAAGTCATGTCCGACTCTTGCAGTCCCATGGACTGTAGCCTGCCAAACTCCTCTGTCCATGAGATTTTGTCCATTTTCCTTCTCCAGGTGGCCTTCCTGACCCAGGGATCGATCCTGCATCTCCTGCTTTGCAGGCAGTCTTCTGCATTGCAGGCAGATTCTTTACTGTTGAGCCACCAGGAGGAGATTTTAAATTCAGTTTCTGATTTTGCAGGAATCTCTCTTTTCCTAGCCCTAGTTGTGTGCTAGGGTCAAGGGTCAAGGTTTGGGATTTGTCAAGTGGGTGTTTCTGGAGAGTTGAGAATGTGCCTCCTCCTGGATGCTGATCACCACACAGATTAGTTCTGGGAAGAAGCTGGCTGATAGGCCCTCTAGCCTTGTCAGCTGCCAACACGGCTCTCCGGGCCTTAGAGTAGACTCAGTTCTGCTGTGGGCAAACATGGTCCTGGCTGAGGCCCTGGTATAGAGCAGAGATTGAGATTGCTGGCAAATGGAACTTTGGGGTGATGTCTTGTTCTAGGAAACTGGCCTGTGCTTAACCTCTGTTGAGAAGGGTCCAGGCCCCTGGGAGACCCTTCTAGATAAGAGTGGTATAATCGACCCAAACATGGTCCTCAACTCATATGGGTATGTGTCTGAGTCTTAAAGGTAAAAAATGGGCAAGGGAGCCCCTAGGGAGCACTCTTTACCTGTGGAGTAAAGAGGGTGCCCTTATGGGTTGCAGTCAGATAAGTAGCCATTGAGTGACTCACTGGACTTCTTGCTCGGGGTCTGCCTTGGGGTCCCTTCCCCTTGTTGATTCTACCCTTTTAGAGTACGTGTCCCAGGATACCCTTGTACAGAGAGTCACCTACCTCTTGTCTTTCATGCATTGACTCAGAAGGTTGCTGATGGGAGGAGCTTCAGAGATCACCTGGTCCTGTCTTTGCGTTATTCAACGAAGAGACGTGCAGGGAAGGAATGACCCTGAGCCAAGGTTACACAGTGGGTCAAGAGCACATGGACAGGGCCCAGGGCTCCTGATTCACAGGCCAGGCCTCTGTTCTCTGCCCATCTCTGCTTCAGAGGGTACAGGTGATTATCCATTCAGCAGATGTTTAGGACCTACCACAGGCCTGATACCTGCCTAGTGGTTAGTGTTTAAAGCAGGTCAGACATTCAGGGAGCTTGCTGGTGGTGGTGGCCATGGGAAAGTGGCGATGGAAAGGCAAGGAAACTGATGTCCAAATGGAATCGGTGATCACTGAAAAGGTCCATCCCACAGAAGGACCCATCTCAAATGATTTCAGGTGTGACTTCTGTCTTCTCAGTCTATGCACAGATTCCCTGAAGGCAGCAACTGTGTCTTCCAAAATTCTTTTGCCTGGTGTGATCACCCTTGATGATTGTTGCTGATGGAATGAGTATGTTTTGCTGGTGCAGCTTGCCAGAGTGTAGGATTCGATGCATCCATCAGCCATATTATCATAAACAATCACTTCTAACAACATCTGGGGACCAGAGGAAGAGACCAAGCAGCTAGTCTCATGGAGTGGCCTTTATCCTTTTTATGCTTGTCTCTTGGCCGTGGAATTGTAGGGTGGTGCCTAATCCACAGGGAGAGGGACAGAGAGGCAAATCCCTCCCTGGAGCACCCAAACCCCTTTGTTGCCTAGGGGTCCACCCCATAGGCACCCCTGGAACCTGCCCTGCCAGTCTTCAGTTAGCCCAGCCCATGGCAGTGACTCCTTCTTCATCTGCCCCCTCTAGTCTCTTCACCACCAAGGTGCCCTCCAGACTCCTTACCAGCACTGGCACCGTCTTTCTAAAATGAAACCCCACCCTGGCCCTCACTGCCCTTGACGCTTAGTCCTTGACCTGATTTTGCAGCCTGACCTCCTGCCCACCCCACTGCCCCCTCATCACACTTTTGCCTCACTGCTAAGCTACTCTCTGTTCCCCAGACCTCCCACCCTCCTTCAGGCCTCTTCACTTTTGCAAGATTGCTCTTCTTGTGAAGTTATTTTCTTCTTTGAAAAACTTCCTCATACTGCAGGACTCAACCTGAATGTTACTTTTTTCTTTTTGGTTTCTGACCACTTGGCACTGACATATTACAGTGTGACTGACTGATGTGGGGTAGGGGCGTCTGGCCTCATCAAACTGCTCCCAGAATCTGGGATTACTGACCCCTGGGGAACCCCAGCATCTGGCCTGGCATCTAACACAGGGTGCTCAATACATTTTGGTTGAATGTATGAATGAAGCAGGTGCCTTGTTCTGCTTTTAGATCCTAAATCTTGACAGAGCTTTATGGAGCCCAATTCTGGCAGGCTCCCAGGACTTGAAGCCACTGGACCCCAGATGGAACCAAGGGCCACAAGTTCAGCTGCTGCACCCTTGAGAAGAACGCTCCGTGTTCTCGTGGGAGTCACTGGGAGTGTTGCAGCCCTGAAGTTGCCTCTTCTGGTGTCAAAGCTTTTGGACATTCCTGATGTGAGTATCCTTACTAGACAGCCTCTGACATTAGAGAGCTGGTGCGCTGGGGCCAGCCCATTTTTGTGCAGTACATGGGGTTTTCCTTTTCTTCATCATGGTGTTTGTGGAAGTCCTCTGTGTGCATTGATATGTGGGGGATGCAGCAGCCAGAGATGAGTGGGACAGTATAACCAGGAACTAGATTAGATAGACACAGAGTGAGTGGAGACTGGGAAAGGAGCACTGGTGAATGGAGGATTTGGCTTCCCAAACACTGACCTTCGGTTCCCTGAGGTCCTGGTGTGGAAAAGGGCTGGCTGGAGGTGTGGCAAGTTCTCAGTGCCCCCTGGTGGCCATGGGCTCCCTGCCTCTGCTTTCACTCCATCCTGGACATTTCTGCTCTGTCCTCCTTCCTTGTTGGACACCGTGGCTGTCCTGTCAGTCCAAATGCACTGGAACCTTAGCGACTCCCTGTTGCCTGCAGCTCTGGTTTCAAACTCTGCTCCTTCAGGTGCCCAGAGATGCCCGGAGACCACCACAGCGTGCCAGAGGTAGTGGGCTTAGCCCCTTGCCTTTGGTCAGGTCACCTCATCGTTGATCAGTTTCATGTATGGGGTTCTAGGGCAGATTCTTTTGTGGGAAAAGTTGAAGGATTTAAAAAATGTGAAAGCCAACAGGTGATGACCCCACGTCTTAATATATCCTAGGTCCTTTGTTGGTCTGTCTCCTTCTAGCAGCCCCTGATGGCCTTTCCTTTGGGCCAGCCCCTTCCAGGCTGTGCTGCCCTCCCCACTCTCCCTTGCCCTTTCAGTTTCTTCACAAGCACTTCACATAAAAGCCTTCCTAGCCTGCCTCAGCCCATGTGGTTTTGTTCACTTGATGTATTCAAGAAAGACCAGAAGTGGGATTTTATTCAGGAAAACTATTGTGATAAGGGAAACTAGACCTCAGTATAGAATTGGGTTTAATTATGAATACAGCAAGGAAAAGTGAAACTTAGTAGCCAAGAGTGGTGTGTGTGTATGTCTGTAAAATTAAGAAGAAACATCAGGCTAAGGGAGATTTTAGCATACTGTCCTGGCTGATTCTCTCTGAAGGCAGCCCAGGTGATCAGACATCATCTAGGGAGTGCTGGGGAATGAGGAGCTGCTGAGATATCCAGACTGATCACATAGCGAGGGCGTGAGATTCCGGCTAGTAAACCAGTGTAGCAGCAGGAATCGTGCTCCGGAGGATGAAGCCTGGGGACAGGCCTAGTTGCAAAGTGGCTCAAAAGAGGCCGACTAATGTTTGGTTAAGAAGAGAATCTTGACCAAGCTGGGGGACCACACATGACCTTTGACACCATTTGTGACGCTAGTTTTGTGGGGTATTGAACAAAGCTAGTGGAGGTGATGGAATTCCAGTTGAGCTCTTTCACATCCTGAAAGATGATGCTGTGAAAGTGCTGCAGTCAATATGCCAGCAAATTTGGAAAACTCAGCAGTGGCCACAGGACTGGAAAAGGGCAGTTTTCATTCCAATCCCAAAGAAAGGCAATGCCAAAGAATGCTCAAACTACCGCACAATTGCACTCATCTCACACGCTAGTAAAGTAATGCTCAAAATTCTCCAAGCCAGGCTTCAGCAATACATGAACCATGAACTTCCAGATGTTCAAGCTAGTTTTAGAAAAGGCAGAGGAACCAGAGATCAAATTGCCAACATCGCTGGATCATCGAAAAAGCAAGAGAGTTCCAGAAAAACATCTATTTCTGCTTTATTGACTATGCCAAAGCCTTTGACTGTGTGGATCACAATAAACTGTGGAAAATTCTGAAAGAGATGGGAATACCAGACCACCTGACCTGCCTCTTGAGAAATCTATATGTAGGTCAGGAAGCAACAGTTAGAACTGGACATGGAACAACAGACTGGTTCCAAATAGGAAAAGGAATACGTCAAGGCTGTATATTGTCACCCTGCTTATTTAACTTCTATGCAGAGTACATCATGAGAAACGCTGGGCTGGAAGAAGCACAAGCTGGAATCAAGATTGCCAGGAGAAATATCAATAACCTCAGATATGCAGATGACATGACCCTTATGGCAGAAAGTGAAGAGGAACTAAAAAGCCTCTTGATGAAAGTGAAAGAGGAGAATGAAAAAGTTGGCTTAAAGCTCAACATTCAGAAAACGAAGATCATGGCATCCGGTCCCATCACTTCATGGGAAATAGATGGGGAAGCAGTGGAAACAGTGTCAGACTTTATTTTTCTGGGCTCCAAAATCACTGCAGATGGTGATTGCAGCCATGAAATTATAAGACTCTTACTCCTTGGAAGGAAAGTTATGACCAACCTAGATAGCATATTGAAAAGCAGAAACATTACTTTGCCAACAAAGGTCCATCTAGTCAAGGCTATGGTTTTTCCTGTGGCCATGTATGGATGTGAGAGTTGGACTGTGAAGAAGGCTGAGCGCCAAAGAATTGATGCTTTTGAACTGTGGTGTTGGAGAAGACTCTTGAGAGTCCCTTGGACTGCAAGGAGATCAGCCCTGGGGTTTCTTTGGAAGGAATGATGCTAAAGCTGAAACTCCAGTACTTTGGCCACCTCATGCAAAGAGTTGACTCATTGGAAAAGACTCTGATGCTGGGAGGGATTGGGGGCAGGAGGAGAAGGGGACAACAGAGGATGAGATGGCTGGATGGCATCATTGACTCGATGAATGTGAGTCTAAGTGAGCTCCGGGAGATGGTGATAGACAGGGAGGCCTGGCCTGCTGCGATTCATGGGGTCGCAAAGAGTCGGACACGACTGAGCGACTGAACTGAACTGAACTGAAACTGCTAGGGCGCAGGGTGTGCTTTTTCCTTGCTTATGTCTGTTCAGCACCTAAGTCAGGGTGACACAGGTGGGTGTACCCGAAGCGTCCAGCAGGGGGCAGTGCTCACTTGCAGATGACCATGTCGTGACTCACAGGCAGGGGCGGGAAACTTTTTTTTTTTTTTAAACTTTCCACAAGCTTATACCCAGAAAGTCACCCCCTTACCTCACCCTCCAGGCAGCCAGGGATGCCAGTCAGGCCAGAAGAGGGGAGGGTGTTGTGGCTGCTCTGAGGCCGGGCAGTGGTGCTGGTGGGGCAGGAACCACTTTGGCCTGCCCCCTCCTTGTGTGCCCAGAACCCTCAGTAGGAGCTGGCCAGCGAGAACCCTGAGAACCTTGAGGGCGGGAGGCAGCCTCTGCCGCTGCCCTCTGGGGAGGGAGGGAGCCATGCAGTTCCCTTTTCCCATAGCCCCAGAGCAAGTGAATTTCCGGCCTGGGGCCGGGTGGAGGCAGGGAGTCCTATCCCAGGAAACAGATGGGCAGCCTCAGAGCAGAGGGAAATGGCAGCTCTACGGCTTCCTGCCATCCCACTCAGCCAGCATTTATCCGGGTGTGAGGAGAGGGTTGCCTGGAGCAGGGAGGCTTTCCAGCCGCCCCTGGCCTTTTAGTCTAGCCTCTGTTGCCCGCAGGCCACCTCTGGAACGGGACTTGGCGACCCCTCTCTGGCTGGAGTTGAAGCTGAACAACTCCAGAAGGGCAGTGATCTCACAGGGAGGACTCCAGGAGTTAGCCTCTGGGGGCCTGCCTTTGTCATTTTAAAATAAAGATGAGGACTGTCACCCATCCCCTCGGGCTGCCGTCAAGGCTGGGGGAGGGGGGCAGAGCTGAAGGAACTTGGAGTCTTGCGCCAACGCCTAGGCACAGCTCCTGGCACCCGGAAGCACTTAACGGTGTTTGTTTCCTGTCCTTCACCCTGTCCTCTTCCCTGGTCGTCGTGTCCTTTAGGGCAGCCACTTGTGTGGGGTGTTGGGGTTGCTGAGACAGCCCACGTGAGAGGCGCCGTGGAGCCATCGTCTATCTGCTGATGTGGGGGGGCCCATGGCCCTCCCTTCCTCTGGGTAGACATCTAGAGTGGCCCAGTGGGTAACCCACGGGGGATCCCTGCTTGCCTTGTGTTGGCCCTCCCTCCCCCCGACCCTGCCCCCTACTCCCTGATGGTACTGATCTCCCCAGTGCCCCCCTTCTGAGTCACCCCCCAGGAGTAGTCTTTGTGCCTTGGGGCAGTCCTCCTCAACTCTTTGCCTAAGTCATACGTTCACATGCTTTCCTGAGCTCCCTGGGGATCCCTAGATTTTGACCAGCAAACAGCTCGCAAAAGCAGCTGGGCTGTGGGCGGCAAGGAGCTGGGTGATTCTACAGACCTGGCTCACAGCTGCTGATTCATCAGTGTGTTCAGACTTCCCAGGAGGACCACTGACCTGGAGCCAGACCAGGGAGACTGAGGGAGTGAGGGGTAGGAAGGAATTTGGATTGCTGCCTCACACACCAGCCGTCATCCAGAGTGGCCACCTGCAGAGAAGCCTTGGAGCCTGTCTGAGAGGTGGGAGGAGCTGGATGTGGGGGGTGGCCAGCCCTCCCTCAGAGAGGCTGCTGTGCATAGAGGATTTCTCACGCTGACTCTGGGCAGGTCAGATCTTTTTTATGGCCTCAGTTTTCTTATCCCTGCAGTAAAGTGGGGGCTGGATAATCAACTGATTCATTTCTAAGGTCTCTCCTGGCGTCAGGGCTAGGAGATTCTAGACGTGAGGACAGAAAGGCCTAGGACCCAAAGGCAGCCTGAGAGAAGGTCCTGGGATGTAGGGGCTGTGGCTGTTTGCATTCTGTAATTGTCCTGTAATTGAGCAGTCAGCTCAGTCAGTTTGTGCCCTTTGGTTGGCACCCTCCTCACTATGGAGAAGACAGACACCTCTGTCTGCTTTTGCTGGGCAGGTGTCAGCAGGGCTGAAAGCCAGAAGAGCATTTCTGAAAGTGGAGAAAATCTCCCACCCAGGAAGTTGGCAGACCTTTGGCTTAGAGAACCTTAAGTTTCCAGAATGCCTGTCAGGACGTTCAGGTCTGTTAAGAAGTGAGGGAAGAGGGCTTGCATATGTGCAGAATGAAATCTTTTCTGGTTT
This sequence comes from Bubalus bubalis, assembly GCF_019923935.1. NCBI lineage: Eukaryota > Metazoa > Chordata > Mammalia > Artiodactyla > Bovidae > Bubalus > Bubalus bubalis. The sequence goes on from NC_059176.1 coordinate 36,726,296, forward strand.
TCTGGAGGACTGTTTGGGCAATATCTGGAGAAACCAAAAATGGTCACAGGCCTTGATTCACCCATAGGATTGAACTCTGTAGGGTTACGGAAGCTCACTAAATGTGTACGCATGTTCATTTTAGCACCGTTTATAATTTTAAAACAAAACGGAAACAAACCAAATATCCAGCAGTAGAACTGTGAGCCAGTTATGGTTCAACCTCTTGATGGAATCCAGGGCAGCTGTTCAGGAGCCTGGGTGGATCTCGTGCTGCTGTGGGGCAGTCCTCAGGATACGGGTGAAACGAGCAAGGTGCTGAGGTTAACAAAGTGTGGCCTGCTGGCTGCAGTCTTGTGGTCTGTTTTTGTATGGCCTGTAAACCATACAAATAAAAACTATTTACCTTTTTAAATGGTTGAAAAAAATCAAAAATATTTTGTGACACATAAAATTATATAAAATTTGATTTCAGTGTCCGTAACATTTTATTGGGACACATCCATACCCATTCATTTAAGTATTGCCTATGGCCATCACTTCATGGCAAATAGAAGGGGGAAAAAAATGGAAGCAGTGACAGATTTTATTTTCTTGGGCTCCAATATCACTGCAGATGGTGACTGCAGCCATGAAATTAAGACGCTTGTTCACTCTGACAAACCTAGACAGCATATTAAAAAGCAGAGACATCATTTTTGCCGACAAACGTCCGTATAATCAGAGCTATGGTTTTTCCAGTAGTCATGTATGGATTTGAGAGTTGGACCATGAAGGCTTGATGCTTTCGAATTGTGATGCTGGAGGAGACTCTTGAGAGTCCCTTGGACTGCAAGGAGATCAAACCAGTCAATCCTAAAGGAAATCAGTCCTGAATATGCATTAGGAGGACTGATGCTGAAGCCGAAGAAGCTTTGATACTTTGGCCACCTGATGTAAAGAATCTACTCATTTGCAAAAGACCCTGATGCTGGGAAAGACTGAAGGCCAGCGGAGAAGGGGGCAGCAGAGGATGAGATGGTTAGATAGGATCACCGATTCAATGAGCATGAATTTGAGCAAACCCTGGGAGATAGTGGAGTACAGAGAAGCCTGGTGTGCTACAGTCCATGGGGTCACAAAGAGTCAGACACAACTTAGACCAACACCGACAACTAAATGCTACAATCTTGCTACTACAGAGTACAGTGGTTGTGACAAAGCCTAAAATAGTGTCTGGCCCTTTATAGAAAAATGTTGCCCACTGCTGGCATATAATATTCCTTTTGTGTGTTCACATGTCTAGGTTAACTGCTTGCGATTTTCCCTCTGGAGGTGGTTACCCTTGTGGTGAGATGGGGGCAGGACGGGAGACTTGGATTTTACGTCTTTCTGTTGTGTTTTGATTTTCTAACCTCTGTGTGTACTTATTTTATTTTTTAAAGTCAGTGGAGCTTTTGCTGGGGATATCACGGAATGTTTTTTGTGATTTTATGCCTTTTTTTTTTTTTTTTTTAAATCTCATCATGGAAAGGAGAGCAGAAGAAACATGGCCTGGTTTGAGGTTTTCCTTTCTTTCCAGGTAGGGACCACCTGCCTGCTTTGTGGTCCTGCTGTGGAAACTGGTTCAGCTATAGCACTCTGAGGCATTTATTTGGGCTTCCACTGGCTTGGCTGGCCCCGTCCTTCCCTGGCCTGCTCCCCCGGGGAGTGAGTTCTACAGGCCAAAGAGGCAGCCAGCCCTGGGCTCCTGCACCAGGGTCCTTCTCTGATACTCCAGAACAGTGTCCCGAGGGAGAGTCTCTGCAGCTGGCTGCTCTAGCTTCATTCTTGAGCAATTTCTTTAGTCAGGGAAGTGCACAGAGGGGTTGAGTGGTTTCCAGGTGGCATTAGTGGTAACCTGCCTGCCCGTACAGGAGACCTAAGATACACGGGTTTGATCCCTGGGTCGGGAAGATCCCCTGGAGGAAGGCACCGCAACCCACTCCAGTATTCTTGCCTGGAGAATCCCACGGACAGAGGAACCTGGCGGGCTGCAGTCCACAGCGTTGCAAAGAGTGCGACACGAGTGAAGTGACTTAGCACGCATGCACAGAGAGACTGGCAGCCTGGTCTTGAATGGCAGGAAGGGCCGTGTGCCGAGAATAGCAGCTCCCCCAGAGGCCAGTTTGGAGGCAGAGGAGAGAATGGCAGAGTCTGGTGGGAAAGGGCAAGGGGTCACAAGAGGGTTAGGATGGTATAGTGAGCTGGAGGGGCTCTTGGAGGCCCTGTAGTCCAGATGGCTCATGGCTCAGGAGGGAAACCAGGCCAGAGAGAAAGCATTTGCCTGAGATCCCCCAGCCAGTGGGCTGGGAGAACTGGGGCTCAAGACCAGGTTGCTTGACAACCATCAGCAAGCGGACTTGAGGAGCTCAGATTATGGGCATTCTCTACTCCACCTAACCACAGCTGTGAGGATGAGAATCCCCAGGCAGGTGTGAACTCCTGCCTGGTCCGTCTTGCTTTGTAGTCAGGGGTCATATATCACCCACCCACTTGTTAGACACCTAAGCCCCTACCAGCTCTGGCTGCCATGTGTGTAGTGGGCTCAGTAAATGTCTGTCAAGTGGAGAGATATCATTGTGAACCACTGGAACACCCACTCAGCCAACCAGAACTCCCTCGGGGATTTGTTAATGAGGCTTCCTCCTCCATAGCTTCCCCCCAGCCCCATGTGCTGACTGCACCCAGAGCCCTTTTGTCTACAGTATACCCTCCACCCCCATGCTCAGCGTCATGCCAGCTGCTTGGCTGGCCCCTAGGCCCCAGGCACTGCCAGTGTCAACACTGGGAGGCCCAGTGTCATGGTCTTCTGCTGTGTGACAGCCAGAGGACCAAGCCACCAGAGCTCTGGACTCCTCGCCTTGTGCCAGGTCAGGTCGTGGCTGGTGCTTCCTCTGTAGAGTCCTTGCCAGTCTCCTGCGGAGCCACAGTCACATGCCCTGTAGGAACCCCTGCTCTTTTCTAACCACTCAGCTAGGGGTTCCAGCTGGGGCTCTTCTTTACTTGTATATACCAGAGCTGTGCCATATAATACAGTAGCCACTAGCTGTATTCAAATTTAAATTATTAAAATGAAATAAAACCAGAAGTTCAGTTCCCTTGTCATATCAACCACACCTCATGTGTTCAGTAGCCATGTGTGGCTAGAGGCCGCCATACTGGACAGCACAGATGTGACATGTTTTCTTTGCTGCAGAGAGTTTTGTTAGCTGATTTCTGTAGAGTGGTGGTTCTCCATTGGGGCAGTTTTGCCTCCCAGGGAACCCTGGACAATGTCATTTTTGATTGTTATACTTGAGGAAGGGTGCTTCTAGCTCATGGTTGTAGTGAGAAGAGGCCAGAGATGAGAGTGGAGGTGGACATTCAAGCCATGGGATTGATCTCATCTTGTGGCTGTGAAAATGCTTTTCCACAGGTTCCTTTGATACCTGCTCCAGAAGGAGCCTGGGCCAGGCCAGGGGCCTAACAGTAGAAGTGGAGGAATTGCCCCAAATTCTGTTTCCCATTTCCCCTCCCTGACTCCCCAGGAGCCCCAGATGGGACTGCTGATGTGTTTTCAACAGAGAAAGAACGCCAGATTTTCCAGTTAGTTTCCGGAAGGAATCTCCATAAATGCTAAGCAAAATGTAGGCAGCTTATACTATAGGGCCTGGCCACGCCTTGGTCACATCGCACAGAGGCTCAGGTTAAAAATATTAAGACAGAAACTCTTGGCAGGTTTGTCACCAGGGGGCCAAGTACAGAGCTGCCTTTCAGGAACTCTGAAGTGTGTGAGAGACTGTTTTAATGTCCAGCCCTGCTCCTCCCAGGACCCAGAAGGGTGTAAGAGGAGGTCACGGAGGGTTCCTGTCCTCGGGAGTTTCTGCTCTGCCAAGGCTCCTTAGCATTTGCTGAGGGAAAGGTCAGGGTGAATGAATGAATAGTCCAAGTTATTTAGAATCTCGGAAGGTAACATGACATGCCTTTTTTGTGAAGGAAAAAAAAAGTGTATGGAAACCTAGGGCCTAGCTCTTGGCTCCCAGAACCTTTTTACAGACTGAATGAAAAGGAAAGAACAAGCCCATGGGACTGAAGAATCATATCAAGTGACATCCCTCTAAAACCAGAAAAACTAGCCTGGGCCTGCCAGACAGCACTGGGTCCAGGGTCACTGCCAAGGAGAGGTGGCTGCTTTATAGGGGTCAAGGGAGGGCCATTGGGAATGATGGCTCATCACATACTCTTCACATAACTCTATATAAAGACACTGACCCCAAGAAGCTCCCTAACAATGACTGTGTAACTTGGGAGGGTAGCCAGAGAGACTAGGGATGAGCTTAAAGGAAAAATCTCAAGTAGCAGCAGTGGACCAGGGTGGGAGGCCTACCTGGACCCCTGGGTGGAACTCCCCCAGGAGCCCGGGGAGACGGTGAGGGGCATGTAGAGGGAAGTGAAGGGTAGAGCTGACAGGGAGGAGGGAGCCCCTAACAGGGCCATCACCAAACGGGATGTTTCTGAAGGCTGGCCATAGGCACAGTCCTCACTTTGAGAACTGGCAGACTGGAGAGCCTGGGGAGAGCAGGGCAGAGTTAGGAGAGAGGGGAGAGCAGGGCAACTAGCTCTTCAGGAAGCAGCTTTTCAAATTTCAGAATAGAGAGAATGAATCGGGGTGATCTTAAGGGGCAAACCGTCCAGGATAGTCAGGAAGTTCTTAGAAATGAAAGTAGTCCCTTAAGGAAAAGAAGACAGTGACCAGAAGCTGACATAGCTACCAGGGAAGCCCTCTGTTGAAGGAAATGGGGAAGCAGTTAAATGGAAAGGAGGACATAATAACCAAAGATGAAGCAAGAATACGGTCCAGAAGTCACCAGAGTGACCTGAAGCTTGCAGTGAAAACTCAGGATGACGGAAATGACTGATGCACATATTTGGAAAAAACAATGAAACAGCACCGGTCCCAGAGGCCAGTGGTGGTAACCTGGGGTGGGGGCGGGGGGCGATTTTTGAGTCCTACCTTGTTTCCAGCGTTTTCTTTTGAACTTGAAAAAGAATAAATGGTGGTAGAAGAGACCTGACCCAGTTTGGGTGATTCATCTCCTGAAATGGGCAAGTTTTGTCCTGGTGTGCTGAGGTTGTGGTTGGTGACCTACAGGTCCTACTTGGAAAAGTTCGTTCTCTTTTTGTTTTTTAAATTTAATTTATTTTATTCTTATTTTCGGCTGTTCCGGGTCTTGGTTGCTGCACATGAGCTTTCTCCAGTTGAGGTAACCAGGGGCTCGTTGCAGGGTGCAGTCCTCATTGCCTTGGCTTCTCTTGGGGAGCACAGGCTTTAGGTGAACCGGCTTCAGTGGTTGCCCCACATGAGCCCAGTAGTGTGGTGCAGGGGCATAGTTGCTCCAAGGCATGAGGAATCTTCCTGGACCAGGGATCAAACGCGTGTCCCCTGCACTGGCAGGCAGATTCTTGTCCACTGCACCTCTAGGGAAGCCCAGGGTTCATTCTTGATTCTTTCCCATGCCAAACCCCGAATGGACCCTGGGGAAGGCCTCTGCTCTCGACCTTGTTCTTCTCGTGATTTGGATTTGTGTCTTGGGACTATTGATGGTGGTACTGGCAGAGAACAGGCCAGGGGGAACAGGATTGAGATTTTAGGAGCTCTTCACTGACTGAGCGAAAACAGTGGGCCCGCTCTGGGAAGGTGGCAGTCACCAGGGAAGTGTGAGGGACTTCTTTTGGGGAAGTAGCAGTGCAGGTAGAGTCTGGGGCTTGTGGTTTAGCAGGAGCATGGGGGAGAAGAACTCCTGAGGCTTTGCTGATTGCAAACCCTGTGTACGTCAATACAGGAGGATGTGGCTTCCAGAGAAGCTGGTGTGGGCTCAGGCTCCTCTGACCCACCCTCAGTGGGGGCCGGGAAGTGAGACTCCAGGTTCCTTGAGCCTAACTGCGTGCCACCTTCTCAGAGCCCTGTGGGCAGAACAGATGTTCCAGCCTCAGAGTCCTTCAGTTTGGGGAAATTTAATTTTATTTCGTTTGTAATTTTCACCCCTCTTATTTTACTGATCTCCCCTTCAGTAACTCATTAGTCAGATTTTGGACCTCTTAAGTTGGTCTTCTGATTTTCTCTCTCTCTTTTTTTTTAATACTATTATCCATCTCTTTATCTTTATGTTCTACTTCTTGAAAAATTTCTTCTAAACTTACATTGAATTTTTTTCTTTGACTATTTGTAATTTTAATTTCCAAGAGTTCTTTTTTGTTCACTGAATGTTCATTTAAAAAAGAAAAGAGCATCTGGTCCTATCTGATCTGATCTGTTAATGCCTCCTTCCATTTCCATATATTATGTGTTAACATATCTTAACTGCTGGGTTTTTCTTTTTGTCCTCTTCTCTTTGTTCTGGGTGTACCTTAAAAAAAAATCTCTTTACTTTTATTTCAGTTGGCTTTTTGAAAGGAAACAGTTTAATCCACTTTATCTAATTGCAAGTTTATTCTTTTATTTAAGCTTTATATATCTTTTTAAGTGTGTCTTTTAAGACATTTTGATGTGATTGATGGATCTTAAAACATCCAATATAAGAGTCTGAATCTTGATCAGGGAGTTTAGCCAATTATATAATCACTATAATTGCTATTCTATTAGGACTTACTTCTTCCCTCTTATTTAATGCTTTCTACTTATCATGTATTCTCACTGCTTTTTTGGTTTTTTTCCTTTCCCTTTCCTTTATTGTGTAGATTGGATTTTCTTCTGCTGGTTTGGAAGTTATATATTCTTCTTGTGGTTCTGTCTCACTTATTTGGCCCCATGCCTTACCTCATTGCTGTCTTGGGTCCTAAGAGTCTCAGCACCATCCTGCCTTTTTCCGTTCTCCTCACCTGTGCTGGTCCTGTGACATCTTCAGGGCTGGATTCTGTGCGGGGACAGCAGCCCTTTTCCTTTGCCACCTTGCTCAGAACTGGACCAGGCTCCTTCAGGGCTCTCCTGGAAGGGACTCCCCTGCTCAGCAGGAGCAGGAGGTTCTATGCACGTTTGGGGGCTGGTAGGTTCCAAGGAGGGAGCAGGAGGATGGATGAGTCTGCGAGCTCTGCCGCACGCTGGGAGCCCCAGACCTTCTGAAGCTCTTGCATAGTCTACCTCTGAGACATCTATTCCCTGCTTCCAGCTTCACTCTCAGATGCTGTGCAGAGCGGTGTCCCACAACCCACAAAAGGTGGGAAACAAATGAGGAGAGGGAGCCTTGGCAAGATGATAGGGAGTGGCAGGGACTAGGTGGAGGTGGCACGGGCACACCCCATCCAAGAAGGCAGCTGTTACTCAGCACCACCAACTCCAATCAAGCAACAGTGTGGCCCCCGCAGTGCCAGAGCTTTTGGGTTTTTGAGAGAAACCAGAAAATTGGATTTTCTCTGTGAAATCTCCCATAACATTTTACAGAACTCAAATGAACTTTTGGGCAAACCTAATATTTTTTTGGCTTACAAACGTTTATAACCCCCATGTAGGCCACATGGAGAAGACTCTTGAGAGTCCCTTTGATTGCAAGGGGATCAAATCAGTCAATCCTAAAGGAAATCAACCATGAATATTCACTGGAAGGACTGATGCTAAAGCTTTGGCCACCTGATGTGAACAGCTGACTCATTGGAAAAGACCTGATGCTGGGAAAGATTGAGGGCAGGAGGAGAAGGGGACGACAGAGGATGAGATGGTTGGGTAGCATCACTGACTCAGTAGACATGAACTCGAGCAAACTCCAGGAGATAGTGGAGGACAGGGAAGCCTGGAGTGCTGCAGTTCATGGGATTGCAGAGTCAGACATGACTTAATGACTGAATAGCAACGTCAAGGCAGTATAGCACCTCTGGCACAGACACTGTCCCCAGTGATCCCCCTGGTTAGTCAGTTCCGTCCTTGTCACCCTTGACTTTTTTCCCTCCTGGATAAATGTCCCCCAGAGATGTAATTTCCTACACCCCTCCCGTCTTAGCCACCTCTTCTGGGCCCCTTTCCTCTGTCTGCTTGTTAGTCTAGCATCTCAGTTTACCAGTCGTGGAAATGGGTCTGGTGTCATTCACACTATCATGTGCTATTTCTGTTCTGTTAGCCGTCCCCCTTGTTTGCATCATTAATTATCTACTAAATGAGTAACTCCAGGGTAACCATCACTCTTGCCCCATGAGTGTCGGGCACTCGGGTTTGGTTTTCCTGGAGCCTGTCTGCAGCAAGAGCCCATGAAGCCTGTTCCTAGAAGTCCTGGGAGGGACTCTGCTTGCCTGCTCACTGGGCTGTGGCTGCAGACAGCACGTGCAGGGCCCGGCTCCCTCGTGCCTTGGCCTGCAGAGGGCAGACCTGTGGTGTAGCCCAGAGCTCAGGACCCGGGAGCCTCCTGGGGGCCCCCTCCTGCCTGCCCTGGTCTGTCCCTGCCCAAGTGGCTGGAGCCTGCAGCGTTATATATGCTGGGCAGTGGTGTGACTCATTCCTCGGCAGCCCCTCCGATGGGGAAGTGAAACCGCTGCACCTGGTGAGGCTTGACCTCTGGGTGACAGCGGAAGTAACTGTGCAAACGCAGGGCTCACTGCCTCCGGGGGAGAAGCCCTCTCCACAGCCAGGCTGTGAAGAAAGCTCTCACCTGGCCTGGCCTGGCCCCGTGTGGCCTCCAGGCTGGGGGCTCTGGTAACGGTTTCTCTTTCCTTCTCCCCCCGCCCCTACACTTTTCTTGGTGACAGCTGGAAGTAGCCGTGGTCACAACTGAGAGAGCCAAACATTTTTACAGCCCCCAGGATGTTCCTGTCACCCTCTACAGCGATGCTGATGAATGGGAGGTCAGTGCTGGGCCCCTGGGCTGGGTTCCCTCGTGTCCGTATCAACGGGACAGGACAGTCCTCCCTGCAGCCTATGGTCCTGGTGGCCGGAGCAGACAGGCTAGGCTCAAGCCCGCGGTCAGGGCCTCTGGGCAGAGGCGATGAGGAAAACATCTGTCTAGCTTCTGGCCTGCAGGAGGCCCACAGTCTCCTCCCACCCCAGGCAGAGCTCAGCATTGGCCCCGTGCCCAGGGTTGAGTGTCCTTGTACTTATCTGGGCTGATGAAACCACAGAGGAGCCCTGTTCCCACCACCCTCATCCACGTGGCTCCCAGCGTCGGGGCCTCCGGGAACGCCTCACTTCCCACGGCTGCCGGGCTGCCCTGCTGCTCTCCCGCGCCGGGGCAGGCACTGGTCGATTCACCAGACGTCAAGTGTGGGCCCCACAGGGGTGCCCTGCCAGGCATTTTTAAACATTCTCAGCCTAGAACATTTCTGGCTGGCCTGTCTCCCCCACCCCGCCCCCTCCATTTCTCACCGCCCAGAGCCTTTCCACTGGCTTGGACAACCCAAGCATCCGCCTCAAGCAGACAGGCCAGGACTTCCCTGCCAGATGTCAGTTCTCTTGAAAACCAAACCATAAAGGGAATAGCTCAGAGAGACAAGGGGCGTTTGTTTCCTCAGGCCTGGTTTCTCTCAGGCCGTTGGTGCCACAGCCAGGGTTCACCAGCGTAGCTGCAAAAGGGGTGGCAGTGAACTGGGGTGGGGGGCATTCAGGTGGTCTCCCTTGGGTTCCTCACTCAGTGCCCCAGGTCTGTGTCAGCCCTTAAACCGCTCCGGCCCCTTCTCCCTCCACTCTGAGAGTAGCCGGCCCAGTGACCCCACTTCCTTCGCTCTTCCTTCCTTTGCCAGGTGTGGAAGTGCCGATCCGACCCAGTTCTCCACATTGACCTGCGGAGGTGGGCGGACCTCATGCTGGTGGCGCCCCTCGATGCCAACACTCTGGGGAAGGTGGCCAGTGGCATCTGTGACAACTTGCTTGTGAGTGGCTCGCCGGGCCTGCCTCCACGCTCACCGTGGGCTGGCTGCAGGCTTCTTCTGGACAGTCTTCTGACCTGGGAATCCCTGTATGGTGGGCTGGTTTGCTCAGAACACAGTCCCCTGGACCACCTTCCACCTGGCTGCACCTATGCTCTGGCAGGTGGCCAGATGGCCTGGGTCCTGATTGGGTGGACTTGACTTGGAAGTGCCCTCGGAGGTGTCCACTCCTCAGGCCCCTGGGTGCTCATGCCTATGGGCTGCCCTCCACATGCTTTCCCGCTGGCGTCCCTGCCCAGCTCTGTTGCCAGTCCCCCTTAGCTCTGCCTTCCCACCAGGACCTGGCTATCCATGGGGGCAAACAGATAAGAGTGTTTATCTCCTCATGGATCTCCCAGGCACACTTATCTCTCCTGTACTTTTAACCACAAGGCTGAGAGGTAGTTTGCCTGAAATTGTGGAAAATTAAAGGGGAAGAAAGGAGACAGGGCAAGAGGCTCGAGGTGGAGGAGAGGAGGAGAAGTCCAGCTGTAGAGTGGGGGTCATCTTCGGCCTGAAGGACCTCCAGGGAGCTGCTGTCCTTAAGGAGCCTTTGTTTACATGAGCATCTGGGTGTGTTCCCTATCCTTCCCACCTCTTTCGTATTACCCCCCTTCCCTCATTCATCCAGCTCTTTTACCTGCCAGGGACCAGGCCCTATGTGGACAGACACACAGGACACAGGGAGCTGACAGTCTGGAAGGAGAGGGTTTTGGCCTGTGCTCTGGTATGTGCTATGTCAGTCCTTTGACAATGGAATCACCATGTTGCACAGTATCAGGCATACAGTAGGCATTCAGTAAAGGCTTATTGCATGTATGAGGTAATCAGTAATTTTGCTTCAGCTCACAGCAGAAGGTTTTTTCAGAGTTTAATATGATGAAGTCACTAATGAAGCTGGGTCGAGGTTTTGGGGGTTAGATAGGGGGTTAGTCTCTCTGTTTGCTAGTTGATGGGTGCTTAAGGTATTTCTCGAAGAAGCTGCTAGTGATTTAAGCATCATTTGAATTAGATCACAGGTGATCAGAGGAAGAGCAGCACACAGATCGTGTGGCAGGAGCAGGGGTGGGGAGCGCAGAGGAGGGTGGGCTTTGGGCCGCGTTGTCAAGAATGCCTCCCGGTGGGGCAGGCGCCTGGTTGACAGGACATCAGAATGGGTCAGGCTCCTGGTCACTTTCATCTAAGTGCGTCAGCACTGCATGTAACCAGCACCATCTCACCAAATGTCCAGGCTTTCCTCTGGCTGGTAAGCAGCCGGCTGATGTGACAAGGCATGTTGACCTCTAGGAGCTAAGCCCTGGCCTGGGCCGACTCTCTGAGAGCTCCTTGCTCACTCCCGAAAGCTCTTTTCATTAGAGCTGCCAGCGCTCCCTGGAATCTTTGGAGTTCCCTCCTACTGAGTTGGCTGAGCAGTAGAATGTGTTCCCAAGACCAGACCTGAGGCCCTTTGCCTCAGAGGTTTCACTTGAAGGTGCAAGTATTTCAAAGAACCGCAAATCCTACCAAGTTTAAACTGTTGTCGTCATGGTCTGTGGCTCTGTACTCTCTCGAAAGATGTTTTTTCCTTATATTCTCCCAAAGGAGCTTGCCCTGCTTCCCCCCTCCTTCAAACCTTCTCCCTGAAATTGGGGTGCACACTGTCTAGATCTTGGGGTGCACTGGAGCTGTGTGCTAAGTATGAACCTACGTTCCCAGTCTCTGGGCCCTGGGTCTGGGTGACGTGCATCTCTGTCTGTCCTGTGGCCCACTCAGGCTCTGGCCCTTCTTTGTACTAAATAACCAAACAGATCCAGAAAGAGGAGATAACTTCCCTGGGTCACCCGTCTAGCTGGCAGCTGGTCTCCTATCCCAGATCCAGGCCTTCTCTCCGCCCAAGCAGATTCCCAGGGGCAGAGCCTGAGGTGCTACATACAGCGTTGGCCAAACAGAAATGACCGTGGGAACTGATGCCTCCTTTCAGTCCTCCTGCTGCCAGAAGGTTTGGTGGAGCTGTGGTTTGTCCGGGAAGCGCTGAGCTTTGTAATGAGATGGGAAAAGCTGAAGACGTGTGGGGCACAGAGGGGCTGAGTTTCTGCTCTGGTGGGCGTGCTTTGCTTTGAGGGCATTTAGAAACTCCAGCCCTGCCACCACCCACCTCGCACGGAGTCGGACTCCTCTAGGTATGCTCATGGCTTCTGCAGAAGCAGCCGGTGGCACGGGGCCAAGAGGAAGTGTGGACTGAAACTGTCCACTCACAGCCGGGTTGCCCCACCGCGAGGACTCGATGGGGAGACAAGCGCTGTGTCTGAGATGACGCGAGCAGCCAGGGCCCGAGGCTGTGCTGACCCACTTCCTTCCTGTCACAGGAGAGGCCAGGGGCCCTGAGGAGGGCAGGCATTTTCCCTGGCCCGTCCGTGGCATTGTTCTCTGGACTCCCCCTCTTTTCCCAGACAGCGTCCCCTTCAGGGAAGGGGTGTGCCCACCGCTGGCTCCCTGAGGGGCCCACAGCCCAGGCAGAGGTGCCTGGAGCGGTCAGAGCCCAGGGGAGTGCACTGCTGTGGGCCCCTGAGCTTATTTCCCTCCGAGGCAGCCCCTGGCCCAGGGAGCCTGTCTGTAATAATAACAGGACCTACTATTTCTGGAGCCTGTATTTGTGCCAGGCCTGTGCAAAGAGCTTTATAAGCATTTTCACCCTCCATCCGCACGACCACCCAAGGAGAGGGCTTTTGCAGAGAGGAACCTCAGACTCCTGTCATGAAAGGACTTGTTCAAGTTCTCGTGGCTAGTCACAGCAGAGAGCACAGCAAGATTTGAACCCAGGTCCACGTGATTGCAAAGCTCACAGCACTAAAGACTCTGTGAACTGGTCTGTCCTTTTCATGGCTGCTCTGGTGTTGACTTGGAGGGGCCTGACACCTGGAGGTGGTGAAACCGCACAGGGCAGTGGAGGATGGCATGGGCGCGGTGCAAAGCTTCACCCCAGATCACTGTCTGGGTGTCATCCTGAGTAGTGGCTCAGCTGCTGGAAGCGCAGCTTCCCCTCGGTGAAATGGGACAGCAGCTTCTTTACAAGGTCACAGGGCGGGCTCATGAGGTAGCACGTGGGAGAGGGTCTGGTCCCGTGGAACCTGTTCTCATGGCCACGCTTTCATTGGCCTCAAGTAGATCTAGTGTGGGGCAGACGGGCCCACCTGCCGGGCATCTTGGTCCTCAGCTTTGCAAGAGCTGCTGCGAGGTATGGCTGGCTGTAGGGAAGACAGATGCTTGGGTACCAGGAGCCCTTTCTGTACAGAACTGGAGTTATGCTTGGAGGTGGCTGGGCCATGGCCAGCGTTAGTGGAGCAGCTCCTGTATGTTGGGCCCTGTGTCAGAGCCTAGGGGGAGGTGAGAGGGACCCAGAGACACATCCTCGAAGTAACGAGACAGCAGACAGGGCCCCCAGTCTCCCCAGGCCCGCAGCTGGCTGTGGCCTGGAAGCAGTGGGTGACAGTTGGGAAGTCTGGGGAGGGGTGGCAGGCAGAGCAGCAGGCACGCCCCTCCTTCTTCACAGACCTGTGTCATCCGGGCCTGGGACCGCAGCAAACCCCTGCTGTTCTGCCCTGCGATGAACACCGCCATGTGGGAACACCCCATCACCGAGCAGCAGGTGCGCCAGCTCAAGGCCTTCGGCTACATCGAGGTCCCTTGTGTGGCCAAGAAGCTGGTCTGTGGAGACCAAGGTGGGTGTCTGGCCAGGCTCACAGCTCATTCCCTCAGCCTCATATCCCAGCCCGTTGTGACCTCCAGCTCAGCTCTCTCACCTGGGAAATAGAAGTGGTAATTCCTCCCTCTTGGAGTTGTTAGGTAATGTGCCCAGTATCCTCCCTGGCGTGCAGCCCAAACAGCTCAAGGTGGTTGCTGTAACCATTCCTGGGGCCTGTCCTGGGGGTGGGGGGGTCTCTGATGGGACCCAATGGATCTGGCTCAGGCCTGGTCCTGGCCTTCTCAGGCACTGGGCTCTGGGTGGCACACTCGGGGAGCGCTGGGAAGGGGTGAGTGGGGGATGGTCCCCTGCCCGTCTGCAGGGCCACAGAAGAACTCTCTGCTCCCTAGGTCTGGGGGCCATGGCTGAGGTGGGCACCATTGTGGGCAAAGTGAAAGAAGTCCTGTCCCAGCGGCAGCTCCCAGCAGAGCTGAACCCAGGATTTCTGTCACCCGCGTCCCTCTGAACTCAGGAGGTGTTTTCAGGCCAAGTCGGTGAAGAAAGTGGACTTTGCCAAAATGTGGTGAAGACTTCTGCTTCCGCCAAGTAGTGGTCTGGCCTGGGCCTGCTCTGGAGCCTCCCGAGGGCCATGACCTGCCCCAGGTCAAAGTAGACCAAAGGCCCAGGTCCCAACTTCTTCCAACCGGGAGACACCTGCTTTCCCGAGTTCCTCCCCACCTTTTCCTAGGATGGGCACAGTAAGCCAGAGGACAAGCTGCGGAAGTGTGCCTGTGCTCTGGGAAGGGGACATAGGAGTGACCGAGAAACCTTGATCCAACGTCATGCCCAGGACTTGCTTTTAGAAGGAGCAACTTGACACCACAGCATCGACTGGAGACCCCGGGCCTGTGGAGCTTCAGCTCCTCAGTGGGCACAGGAAAGCCTGTGAGTTGGCCAGACCTTGAGATTTCCTGCAGACCATGCTGTGAGATTGGGGTGACTGAGAATAAAGAAAAGTGACCTTCTGAGAGACTGTCCTTCCTTTGCAGCCTGTCTGTGGTTTTAGAGGTCAGAGGCTGGGGAAGGGTCTAGGCTGGTAATTGACCATCATATGGTGGTTTGGGGCAAAGGACTTTGAAGCCAGACAGCCTCTCGTTCTGATCCCAGCTCTGCTGCGTGCCAGCAGCGGGACCTTGGCTCAGGACTCAGCCTTTCTGACCCTCACTTTCCTCATCTGTATTATCCTACCCTCATGGAATTGTTGAGAGGACTTAATAAGATAATGTGTATAAAATGCCCACCCTACTGCCTCTCACTCTGGAGGGGGGCATGGCAACCCACTCTAGTATTCTTGCCTTGGAGAGTCCTCTGGACAGAGGAGCCTACCGGGCTACAGTCCATGGGGTTGCAAAGAGTTGGACGTGACTAAAGCGACTAATACTTTGACTGCCTCTCACATAGTAAATGTCAAATAAAATGGGAAGTTAAAACTAGATATGTATTCATACCAGTGAGCTTTTCTAACGTTTACTGAAACAGACTGTCATTTTGGGAAAAACAAAATCGTGGACCGTAAGCAGATGTGCACTTTATATAAGTGACAGGGACACAGCCAGCAGGGTTGGACCCTGCCCTGGAACCCAGGCCCCCTGCTTCCTGGTGTCATCCTCATGAGCTTTGCTGTGCCTGAGATGGGGCCTCAGTGTCTGTGCCTGCCTCCGCAGCAGCATACTCCAGAGATAACAAGCTCTGCCCCAGGAGTCCTCCACTACCCTGCCTTTGACCGACTGCTGTCTGGTGGCTGCGTGGGGAGGAGCTTGTTTGACTGGAGCTGAAGTTGGGGCTGGCTTCTGGCCCTCTTGCCTTCCAGGCTGGTGTGAGTGGGTACCCCGCTGCATGCCCTCAGACCGCTGAAGGGTAGAAATGCCTTAGAAGGGCCTCAAGGTGGACCATTAAGAAGGCTGAGCACCAAAAAATTGATGCTTTCAAAATGTGGTGTTGGAGAAGACTCTTGAGAGTCCCTTGGACTGCGAGGAGATCAAACCAGTCAATCCTAAAGGAAATCAACCGTGAATATTCATTGAAAGGGCTGATACTGAAGCTGAAACTCCAATACTTTGACCACCTGATTCAAAGAGCCGACTCATTGGAAAAGACCCTGATGCTGGGAAAGATTTCGGGCAGGAGGAGAAGGGGACGACAGGGGATGAGATGGTTGGATGGCACCACCGACTCAATGGACCTGAGTTTGAGCAAGCTCCGACAGACTCTGGGAGACGGCGGACAGGGAAGCCTGATGTGCTGCAGTCCATGGGGTCGCAAAGAGTCATACACAGCTGAGCGACTGAACAACAGGAGGCCTGCTGGTGGTAACCAAGGCTGCCTCCAGCAGCCTCCAAGAGCCTTCGTCTCTGTAGCACCTGACCAAGTGATCCTTTGGGATAAAATTGCCTTAGGGCACTGAAGAAAAGAACCAGCTTCTTTTGCTGGGTTGGGGGTCGGGCATGGAGAGGCCCTGGATAACTGAAATCCAGAGGCAGCCCCAAAGTTCTGTTTAAGTGGATTCTGACTTCCTTCTATCCACATCACCCTTCCTTTCCCTCAGCAACCTCCTAATGAATGGCAAGACTTCCAGTTTTTAAAAAGATCTTTTTGTCTACGCTGCATACAGCATGTGGAATCTTAGTTCGCCAACCAGGGATGGAACCCATGCCCCCTGCATTGGAAGCTTGGAGTCTTAAGCACTGGACCACGAAGGACATCCCCTGAGACTTCCAGTTTTAGCAGAAAGTGCTGCAGAATGCTTGCTGTGTGCAAGGCTCTGTGCTGAGCACTTTAAGGAGGACAGTTGCTCAGGAAACCTGCTATAAGATGCCTGTTTAAAAATGTCACAGGAGTAGAGAAGTTCATAGGCCTGTCGGACTGCTCAGAGCAGGACTGAGCCATGTTGACTGGAAGGAAAGAAATGACCCAGGGACGTGGGCCAGCTGGGAGTCCACCACTCCATCATGGCAGTCCTGCGTTCTGAAGGAATGAGGATCTGGATGAATGGGCAGGGGCTGGAGAGCCCACGTGTTCCCTGAGCCACGCTGGAGCAGAGGAGAGGACAGTTAGGGCCCTGGCTGCATTTACCCCGTCTGCCAGCGGGGTGCTGAGGTGGGAGTGACAGCCACCGCCTTCCCCAGGAAAAAGCTCTTGAAGTTGTCATCATCTTGGGTAGGCATGTTTCAGAGAAGGTGCTAGCTTCGCTGATGATTTTTATAGAATTCTGGAAGCTTGGCAGAATCGAACATTTGGTCTGAAATTCTCGCTGTGTGGAGTCTCTCTAGGCTGCCATGGCTGCTGCTGGGCAAGAGGCGGAAGTCTCCGAGGCCCTGCCTCCGCTCTGGACCAACTCCAGCTCATCCTCCACACAGCTGATGTGTCCCCCTGCCACCTCCCCCTGACCTCCAGGCAGTATCTTCTTGGCCTTCTGTGATCTGGCCCCTGTCTACTTCCTAGCTCTGCCCCTACCACACACCAGCTCTGCAGGTCTCCCTGTCTTCTTGCCAGACTGGACAACCTTGGCTGAGCCTGTTGCTTCTTGCGTTTGCATATGCTTTTCCACTTTTACTGGAAGACCGTTCTTCTCCTGGCTGCTTCCCGCACACCTCCAGATTTACCTGGATGCCACTGCCTTTGGAAAGCCTTGCCTGGCCAACTCAGGCAGGAGTAGGCGGTCCTAGCCCAGGTTCGCGTTGTGCCCCATCTTATTTATTATACCATGCAATTGCAGCAGTCAGTCTGTGTCTCCCTGAAACTGGCATCTCCTGGAAGGCAGGAGTTGTCCTGTTCCTTACAAAACCTGGGAAGTCATTCCAAGCTTTTTGTACAGGCAGGATTTTTAAAAGCTGTGTGTTGGGGGCTGGAGGGGGATGAAGGAGGGGCTGTCTTGCTCCTTTGTCACCCAACCTAGGAGCCATAAAAGCAAAGACGGATACATTTGACTACAGAAAAACAATTCCACCTAGCAGTAGCCCAAAGGCAAGGTTCCAAGATGGCACAGTGGTAAGGAATCTGCCTGCCAAAGCAGGAGACACAAGAGACTGGGTTCAATCCCTGGGTTGGGAAGATCTCCAAAGAGGTTATATCAATTTACACTCCTACCAGCAAAGTATGAGGGTGCCATTTTCTCACCTTCACCAACCTAGTAAGTTGAAAACCCTCATTTCATTTAGAAATCCCCTCCCTTTCCAGAACCACGGGTGTGGCCGAGGCCTTCACCATAACCTGGCTTCCCTGACTTAGCCTCTGGCTTCCTCCCCGACTCCAGCTTCTCAAGTCTCCAGTCTGTCCTGCATGTTCCATGCAGCAGGTCTTTACTGCACTCCACGCTCACCATGAGGCTGCCCTGCTGTCCAGCTCCTGACCCCCCAGCATGCAGAGTCCAGGACCCCACCCAAGTACCCACATAAACAGCGTGTCTCCACCCTCTGCCTCTGTTCTCACTATGCTGGCCCTCCAGCCTGAGTGCCACTCCCTCCAAAAGGCATCGCCTGGGTGCTTCTCAATTCTGAAAACTCTCATCTCAGTGTGACATTTTATCTGAACAAGTCTATTACGGAAGCATTGCATATGATAGTAAAGGACTGGAAACACTCGCCATGTGACAACTAAAGGCTGATGAATGTGGTCCAGTGGTTAAGAATCTGCCTTGTGATGCAGGGGACGTGGCTATCGATCCCTGGTCAGGGAACTGAGATCCCACATGCCGTGGAGCAGCTGAAGCCAGAGTGCTGCAAGTACTGAGCCCACGTGCCACAACCAGAGAGTCCAGGTCCCTCAGCAAAGATCCTGCGTTCTGCAACTAAGACCTGACCCAGCCAAATAAGCAAATATATTTTTTAAAAGGTTGGTTAAATAAATCAGGGTCATCCTTGCACTGGAACATCACACAGCCACAGTGAGGAAGCTCTCTAGGTTTGACCAGGGAAGATGTCTGAGATACATTATTAAACAAAACGCAAGATGGAGAATAATATATATTGCATGTTAGCTTGTGTATTAAAAAAGCGAGAGAAAATGAGTATCTATTTGCTAGAATACCTATTGAAAAACAAGAATTCAGTCCATTGTTTGCCTCTCAGCAGGGGAGCTGAGTGGTTGAGAAACAAAGGTAGGCAGCTGACTTCATTTTAAGTTTTGAGCCAGATGAATATATTATCCACCACGAAAGCCGTAAATACATATGTTTTTTAAAGGGTTCCCTCTGCCCTTTATCCAGAAGTTGTTAAAAATGGCTTGGCAGGGAGTTGATGCAAAAGACTTGGCAGGGGTATCTGGAGATTTCCATTAAGGCCTTTGGAATAGAAATGGCCTGTTTTTCTTGTCATGAGCTAATAATAGAGGAAGATGACTTCTGAGTATCCCTGGGTGCTCCTTATAAGTTTTTGAGGTCCCTGATCTCAAGGAGCTAACGGTCTTAGGAGAAGAAGACTCAAGGCCTTAAAACAGTTAAAACAATCAAGTGATGGAAAAGTGAAACTGTGTGACTTAGACTCTTAAGTGCTGTGATTCAGAACTGAGAAGCAGCCAGGCGATGCCTTTTGGAGGGAGTGGCACTCAGGCTGGCGCTCCCTGGAGGGCCAGTGTAGTGAGAACAGAGGCAGCGGGTGGAGACACGCTGCCACGTGCTGATGAAGGTACCTGCGTGGGGTCCTGGACTCTGCATGCTGGAGGTCAGGAGCTGGACAGCAGGGCAGCCTCATGGTGAGCATGGAGTGTGATAAAAATCTGCTGCATGGAACATGCAGGACAGACTGGAGACTTGAGAAGCTGGAGTCGGGGAGGAAGCCAGAGGCTAAGCCAGGGAAGCCAGGCTGTGCTGAAGGCCTCGGCCACACCCGTGGTTCTGGAAAGGCAGGGGATGCAAAAGAGTTTTTTCCTTCATGATGTGAAGGAAAATCAGCAAGACTAAGGTGTTAGGCTTCCCTTGTAGCTCAGTTGGTAAAGAATCTGCCTGCAATGCAGGAGACCTGGGTTCAGTTCCTGGGTTGAGAAGATCCCCCGGGGAAGGAAATGGCAACCCACTCCAGTATTCTTGCCTGGAGAATCCCATGGACTGGGAAGCCTGGTAGGCTATAGGCCATGGGGTCGCAAGAGTCGGGCACAACGGAGCAACTAAACCACCACCACAGAAAGTGTTAAAACCACAGTCCTTGTGGCAAGTAGGGGGAAGGAGAACTTAATGACAATTGTGCGCGTGGTGGTACAAGACTTATTAACGGTTCCCAGTCCCACCCACTAAAAAGAATTTTGCTTTGGGACTTCCCTGGTGACCCAGTGGTTAAGAGTCCTCCATCCAACACAAGGGATGCTGGTTCGATCCCTGATGGAGGAACCAAGGTCTCACATGCCGCAGGGCAACTAAGCCTGAGCACCTCAATGAGAGAACCCACACACCGCAACCACTGAGCCCTGAGCCCGCACACTGTAGAGCCCCTGCTCTGCAATGGGAGAAGCCAGCACGTCACAACTAGAGAAAGCCTGCTTGCCACAACGAAGACCCAGCCCCAGACCGGCTTATCACAGTGTTTTCTCTCAGGATTGTTCAGCCTGCCCTCATGGTTCCTGAGCATTTTGTGTAGAATTTGGGGGAAAATGGATTGAGATATAGAACTGAGAAGATGGGAGGAAAGGGGAAGGAATCTTACTTTTTTGGGTTGGTCCCAGAGTCTCCTTTACTGTGACGAATTCTGGTAATGGGTAAAGGGAGAAAAAAGGAAAGCGTGGAGCAGAGACTTGGGGAACTTCATCCTGAAGACCTCAGAGGGGCCAAGTGGAGGGAGGCCCACAGAGTCATGCAGGTGGCCAGAAGTTGGGCTACAGTTTGGGAATTGACTTAATAGAGTTTCCGAACCGCTAAGAGGTGCAAGGAGGTGGGGATGGGGAGTAAAAGGATTTTTGAGGAAGGTTGCTGAGAATTGTGAGTTTGACAGACTTTAATGTTCTTCAAGAAACTCAAGTAAAGATTGGGTATTTATTTATATTGAAGTATAGTTGATTTACAATATTGGTTTCAGGGATACAACACAGTATTTTTATAAATTATACTCCATTTAAAGTTATTATTTAAAATGGCTATATTCTCTGTGCTGTGCAATATATCCTTGTGGCTTATTTATTTTATACATTGTAGTTCCCTGATAGCTCAGTTGGTAAAGGATCCACCTGCAGTGCAAGAGACCCCAGTTCGATTCCTGGGTCGGGAAGATCCGCTGGAGAAGGGAT
This sequence comes from Bubalus bubalis, assembly GCF_019923935.1. NCBI lineage: Eukaryota > Metazoa > Chordata > Mammalia > Artiodactyla > Bovidae > Bubalus > Bubalus bubalis. The sequence goes on from NC_059176.1 coordinate 36,747,087, forward strand.
AGGCTACCCACTCCAGTATTCTTGGGCTTCCCTTGTGGCTCAGCTGGTAAAGAATCTGCCTGCAATGAGGGAGGCCTGGGTTTGATCCCTGGGTTGGGAAGATCCCCTGGAGAAGGGAAAGGCTACCCACTCCCGTATTCTGGCCTGGAGAATTCCACGGACTGTATAGTTCATGGGGTCTCAAAGAGTTGGACACGACTGAGCAACTTTCACTATAGTTTTGAAACAGGAGGGAAGGGGGCAGGGCACAACCTTTAAAGAATAACATAGCTCAAGGATATGACATAAACTGATTAGAACCAAATAGGTCCAAGGTGGTGGAAGCTCACCTTCCACCAGACCTTGAGCCTCAGTATAAGCTCATTGTAACACATTAGCACGCTACATGACAGCTACAGGGGCCATGACAGTTGTAAGGCCAACCACAAAGGTCAAAAGTAGGCAGTGGCCCAATTCCTGGAAACTCCTACCCCTTCCCCAAAATAGCTCGAATATTCCTCCCACTCATTAGCCTATAGAATTACCCACCCTATAAAAACTGACAACCGTATATCCTGGTGCTGCTCTCGCCTTCTGAGATGGCCTACACTCTGTAGAGTGTGTTTCTCTCTAAATACTTCTTACCTATCACTTTGTCTCTCACTGAATCCTTTCTGTGATGAGACATCATGAACTTGAACTTCATTAAGTTCTGAGACCAGGAGTGATCTCGGTTAAAAGCCCATGAGTCCAAGTCCCAGTCTGAGTTACAGTTTCAGTTTGCACCTCCTCATCCCCTATCCCTATCTTTTCCCTCCCCACTTTCCTCTCCCCACTGGAAATCACTCGAATACTAGGTCTTTTAAATTTCTTTGCCAGTGTGTGCTTCTCTGGTGTGTTGACATGGCAGGATTGAGCCATATGAAGCCCTGGATTATAACTGGGTTATGTGTATGCGTGGTGTGGCCCTTATACCGCTGAGAGTTTCATTGAACTCTAAACACAAAGCCTCATAATAGAATCAACGAGTATATTTAATTCCATTTTATAGATGGGAAAGTGGAGGTCACCCAGCCAGTTTCTCTTTCTGCCCTGAAGCCACCTGCAAATAGACTGCTGCTGCAGAACAGAACTTCCATCCTCAGCGTTTACCTCCCTGGGGCCTGTGGAAACACCCCCTCCACCACACACCATCACCACCACCAGATACCTTTTTTAAGTCCCAATTTAGCAGCTGCTTCTGTACATTTCCCATCCTGTAGCTTCCCTCATACATACACTGTGGTTTCTTGGGCAGCACAAAAATCCGAAATGTCATGCAACTGCCTCTGAACAAAGAGCCCTAGAGTCAGCTCCCAGTGACTGACAGCTTGTTTACACCAAGAGCTTCCTGGTGGAACCAAATATTCCATAATATTCGAAGCAGGCTTGGTGCTGCCTGGGGCAAGGCAAGGGCAAGGAGCAGGCCAGGAGAGCTGCTAGCTGTCTAATAGCAAAGGAATGCCAGCAGCATCACAGTAGGCGGCTGGGAGGGCAAGGGCCAGATGGGAGATGCAAACTTCCGGGCCTTTGGAGGACAGCTGCTAATCCAGGTGTGATGTAGGAGTATGTCAGTTACTTGCTGTAACAGGCTGGCCTCGTGGCAACTTTATCTGCTACAGTGACATGGTAACTGTTTGCCTGCTGGCCCAGATAGCAGGTCACTGGGACTGGAGGACCTGCAGACTCCTTTTGGGGCCTCTGGATTCCTGGAAAAGGGTGCGGGGGGGGGGAGAGTTCAAAGGTGCCTTCTGTTTGTGTGGGCAAGGTAGATGAGGGCTGAAGGGTTTCCAGCTATAGCGATTGGCTTGGAAGCCTCCCACAGAAACACGTGGATACATGCAGGAAGGAGAGGCTGGAATGCTCCTCAGGGCCTGCAGGGAGCTTGGGGGTGGAAGTGAAGATCATTTCTTATTTTGGGGAGAGATCAGGGCTTGGGGGCTCATATGTCACTGGGAGCTTCTGAAATCCACTCTCTTTGGTAGCAGAGAAGTTGAGCTCTGGAGCCCCACAGTAGGGGGAGGAGAGGAAGCTGGCATGATGGGAACCAGGGAGGGAAGACCATGGAAGGGTGCTCATGTTTATCTAGCACCTGACCTGTGCCAGATATGTGCTTTGCTTACCTTATCTCATTTCATCCTCTAAGCAACCTTCAAGACAGGCATTGGTATCCCCATTGAAAATAATAATAATAACCTGAAGCTCAGTGAGAAGGAAATAAAAATCCTCCCAACTGCATACAAAGCCATGGCCTCTTAGAAGGGAAAAGAGAAAGTGTTATGAAGCTGCTCACATAGCCTGGACCTGAGCTGGGAATGGAGAGAGGCGTGAGTAGGCTGACCATGCATCTTGTTGTCGAAGGCGGGCTCTTCTGAGAGTGAAAAGGGGCAGTAAATATGCCAGGACAATAGGCATCAAGTGGGACTGTCCTGGGAAAACCAGGATGCGTGGCCTCCCTACCACAGAGCACCTGAAGGAAGTACTGTTCAGAAGCCACGTCCTGTGAAGTCACAGCTACCATTTATGATGTAATCCTCATAGCAATCCCTAAGGGAGAGTGTATCATCCCATTTGACAGATGAACAGACTGAGGCTCGAAAGCATCACTTCACTTTCTCAAGGTCCCACAGTGGGGAAGATCTAGCTGGCTGCAACTCCTGGTTCTTGCTATGAGTCACGCTGCCTCCCAGGCTCAGGGCTTTGGAGGAAGACCAGAGAAAAAGACCAACTGGAGATGCAGAGGTAAAGGGCTTGGGTCTCGGAGTATGACAGACCACGTGACAGCCTCTGTGTGGCCTCTTCCAGGACGTCACGTGAGCAGTGGCTGGGGACAGTGGGGTGCTGGGGCAGGGTGGAGGCCCCAAAGGCTTCTGCAGCCTGCCCTGATCTTCCTGGACCTCCAGGGGGCAGTGGCCAAGGCCGGAATTTCTAGGGGGAAAAAAATCATCATTGTGTTGCCACATGTCTATGACCGGTGAACAGGAACACTGAGAAATTGAATGGTAGGTATCCCGGAGTCAGGACTGTCCCCTCTGGTCTATCGACCCCTTTCCTTCCAGCTCAGTCCCTCTGGGGCTCCTGGAGAGACTGTGGGGTTTGGGATGCAGGAATACTCTAGGTCAGGGGCAGAAAGCCTGCAAGGTCACGCACATGTGGAGGGTTTGTGAGCCTTGGGGTTAGTTCCTGCTCCGTTCTCCAGCCAGCCTGACATTCCAGGAATGGATCAGCAGCCATAACACAGACAATGGAGGGTCCGGTCCAAACCTCAGATGACTGCAGGCTCCTTAACTCATTGCATCACAGGTGGATGGGCAGGGAATTGGACACTGGTCATCCCACCAGTCAGAACACACCACCTGTGTGCTCTCAGACCTGGGCTGGCAGGGCTGATACGGGAAAAGAAGTCCCTGCCCTAAGGGATGACGAGTCGCCCTGGGGTACTTCTCTCAAGTACAGTAGCCTGTGGCCTCTGCAAGTTAATGTTGCATAATCAAGGGTTGATCATGTTTCTTCATTCATAAATCTCTTTAAAAAGTTAATAGACTTCATTTTTTAGAGCGGTTTTAAGTTTACAGGGAAAGTGAGTGGAAAGTGCAGAGAGTTTCCATACGCCTTCCTCTCCTACATGCACAACCTCCCCATATTCATTCATTTCTCAAATTCTGTGTTCCACACACTGTCCTGGACCAAAGGCCCAGCCCTATCATCAAGGAACGGGGAGGGAGGAAGGGATGGAGGTAAGTAGGCTTAGGGTGCCAAGGGAGCCCAGCAGAACAGTTCACCCAGCCTGCAGGGGTGGTCTGAGGAGTGAGGAAGGGCCTCAGAGGAAGTTCCCAAAGCGATAGTCTCTCCGCTGTGTCCGACTCTGCAACACCATGGACTGTGTAGCCTACCAGGCTTCTCTGTCCATGGGACTGTCCAGGCAAGAATGCTGGAGTGGGTTGCCATGCCCTCCTCCAGGGGATCTTCTCAAACCCAGGAATTGAACCTGCGGGCAGATTCTTTACCATCTGAGCCACCTGGGAAACCCCAAAGAGATTCCACCTGGGCTGAATTCTAAGGGTGTGGGCATTAGCAAAGAGTAGGGATGGCAGGATTGGGGTGCAGTGTGTACAAAGGCCTGGGGCCAGAAGGCGCACTTGACCCAGATTCCGTAAAGCCCAAAGCTAACCCTTTTAGTCTAAGGAGGAAGGGTCCAGGTAGGCCAGAGTCGGTGGGTGGGGCCAGCACTGGCCTTGAAATAGTTAGAAAGCTCAGGTACTGGATTGTGCAGTTTGTGACTTTAAATGTGTCCTGAAGATGCTTCAGGGGCTTTCACTGTTGCCTCAAGTGCCAGCCCCTTGAGGACAGGATGGGTTTTTCTGGCGGCCTGGGGCTAACCTCTGCTTTGCTTCTGCCCAGATACAGCCTTGACCAACAGTCTCACATCTCACAAGGAAGCAGACAAAGCCCACCTGGCAAAAGTCAGGGGCCTGGAAGGGCTTCTCGGATCATGTCAGGCTTTCTCCATTTATTCATCCCTGGTGGTAGTTCCAAGGGAAGAGGGGTACAAGGGAAGGGAAGCCTTTTCTAACAGAGCAGGCTGACCAAGGCACAGGGAGAACGAGGACTTGGACCCCTGTCTGCAGCATTCAAGAGGCAGCGCCTGAGCCCCCTGGGAGGGGCAGCCACCAGGACCGGATTAGGGGAGGATGCCCCATGCAGCCGAGCCTCAGAGCCTTGCTCACTTGGTTAGAAAGTGCAGACAGTAAAGTATGCCCTTTCCCTGTGGCCCTGAAAGAGGAATGAGGATGAAGGGGCTCTGAGGTCATCAGGGAGCAAAGATAGTCCTGGACTAGACTAGACTGGAGAATTCCCAAAGGAATCCTGCAGTAAGAGCCAAACTTCTTCCCCACCCCGACGGCTCTGCCTGCAGCCAAGGAGCCCCACCTCGTGATGAGAACCTGCCTGTTAGAGGTCTTGGGCCGTGAACACGCCCCTCTCACAAGCTTCCGGGTGAGGAGACTCACCTGTGCTGAGCCCTGTGTGCTAGGCACACATGACTTGTACTTCATCCGTCATCCTGTGAGGTGCGCACTGCTACCATCCCCGTCTTAGTGGTGAGTCAACTGAAGCTGGGGGAGGTGAAGTGACTCACCAAAGGCACAAACTGATGGTAGTGGGTAGAAGGGAATAAGGTGAGCAGAGGCCCAGCGGGACAGGGCCTGGGGCCAACAGCAGTTGGCTGTGGGAAACCAAGGCATGTGCCTATGAAATGAGAACTTTCTCCCTTATGAGCTGAAGTGACCATACAACAAGGCACTTTGCTTCCCCCAAAGTTTGGGCTGAATTAACAGTGGCAAGGCATGCAGGTCAAAGGAGGAGATTGTTCCTTCTTCTTGCTGAGACTACCTGAAGGGCTAGGATCCTTTCAGGGCCCCCAATGCCTAATAGCCATAGAAGAGCCGGCATACTGTACCAGGCTGGATGGACAGGGAGGAGCAGCCTGGGGAGACCGGTATATCCTAGACTTCTGAGGAATCTCCTGGTGGCAGAGTTCAACCCCATAGAGGGGAAAACATCCTGGAACTTAGGAATTATGAAAATGGAGTGAAAAACATGAGGTAGTGAGCCTCTTATGCTGGGAGCAGATGCCGGAGGACCAGAGATGCGGAGAGGGCTCCTGCCTAGCCTAATGGGTGGTCTAGATTCAGCCCTCTCATTGATGGAGCACTTCGTGTCCACCTTTCCACCACACATGTCCAGCAAACACAGGGTTTTAGGCCACACATGATGCGGCTGACCCTGCCTAGCCTGGGCTGGGCTCTAGGTTTGTTCTGTGATTCTGCTTAGACTGCTTTGGGGAAACCAGGCATTAGCAATGGTGGAGGCCTTGGACCTGTGAACTGGCCACTGCTGGACTATCTGAGGTCACCTTTTTCAGAAAGCTGAATATTTTCTAGGGCCCTGGACCTTCCAGCTTCCCATCATGGAGTCCCCACTCAATCAGAACCTAGGAGAAGCCAACAAACTGCTGCCCCCCATCCCCATCACCTGTGTGGACACCAGGACTCCCCAGAGCACCCTGATCTCCCTAAAGAGAGGGCTTTCCTGGCCCTCACACCTCACAATTCTCACTCTTGATCCCCTCTGTCTCTGACATTCTGTAGTCCCCAGCCTTGGCCCTTTTTCTTGACAAAGGCTCCAGCCCATGTCCACTGCAACTTCCCACTGCCATCCACCAGCCTCCAGACCTGGCCCCCTTAATGGTTCTCTCACCTGTCTTCTGCTCTCTGCTTGGCCTGTCTGGTCTCTGCCGAGTTTGAGGGGCCAGGGCCAGTCATGATTTTTTAATTGAATTAGAGCATATAATATGCAACCCAGATCAAGCTAGAGAACACTTTCATGTCCATCCTTTTAAAATGGCTCCATCACCTAGACTCCCACAGCTTTATTATTGGGCACTTGGCAGCTGTTGCCTTTTGTTCCAGCTAGCTGCAGGAGGGGGAAGCATTCTGGGAGCTGTTTGATTGGAGGTGCCCCTTGAGGCCCATTAGATGGAGGGGTGTCGAGTTTCCCAGGTGTGTCTTAGCGTATGTGCTCATTCGCCCCCTCAGAAATGCGGGAGAGGTGACAGATGAAGGATGGGGTCACGGGAGTGCAAGAAAAGCCCTGAGCACCGAATGTGCTGGTTCTGCTCAGGTGACCGGCCACCCCAGTGTGATGTGTGTAGGCCTGGAGGCACACATTCCCAGCAGAAGGTTCAGGTGTGTAGAACTCTGTGTATAGAGTGCCCTTTCTAGAGGGCACTGGCTACAGCATGGGGCTGGCCAAGCTCTTATCCTGGGCCCTGGGACTTCAGGCTTGAGCACCCACCATGGCAGGATCAGATAGATAGCTGAAGGAAGAGGGCCAGGCCCAGCTCCGGGGAGCCTTTGAAGTCAGATGCCTGGTGCAGAATGTTCTGAGGGAGGAGAGAACACAGATTCTCGGGTAGAGGCCAAGACTCCTGCTGCTGGCCTAAGGGAGTCTATCCCTGTCTCCTCCTGCTTCAAGGCCTTGGGAGACGGTGCCCTCCAGGAAATAGAGCCACGGCCTGGGCTTGAGCAGCAAAATGGGCGCAGCAGGAAGGAGTTGGAGGGAAGTGGGAGGCACAGTAATGTGGGGATGGGGTGTGGTACATGAAGTTCAACAGCTGTTCTGAAAAACCATGTCTCCAGTCTATTGGAAGACTCAAAGACACACTCCTTCTTTGCTCTAGGCAGAAAGGAACCTCTTCTCTGAAGTCCAGATGCCGGTTGTCACTGAGGGTCTTCCTCTTGGGTGGGTTCTGAGTCCCTGAGATCATCCTGTTCCTGTCTTATCTTTTTGATTGTAGTAAATATTTAGGGGTCTCACCCAAGGCTTGGGGACACTGGGTAAATCTAATTTTACATCATATCCATTAACTCAAGGCTCAGAATCTGATTTTACATCATATCTGTTAACTCCCAGGTCCATCTGACACCAAAATTTGCTTTAAGGCAGCATGGTGGCAATGTCATTATGAGGATGGGCTGTCCCTCCATGGTTAGTAGAGGCATGATCACAAGCATATGCTGTTAATAGGGAAGGAGAGAGAGAAGGAAGAGAAGTGCATACCAGTGGTCAGTGTAGATGATAAGGATTGAGGTGTCTTAGATCAGCCTCTGAATCGGGGAGGCTGGGATATGAACATTTCCTGAGGACCTGTGGTGTGCCAAGCACTTATGTATGATCAGCAGGTATATTATTATTTTTATTTTACTTAGAGGAAAGATGATGCATGGAGGATTTACCCATTCAGAGTGAAAAATGTGGAGATGGGTTTTTAGCCAGGTGTGGCCACCTCCAAGGTTGGCCCTCTTTCTTCTCCATGGAAAGGGATCTCCAGTTGCTATGAGTATGCCTTCAGGATGGGATGTCAGCTGCCAAATAGAGAGCTAGTTTTCAGACATTTGAGGGAAGTCTTTAACATGTAAGAGAGGCCAAAGCAACAGAAAAGGGGAATGTCTCTGAGATTTGATTTGGTGGCACCAATGTACAGAGAGGCTGAGCTTTTGCTAACAGTAAGAAGAGTTAGAGCCCTGCTTTCTCTCTCCCCTCCCAGGTCATTGGGAAAGAAGCTCCACTCTAGGCAGCTGCAGTGAAGAACACAGGGTTCCCTCTATCCCCAGTGCCCAGCTGAGAGGTACAGGATCTCCCTGGGAGTGGCAGGCCACCAGCATGTCTCATCTCCCTCACCTCTGTGTTGAGGTGTATTCCAGGTAAGAGTAGCTGAGAAGCCTGGAGCCTTTTTCCTCAACCCATTTCCAACTCACAGTGGAATGTCTACCCTAGTCATGGAAGCCAGAGGATACTGAGGCCTTGACTCTCTCACTTATAGAGTGGAGGTTGCATCCTAGGAGAGGCTAGTTTAGAAGACCAAAGGCTACTGCCCCAACCCAGCATCCTTATAAAGCAGGGATATCACTCCAAGACACCAGTTTCAGAGCAGTGGTACAGAGTGTACAAAGACAGAGGAAGTCCATAAAAACTCTGATGCTCTCCTCAAGGGAACTGGCTTTATTTGCACAGAGTGGGGGGAAATTCAAGCATGTCGGTGCTCTCAAAACAATAGAGATATTGGTGGTAAGCAATTAAGTCTGGTAGTGCTTTGAGAAAAGCTAGCTAAAAATTAGACCAACTAGAAGTGTGTAGAGAGAAGCAAAGAGCTAATTGAGAAAAACCCTCCTGAGATCAGAACAAACTTCAGAGACTAGCCTCAAATACTACTCCGGTCACCAAACACTTGGCCTCTCTGTACACTGATGCCAAATCCAATCTGGGAGACAATTTTGAAGTAGAAAAGGATAACTTGATTACTTTACCAGCAAAGGAGGACACACCAAGCTTCTGCCTTGAAAAACTGTGTCCCAACCTGAGAGGATCTGATGAAGAGTTTTATAACAGTGATTCAAAAGTGGGATATCTGACAAGATTAGGGTGTGTGTAGGGCCTGTACTCCTTTAATCCCATCTCAAGTGGTCAGGTCTAATATTGAAGAGCTTCTGTGGTCCCTTTAATCTGGCTTCAGGTGGTTTCTTGGCTTCACCTCCCTTGATTAGCAACTGTACAAATTTGCCCTTTGGAACTCAGAGAAGGTCATGAAGGCTGGAGTCTTGCCTACAAGAAATGAGGGACAGAAAGTCCTCCTTGCCTGGGAGCCCCACAGAGCCTTACTCTGTTTCACTCCTGCAAAGGGACTTCATTTCTTTGGATCAGACTGTAGAAGCTTCCAGAAAGTGACACCAGATCTTATACAAAGCATCAGGAATCAGGTCGGCATCAGATCTCTTAGTAGCAATATTCGAAGCCAGAAGTCCTCAAAGCAATGCCTTAAAGATGCTGAAGGAAAATTACTCTCAACTGAGAATTATATACCCATCCAAGGTATCAATACAGTGTGAGAAGAGAATGTAGATATTTTCAGATAGACAAGGTTTGAAAAACTTTATCTCACATGCAAACTTCCTCAGGAAGCTACTGGAGGATGTGCTCCAGCTCACAGAAGGGCATAAACCAAGAAAGAAGAAATAAGGACCCACTACTGAGAATATGGAGGCAAGAAGAATGGAATTTTCTCCAAGTGGGAAAGGGTCCCAAGCAATCCAGAGAGGATGTCCGTGTGGCTTTCTCTCCCTACCTCACCCAACTCCCACACTGGCCTTTGTAAATAAATGGTGTGGTCTTTGTTGTGAAGAAAAAGAAGAAGAAATAGAATGCAGGAAAAACAGAGATCATGAAGGGAAGAAGCACAGGGTGACAGCTGTGGGGCTGATCTAGAGCTGTTAGTTCAGATGGAGGCAGGAGAACCAGGGGCTCCAGGAGGGGGGTCTCAGAGTGAGAAAAATAAGGAATTATAGTGAAAATGTGTATTGAGAATCATTTTACAGGACTTTTGCAGGGTGTGGGATGTGTCAAAAGAAAAAAAAAAAAGCAAATGAAAAAACGAGTCAACAATTCTGAAGAACAAAAGTTTACAAAGCAAGGAAAGGTATTTATGAAGAAAGGAAAAGAAAGGTATGAAGAAAGGAAAGGACAGCATATTACTTGGCTTAGCAGTGAGCACTATTTACTGATTGTGAATGTAACCAAGAAATGTGGTGTTATGATATCAAAAGGAGAGGAAAGAGTGTAAGTGAATCTCATCTGTCAGGAGAGGAATGCCAAGAGACGGTATCAAAACTGGACTTCCTGAGATAGAAATAATAGCAATAAATGCTTTATTTTGTTGTTGTTTTTCAGTTGCTCAGTCATGTCTGACTCTCTGCGACCCCATGGACTGCAGCACGCCAGGCTTCCCTGTCCTTCACCATCTCCCAGAGCTTGCTCAAACTCATGTCCATCGAGTTGGTGATGCCATCCAACCATCTCATCCTCTGTCATCCCCTTCTCCTCCTGCCTTCAGTCTTTCCCAGCATCAGGGTCCTTTCCAATGAGTCAGTTCTTTGCATCAGGCGGCCAAAGTATTGGAGCTTCAGCCTCAGCATCAGTCCCTCCAATGGAGATTCAGGATTGATTTCCTTTAGGATTGACTGGTTTCATCTCCTTGCAGAGATTTTTGTCTTCTGATTTTTGTCTCCTAAATAACTGAATGAGTTGAAGTGGTCACTTCAAAAGAGCAGTGACATAGGAAAGTGCTGTCTTTGTTCTAACACTTTAGCACAGTTTGACTCTGCAAACATTTTTTGCACATGAGTTTGGGAAGATAAAAATTAACTGAAAGACAGATGAAGAGAAACCATGATAACAGTAAGGGCCTTCCCTTTTGAGATGCTCCCATCCTCTGAATTCTTTTAAAACAGCAATCGGGGAACTTCCCTGGTGGTCCAGTGGTTAAGAATCTGCCTTCCAATGCAGGGAACTTGGTTCAATCCCCAGTTAGGGAAGTAAGCTCATGCATCACAACTACTGAGCCCTCGTGCTGGAGAGCCTGCATGCTGCAAGGAAAGATCCCACACGCTGCAGCTGCAACTAAGACCCAATACAGCCAAATTAAAAAAAAAAAGATTCATAATCTATGCAAAGAAAAAAAAACTGAGCAAAAAACCCCACCCATCTTTTCAGCCATCTCATAAAGTGCATTCTCACCCTGCAAGGCAGGTATGGATAAGGGTTCTTGTGAGGGTCAAAAGGGATGGTGTTTTGTAAAGCATGAAGTTGTCACATGGTTTAGATTGTGGTTATCAGGCAGGACAGAAATAAAAATCCCCATGTTGTACACAGGAAAACAAGAGACCCTCCCTTCCACCCCAGACTTCCCACAACTTACCTGGCTCTGAGCCCCACCTGGAGGGAGATTAATGTGAGGGCCCTTCATATCATCAAGGCTCAGTTCTCATTCTGGCGGTGCTCTGAGCACTGACCCTGGTCATAGACTGATCCCTGGTGCTGGTTGCAGACTGAGCCCCCATAGCTTGCCACTAGCTCCCTTAGTAATGTTCACAACCAAACCTAAGTTGGGCTTGGCCGAGAAGAATGGATGGCTGGGTTCCATTCCTCTCCAGTGCTGTCTCAGGGGCAGGGTTGGTGCAGCTGCGGCCTGGCTAAACTCTCTGGCGTGGTTTCCCTTCATCCTGGACTAGATTCAAAGCCACCACCTGTGCCCAGTCCATTTCTGTCCCCTCCCACTGGTCCTCCTTGTGGGGGATGGTGGGGCCCATGGTACACTCTGAGCAGAGATTGTCTGTGATGAGTCATCCTTGTTCATAACAAAGGAGTCTGGCATGAACAGCACTTTTTCTGACTTCTCTGCTGCAAGGGAAGTTGAAGTGAAGTGAAGTTGCTCAGTCGTGTCCGACTCTTTGCGACCCCATGGACTGTAGCCGATCAGGCTCCTCCGTCCATGGGATTTTCCAGGCAAGAGTGCTGGAATGGATTGCCATTTCCTTCTCCAGGGGATCTTCCCGACCCAGGAATCGAACCCGGGTCTCCCGCATTGCAGGCAGATGCTTTACTGTATGAGCCACCAGGGAATGTCCCAAATCCACGTGTTCAAGTACAGCCTTGAACTGGCTGTTTCCCACCCTGGACTCTTCAATCCAATCCATTACCAGGGAAGCATTTCTCCAACATGATTTCTAGGCGTTCCCGGAACACTGGCTTGTTGTAGCTGCTTCTCTGCATGTAGTGACCGGCACCTCCTCTGAGCATCATTTATGGTCAGATGGGAAGCAAGGCTGACTTCAAACCCTCTCATCTCTTATCAGTCCCAGGAGAGGTGAAAGGTCAGGAAAAGGGCAGTGGCAGACGCTGGGCCTGGGAAAGTTGGAGGGTGGGTGGGGAGACAAAGGGGATGGGTGGGGGGCAGGCACAGGATCATGGTTTTGATAAACTTGATTTACTACTGGGTCACAAATGTCAGGGCAGTCAGGAAGCTGAAAGACTTCCTCTCCTGCCCCTGTGTCAGACAGATGGAAAAATGAGGTCCCTGGCAGAGGAATGTTCCCAAGATCCCACAATGACTTGGGATCAGATTAGGGACCCAAGGGGTGGATTATTTATGCTGAGGATCAGCCTCGGGCAGAATGGCACAGATTCCACAACCCCTAAAGCCAGAATAGGACTCTTGAGGAAGGCCCTGGGGGAGACGGAGGAAAGACTCCAGGGAAGGAAGACCTTCCTGATTATCTAAATTATCAGCTCTGGGACCTCTGGTTGGAGGGGACACAGGGTCACAGTTTCTCATCACCAGATGCATGGCAAGATGCAGGCTGGACCATACTGTGGGAATGTGCCCACAGTGAGAGGAGCTTGCTTGCTCTCTTGGCCATGTTTCTCTTTGTGGGACTGGAACCAAGTTGTGTTCCTCACAATCCTAGGGTTCCTTTGCTTGACCTAAGGGTCTGCTCTCCTTTCTGAGCCCTCAGGATCCAGAACAGCTCCCGCGAGTAGCCCTAGAGCTCTGCAGCTGCCCCTGGCTGGCCACAAGGCCCTGGAGACACCTGGACCCACAGTTAGAGTATGTATTTGAGGAGGAAAGTTGGGAGAGGGCCACCTTCGGGGGTTTCTTACAGGGACAGATTAGGTCAGAGAAAATGGTGGTAGGTAGGTGTCCCTCCTCCAAACCAAGGGTCTGCGCTGCAGCTTTTAGGTGGTGAGAGGCACTTAGGCTCTGGCCTCAGTGCTGTTAGCCAGGGCCTCCCAGACCCTCTCTGCCTGTGTACCGAAGCCTGTTTTGGGGCCTTTGCTGGCTGCCTCCCCCCTGAGGCCATCCTTCCTGCACTTTGGTTGCTTACTTGTCTCTCTGGCCCTGGGCTGGCAGCTCTTTGAAAGTTAAGTATTGCAGGGTGGGTTCTCCAGGAAGCAGACTGTGGCTCAAAGGGTAGCATGCTGGATGTTCTTCAGGGAGAGCTGTGGAGATTGATGCGTGTAGAAGGGAGGGGGAAGAGGCAGCACTGGGCAGAGGGAGAAGCTGAGCTGTACTGCAGGCCCCACCCAGCCTGGGCTCCTCACTGGGAGCTTGGTGTGGAACGGCCCCTCACAGTCCCACACTGAGCTGAAATAGCTGGGCCTTTGCACCCCAGCTAGATTAGTCTTTGGATACAGATCACCCAGAGAAGGGCATGGCCCAGGGTAAAGCAAGTATCTGCAGCTGAAGTGACCCCTGGATGGGCTGACAGCTACAGTCCTCCTGCCCCCAGACACCAAGTCCTTCCCTGAAGGGAAATGTGGGCATCACATCTCAGCGTCTACTCTCCTGTGTTCTTGTGGGCTTTTGAGGAATGCTAGTTGAAGGAATGAATAGATTGATTTGAAAGAAGCCCCTAAAACATTTTGGCCTTATTCTCCCCATCTATGAAATGGGTATATCTTTGACACTCATGCTATAAAAGGCAAAGCTCATCATAAACTCCACGTCTCACGGGAGTCTGCAGCCTCCCTGCTGTTCTTTTCCCTTTGGCACCCCAAGGTTAGGTCTAGGGCCCTGAGGGGTGGAGTGGGTAGTGGAGCGTAGGTGGGGTGGGCTTGGCAGTTTGTGGTTGCTGTTTTAGGGGAAACCACAGCTGCCTCTGGTTCAGGGCGGTCAGTGAGGCCCAAGGAAGGGGAGGTTCATATGCAGGGCAGGCCTTGGGCACTGAGTCACCACCCAGAGGAAAACCACAGCTTCAAGGGCCCCAAGGCCCGAGGAAGGGTGGCAGATGAGCTGGGCGAGTGCCAGGTCTCAGGAGTGGGGATTTGGACAGCCTCCTTACTCCTAGGGCCAGCCCTGTTCCAGCTTGCAGGGCAGCACCTACCGTACACCGTGATAAAGGCAGGCTGAGTCCCCCATTGCTGTGAAACAGGACAGACTGAGAACAGAGTGACCCTGAAAAAGAACCACTCCTCTCTGGTCTCCAGCTCCCCACTCTCTGGGGAAATGGGGGCAATTCTTGAATTCGAGAAAATTCTTTTAAGATATCTGAAGATTCATAAACTTCAACTTTGCTTATATATAAATTTACCATCATCTTTAGGCTTCCGAAGTGGCTCAGTGGTTAAGAATCTGCCTGTCAATTCAGGGGCCACAGGAGACTTGGGTTTGATCCTTGGGTTGGGAAGATCACCTGGAAAAGGAAATGGCAACCCACTCCAATGTTCTTGCCTGGAAAATCCCATGGACAGAGGAGCCTGGCAGGCTACAGTCCATGGGGTTGCAAAGAGTAGGACATGACTGAGCGACTGAGCACACATGTGGCATCATGACTGTAGTCTAGACAGCCTGCTTCACATTGCACTCATCTACTGATACCTCAGTAACTGAGAAATGTCTGGTTTTTTCTCTTTCTTCTTTGTAGGAAAATGAAATTTATTCTGGACTCTCATCTTGTGTGATGAAAGCTAAAACAAATGAACAAAGATAATGTTTGCAGACCGACTTGTTTATACCTTCTTGAAAGATATCTAATGTTTCAGACAGAGCAATAAGAAAGCTGAAAGGTGGTAGAATAGCAATGATTCATATCTCCACTGAATTGCCCAGACAATTCCATCATTCTTTCGTTTTCTTATTACTTTAGTCTCTGTTTTTAAAAAGCATGATTGAGAATAATTAATGAGTGATGATGAAAAATAGTTCCTAAGAGGATGAAATAGCAAAAGGTTTTAAGACCTAGGATATATTTTGAATTTACAAAGAATCCAATGGATCAATACAGTAATTGATGTATTTTGGACTTATAAAGAATCCAGTGGATCGTTGTGGTAATTGTAAGAGAGAACAAGCTTTATTCTATTAAAAAATAATTTAAATCTCTCTCTGGTTTTTGGAAGACCCCTGTGAAAGGATAAAAGTCATAAAATAATCAATCCTTATTAATAGTTAAAGCTGCTCAGAAAAGGAGCTTAAAAATTAAAATTCAGTCTAAATGACCTAGGTGGTATACTAAGAGTTAAAATTCCCCAAGGGGGATTTAGCTGAAGGTCCACTTTTCCCTATACCCAAATAGGGAGGAATAAGCAGAGACTGTGAATTTGACATAAAATGAGACCCTATGCAAATGACAAATGACATGCAAAAAGATGCAAAGAAACGAAGACAGTAGGGAGGGCCCTAGTGCTCAGGGTAGAATGGAACACTGGCTTCCTCCCATTGGACGGTAGTTCTAAGAAAGCTGCCCCATCCTCCTCCTAGGGTCTCCCACATGGCCCCTCTGGCTGAGAAACTTAGGCCCAAAGACTATTCTTGCTGCCCTGTTCCCTCTTCCAGTCATTTGCAGAGACCCCTGGGGCCCATTAGAGCCACTTTCTTGCCACTCTACTCTGCCTGCTGTGTGGGCCCTGGGGCTGGAGTATGGTGCTGGGTTCAGGGCACCATGGAGTCAGGACAACAGGGCATGGCGGATATTCTAGGGCACCTCCTGATCCTTCAAGGTCTGTCTACTTCTCTCACACAGCCCCCACCCCAACCCCCATGCCATCTGTTCAACTTTTCTCTTCCTCACAGCAGTCTAAACAACAATAGTTTGCGGGGACTGGACATCAGGCAAAACAGGGCTATGATCTTCGACAGATGGAGGGCACCCAAAGTGAACCCCATATTTAACCAACTTTCTTCCTAAGGCCATTTTCCAAACTGAGATGCAGCGAACTAGACCAAACAGGAGGTGACATCTCAAACAAAGGTTTTAAAATAAGTAAGGATAATATGTTAAAGAGAATAGAGCAAAAGATGGACAGAATAGGTGAAAAGCTTGAGTATTTAAAGAGAAAACTTGAATCTATAAGAATGAAAAAAATTGGTGTTTTAGACTGCAAAATATCTGAAATTAAGAACTCACTGAATGGGTCTAACAGGACACTGTACACAGAGAAGACAAGATTAGTGACCAATCAATAGATATTATCTGGATTGAAGCACAGAGTGAAAAGGAATTGAGGAATAAACAGAGCTGAGCATAAGAGAGATGTAGGACATGCTCAAATATTTGAATAAATAATGACTGAGAATTTTCTAAATATGATGGAAGGCATCAAGCCACAGATTCATGAGTATCAGTGAGGACTGAGACACTGCCATTTCTGTTGCTCAGACGTGGAGTGAGAGGCTGGGAGTGGGAGGCACTACCTGCTTCCATCCTTCACAATCTGGTGCACCAGGCGAAGCTGGCCGAGCAGGCTGAGCAATGCGATGAGATGGTGCAATCAATGAAGAAAGTAGCAGGGATGCGTGTGGAGTTGACAGTTGAAGGAAGAAACCTCCTATCTCTGCATATAAAAATTGTGATTAGAACTAGAAGAGCTTCCTGGAGAATAATCAGCAACAAAGAAGAAAACAGGGGAGGAGGAGACAAACTAAAAATGATTTGGGAATATCGGCAAATGGTTGAGACTGAGATATAGTTTATCCGTTGTGCCATTCTGGGTGTACTGGACAAACACCTCATTCCAGCCCCTAACATTGGCTGAGTCCAAGCTTTTCTATTATAAAATGAAAGGGGACTACCACAGGTATCTGGCTGAATTTGCCACAAGAAATGACAGGAAGGAGGCTGTGGAGAACAGCTTGATGGCTTATAAAGCTGCTAGTGTTGTTGCAGTGACAGAACTTTCGTCTTCACATCCCATCACTTAGGTCTTGCTCTCAATTTTTCCATATTTAATTCCCCTGAGCATACCTGCAGGTTGACAAAGCAGCTTTTAATGATGCAGTTGCAGAACTGAACACACTGAGTGAGGAAAGCTATAAGGACTCATCACTTATCACACAGTTGTTAGTGATAATCTGACACTATGGACTTCAGACATGCAAGGTGATGGTGAAGAGTGGAATAAAGAAGCACTGCAGGATGTGGAAGATGATTATCAGTGACACATAAAAGCCAACATGAGAAACCATCTCTGACTACCCCAGACATTCCCATCCTACCCATCTTGGAAATTCCCCCATTGTTACTAAGAACCACCAAATCTGACTTTTACATATGTTCCTGCCCTGTTGGTTTTTTTTTTTTTTTTTTCCCCATGGTTTTCTAAAGTTTGTAAAGGCAAGAGTGAATTTCTGTAGATTTTACTGGTCCCAGCTTTTAGAATCTTTAAGAACACTAACAGGACTGCATAGAGGCTTTTTCAGGATTACTGTATTGTTTCCTGAAGACGTGGCAGGATCACCATTAGCAATGGAAATTACATTCAAGAGCTATTAGAATTTTGTGTGATGCAAGCATCTAAGAGAAAGGTTAATCACACTACTGAGGTGTATGTGGTATCATTTTCCCTTTTTTTAATTCTTTGAATTTTAAGCCAATGTTTAATTGGATCTTAGCTTGAGGTGGTTAAAGGTTGTCTGGGGAGTTTCTTGTAATGGTTTTGCTATTAAAAAGTGTTTCAAACTCTGTTGAAATGTTGAAAAGTATGATGCTGGTAACCGTTTAACAATTGTGGCTGCTCATTCTTGCCTCCTTTTATTCTTCCTCTGAAGCAGGTTAGCATTGAAGGTGTTATGGAAAAGCCAGCGTGCATGTTCAATTCTTTGTTTCGTCTCCCACTGGGCCCCAGCCCTTCCCTCCTTTGCTCCCTCAGCCTCTTTATTCAGTATGTGTAACTTGAAACTAATTTGTATTAGTGGATATATGACTTGAGCCATAGATACAGAATCTGTATTCTTCTTACTGAAACACAGCATGGATTAACATTAAACTGAAATAAAAGAAACCTAAATAAAACAAACCTAAATTTAAATAAAACAAAGCTAAACTTGAATAAAACAAACTCCAAATATTAGAAGTATAAAGAAAACTATACCTAGGCCCATCAAAAATCTTAAAAGCAGCCATATTTTAAAAAATTAATTTGTTTTTGGCTACACTGGGTCCTCACTGAGGCACATTAGCTCTTGGTTAAAGTGATCATATTTTTAGAGAGAGAGAGTTAGTAACCAGTTAACAGTACAATTGATGGCTAACTATGGAAGCCAGAAGACAATGAAATGACATCTTTAAAGTGCTAAAGAAAAAAACCCTACCAATCTAGAATTCTATGCCCAGAAAAATATCCTTCAGAAATGAAGGGAAAAGAAATGTGTTCAAAATTTTGTCAAGTGGACAAAAATTCAAAGAAATTGGTTTGTCACCAGTACACATTGGCAATACAGGAAGTTTTTATGGGAATTCTTCAGGATGAAGGAAAATGATCCTTGAGTGAACTTCAGGAAGGAATAAAGGCATAGCAAAAGATTAAAATGTATATAATTATAAATGAATATTTACTAAAATAACAATAGGGAATTAATTCCCTGGCAGTCCCGTAGTTAGGACTCCACATTCTCACTTGCCAAGGGCCAAGATTCAATCCCTGGTCAGAGAACTAAGATTCCACAGTCACATGGTCAATAAATTAACCAATTAATTAAAAAAAAAACAACTTAAAAGCTAACAATAATATAAATTTTTTTTTAATTTTAAGTTTTTATTGGAGCTGATTTACTTTGTTGTGCAGCAGAAATGAACACAACCCTGTAAGGCCATTAATCTCTACCCCCTCCTTTACTGCTCTAGGTCATCATGGAGCACCAAGCCAAGCTCCCTGTGCTGTGCAGCAGCTTTCCACTAGCTACCTGTTTTACATACGGTAGTGCATATGTCTCATAAGATTTTTAACATAAAAGTAAATCCACATCAGTATATAAAAATACAAATATATATTTAAATATATAAATAAAATTATACACACACACGGGCTTCCCTGGTGGTTCAGATGGGAAAGAATCTGCCTACAATGCAGGAGACCTGGGTTCAATCCCTGGGTTGAGAAGATCCCCTACAGCAGGGAATGGTTATCTACCCCAGTATTCTGGCCTGGAGAATTCCATGGACAGATGAGCCTGGCAGGCTAGAGATCCATGGGATCTCAAAGAGTTAGACATGACTGAGCGACTTTCACAACACAGCCTAAACTTGGAGGCTTCCCTTGTGGCTGAAATGGTAAAGTCTAATGTTCTCTGTCAGATTTTATTAGTGGTGGCAGGTGAGTGGCACATGACGATTGTGATAAATGATATTAATTAGTTTTAACTTCATTCAAGGTGCTATGGGCTTAAAGAGTATGGGCTCTGCAGACAGGCCTGGGCTTGAACTTCATCTCTATGATTCTGACTTCTTTGGAACCTGAGCATCCTCATCCATAAAATGGATTGTATAGAATAAGTAAAACGATATAGGTGATGTGCTCAGCACAAGGCCTGGCCCATGTATGTGTGCATGCTGAGTTGCTTCAGTCATGTCTGACTCTTTATGACCCCATGGTCTATAGCCTGCCAGCCTCCTCTGTCCATGGGGATTCTCCAGGCAAGAATACTGGAGTGGGTTGTCATGCCCTCCTCCAGGGGATCTTCCCAACCCAGGGGTCTAACCTGAGTTTCTCACATTTCCTGTATTAGCAGGCAGGTTCTTTCCCACTAGCACCACCTGGGAAGCCCTGCCTGGCACATAGATAATGCTTAATACCACAGATGGTAGATCGTTATTTCTGAGCACCTCAACTATGTTATAAATATTCTAAGTAGAGAGACCATATTTCTATTTTGTTGTGGTTGGGTTTTTCTTTTTCTTTTTTTCTTTTTTGAATTCTGGAATATTTCAATTGAAGGATAATTGCTTTACAGAATTTTGTTGTTCTGTAACATAATCAGCCATATGGCTGATTCATGTTGAGGTTTGACAAAAAACAACAAAATTCTGTAAAGCAATTATCCTTCAATTAAAAAATAAATTTTAAAAAGAAAAAAGAGACTATACCATAGATAACGTATTTACAGTTTAAATAATAATAATATAATTAATACCAAGATACTTATTTCACAAATAGAAAATAAAACACATCCAATTCCTTGGAGCCTTTTGTATCTTTTCCCAAATCATATCACCTCTCATCACTCCAGAGGTTGCCACTATCCTGAATAGTATAGTGTAAGTAGAGGTCTTGTCAGGGGCAGCACACCCATTCCTCAGAGCCAGGGAGGTCTAGTGGAAGCCAGAAACTCTCATGCCCTCCCAGCAATAACAGATAATACCCCCCACTCCAGAGTCAGTGGAGGCTGTTATGAACTGAATTGTGCCACCCCCATTCATAAGCTGAAGCTGTAACCCTTGATAAGACAATATTTGGAGATGGGGCTGTTAAGGGGGTAATTAACGTTAAACAAGGTCATAAAGGTGAGGTCCTAGTCCAATAGATGTTCTTATAAGAAGAGGAAGAGACACCTGGGATGTAAACGCACAGAGAAAAGGCCATGGGAGGACAGAGTGAGTAGGTGGCCAACTGCAAGCCAAGGAGAGAGTTCTCACCAGAAATCAAACTCCAACACCTTGATCTTGAACTTTTCAATCTCCAGAATGTGAGACAATAAATATCTGTTGTTTAAGACACCCAGTCTGTGGTGTTTTGCTATGGAAGCCTGAGCTGATTAATATGGAGGCAGAGTGGGGAACCTGGATGTCTAACCCTGTCTTGCCTTAATGAGGTAGCATCTCCCCTCCTCTGCTGGACCAGTGTTAGAGGAAACCAGCTGAAACCAAAAGTTTAAAGAAGATCCAGAGTCTCATAATATAATAGCCAAAACACCCAGGTTTTAGTAGAAAATTACTTGTGACACCAATAGCCAAGAAGATCTCACACTGAAGGAAAAAAAAATATTAATAGATACCACACTCAAGATTCCAGTGACGTTATCTGATTAAGATTTAAAACCAGTCATTATACAATGCTTTAGTAAGCGACTGTGAGCACATCCGAAACAAATGGAAAAAAGAGAAAATCTCAGCAAAGAAATATACAAAGAAGAACCAAATGGATATTTTAGAACTGAAAAATTCAATAACCAAAATAAAAAGCTTGGTAGATGTGTTCAGTAGCAAAATGGAAGGGGATAGAAGAAAGAATCCACGAAGCTGCCCAATCTGGACAACAGAGAGAAAATAAACTGGGAAAAAAAAGAGTGAAAAGGACCCCAGAGACCCAGGGGACTATAAAAAAAGATCTAGTATTCATGTCATTGGCATTTAAGAAGGAGAGAACATGTAAAACAGGATGTATTGTGACGGTCGTCCTTAGAAAATGCAATCCACGCTGCACAGAGCTATAGTTGCTGTAGTCTTCTGTTCCATTTTAATGTTCTATTGTGTGACTGAACCATAAGCTTTTATTCATTCTACTGTAAAGGACATTTGGGTTGTTGCCATTTTTATTGCTATTTTAAACAGTGCTTCTGGGAATATTCTGTTCATGTCTCCAGGAGTGGAATTGCTGGGTCAAAGGGTATGTGAATGTTCACCTTCACAAATAATGTAAAATTCTTCTTCTAAGTGAGTGTACTAATTTCTAGACCCACAGCGGTGTACTAGTTACATTTTGCCAACGTTTTGTCAGTCTTTAAAAATGTTTCCAAACCAGAGGGCATGAAATGGTAATTTGTGGTTTTATTTGCATTTCCTTTTCTACTAACAAGGCCAAGTGTATTTTCATAAACTTAACAGGCCATTTGTGTTTTCTGTGAAATGCTTGTTTGTGTTTTTGAAACTTTTTCTATTGAGTCGTTTGTCTTTCTAATTGATTTATAGGATCTGGCTACTAATCTTTTTTGGCTTTATGTAAAAAATTCCATTAGGACTTGATTGGAAAAGTAATAAAGCTGTACATCCATTTGTACAATACTGTACAACTTTACAGTATTGAAACTTTCTATCCATGAACATGGTGTTGCTCCATTTGGTTTTCTTATTGCCTTTCAATAAGGTCCTTTAGTTTTCTACATAAATATTTTGCACATCTTTTGTTAGATTTATTTCCAACCCTTGTGGCTCAGCTGGTAAAGAATCCGCCTGCAATGCGGGAGACCTGGGTTTGAACCCTGGGTTGGGAAGATCCCCTGGAGAAGGGAAAGGCTACCCACTCCAGTATTCTGGCCTGGAGAACTCCATGGACTGTATAGTCTATGGGGTCACAAAGAGTCGGACACGACTGAGCGACTTTCACTTTCACTATATTTTTCATTGCTATTGTAAATCTTTAATTGTATTTTCTGACTTTATTGCTGATGTTTATAAATTCATTAGACATATTTATTGGAAACCGAGTTGATATATTTCCCAGGCTGTCAATTGACTTTTCATTTTGTAAATAGTGCGTTTTGAAGATCACTGATTTTAAGCAATTATTGATGTACCTCAGTGTGGTTTCCTTCATATTTCTTCTATTTGGAGTTCATTGAGTGTTTTTGTAGCTATTGGTACTTTTCATCAAATTTGTATTCTTCAAATGTTTGTCTTTCTCTCTCTCAAAGCTATGGTTTTTCCCATAGTTCATATACAAATGTGAGTTGGAGTTGGACCATAAAGAAGGCTGAGCACCAAAGAATTGATGCTTTCAAATTGTGGTGCAGGAGATGACTCTTGAGAGTCCTTTGGTCTGCAAGGAGATCAAATCAGTCAATCCTAAAGGAAATCAGTCCTGAATATTCATTGGAAGGACTGATGCCGAAGCTGAAGCTCCAATACTTTGGCCAACTGATGAGAAGAGCCAACTCATTGGAAAAGACCCAGATGCTGGTAAAGATTGTAGGCAGGATGAGATGGTTGGATGGCATCATTAACTCAATGGACATGAGTTTGAACTGTTGTTCAGTCACTCAGTCATGTCTGATTCTCTGCAACCCCATGGACTACAGCATGCCAGCATTCCCTGTCCTTCACTATCTCCCAGAGTTTGCTCAAATTCATGTTCATTGAGTCGGTGATGCCATCCAACCATCTCTTCCTCTGTCGCCCCTATCTCCTCTTGCCTTCAGTCTTTCCCAGTATCAGGGTCTTTTCCAATGAGTCAGTTCTTCGCATCAGGTGGCCAAAGGACTGAAACTTCAGCTTCAGCATCAGTCGTTCCAATGGATATTCAGGGTTGATTTCCTTTAGGATTGACTGGTTTGATCTCCTTGCTGTCCGAGGGACTTTGAAGAGTCTTCTCCAACACCACAGTTCAAAAGCATCAATTCTCCAGCAATCAAGCCTTCTTTATGGTCCAACTCTCACATCTATACATGACTACTGGAAAATCCACAGCTTTGGCTATACAGACCTTTGTCAGCAAGTAATGTCTCTGCTTTTTAATGTGTTGTCTAGGTTTTCACAGCTTTTCTTCCAAGGAGCAAGCATCTTTTGATTTCATGGCTGCAGTCACCATCTGCAGTGATTTTGGAGCCCAAGAAAATAAAATCTGTCACTGTTTCCATTGTTTCCTCATCTATTTGCCATGAATTCATGGGACTGGATGCCATGATCTTCGTTTTTTGAATGTTGAGTTTCAAGTTGGCATTTTTACTCTCCTCTTTCATTTTCATCAAGAGGCTCTAGTTCCTTTTTGCTTTCTGCCATAGGGTGATATCATCTGCATATCTGAGGTTATTGATATTTCTCCTGGCCATCTTGATTCCAGCTTGTGCTTCATCCAGCCTGCCATCTCATATGATATACTCTGCATATCAGTTAAATAAGTAGGGTGACAATATACAGCCTTGATGTACTCCTTTCCCAATTTGGAGCCAGTCTGTTGTTCCATGTACGATTCTAACTGTTACTTCTTGACCTGCATACAGGCTTCTCAGGAGACAGCTAAGATGGTCTGGTATTCCCACCTCTTGAAGAACTTTCCACAGTTTGTTGTGATCCACACAGTCAAAGGCTTTAGCATAGTCAATGAAACAGAAGTAGATGTTTTTCTGAAATTCTCTTGCTTTTTGTATAGCCCATTGGATGTTGGCAATTTGTTCTCTGGTTCCTCTGCCTTTTCTAAATCCAGCTTGAACATCTGGAATTTCTTGGTTCACATACAGATGAAGCTTAACTTGAAGGATTTTGAGCATTAACTTGCTAGCATATGCTCCTGCTGCTAAGTCACTTCAGTCGTGTCTGACTCTGTGCGACCCCACAGACGGCAGCCCACCAGGCTCCTCCATCCCTGGGATTCTCCAGGCAAATGAAATTAGAGCAATTGTGCTATAGTATGAACATTCATTGGAATTTCCCTTCCTTGGGATTGGAATGAAAAGTGACCTTTTCTAGTCCTGTGGCCACTGCTGAGTTTTCCAAAATTGCTGGCATATTGAGTGCAACACTTTAACAGCATCATCTTTTAGGATTTTAAATAGTTTAGCTGAAATTCCATCACCTCCACTAACTTTGTTTACAGTGACGCTTCCTAAGGCCCACTTGAGTTCATACTCCAATGTGTGGCTCTAGGTGAGTGATCATACCATCATGATTATCCAGGTCATTAAGGTCTTTTTTGTATAGTTCTTCTGTATATTCTTACCACCTCTTCTCAATATCTTCTGCTTCTGTTAGGTCCATATCAGTTCTGTCCTTTATTGTGCCCATCTTTGCATGAAATGTTCCCTTGGTATCACTAATTTTCTTGAAGATGTCTCTAGTCCTTCCCATTCTATTGTTTTCCTTTATTTTTTCATTGTTCACTTCAGAAGGCTTTCTTATCTCTCCTTGCTACTCTTTGGAACTCTGCATTCAGATGGGTATATTTTTACTTTTCTCCTTTGCCTTTCACTTCTCTTCTTTTCTCAGCTATTTTTAAGGCCTCCTCAGACAGTCATTTGCCTTTTTACATTTCTTTTTCTTGGGGATGGTTTTGATCACTGCCTCCTATACAATGTTATGAACCTCCCTCCACAGTTCTTCAGGCCTTCTGTCTATCAGATCTAATCCCTTGAATCTATTTGTCATTTCTACATATAATCATAAGGGATTTGATTTAGGTCACACCTGAATGGCCTAGTGGTCTTCCCTACTTTCTTCAATTTAAATCTAAATTCTGCAATAAGGAGTTCACGATCTGAGCTACAGTCAGCTCCTGGTCTTGTTTTTGCTGACTGTATAGAGCTTCTCCATCTTCGGGTGCAAAGAATATAATCAATCTGATTTCAGTATTGACCATCTGGTGATGTCCATGTATAGAATCGTCTCTTGTGCTGTTGGAAGAGGGTGTTTGCTATGACCAGTACATTCTCTTGGCAAACTCTGTTAGCCTTTGCCCTGCTTCACTTTGTATTCCAAGGCCAAACTAGCCTGTTACTTTGGGTATCTCTTAACTTCCTATTTTGCATTCTAGTCCTCTATGATGAAAAGGACATCTTTTTTTGGTGTTAGTTCCAGATCTTATAGGTCTCATAGAACTGTTCAATGTCAACTTCTTTGGCATTAGTGCTTGGGGCATAGACTTGGATTACTGTGATATTGAATGGTTTGCCTCAGAAACAAACAGATAATTCTGTCTTTTTGAGACTACACCCAAATACTGCATTTCAGACTCTTTTGCTATGAGGGCTACTCCATTTCTTCTAAGGGATTCTTGCCCATAGTAGTAGATATAATGATAATCTGAATTAAATTTGCCTATTCCCATCCATTTTATGATTCCTAAAATGTCTCTTGCCATTTCCTGTTTGACTACCTCCAATTTACCTTGATTCATGGACCTAGCATTCCAGGTTCCTATGCAATATTGTTCTTTACAGCATCGAACTTTACTTTCACCACCAGACACATCCACAGCTGGGTGGTGTTTCTGCTTTAGCTCAGCCTCTTCATTCCTTCTGGAGCTATCTCTGCTCTTCTCCAGTAGCATATTGAGCACCTACTGACCTGGGGAATTCATCTTTCAGTGTCATATCGTTTTGCCTTTTCATAATGTTCATGGGGTTCTCAAGGCAAGAATACTGAAGTGGTTTGCCATTCCCTTCTCCAATGGACCACATTTTGTCAGAACTCTCCACCATGGTGGAGAGTTCACCCACCATCTTGGGTGGCTTTACAGAGTATGGCTCATAGTTTGAGCTAACTCCGGGAAATAGTAAATGATGTGGAAGCCTGGCATGCCATAGTCCATGGGGTTGCAAAGAGTCAGACATGAATGAATTAGTGACTGAATAACAACATCAATATAATATTTTTCTTATCTGGTAATTAAATTTGCATTTTTAGAATTACTTTTCAGGTCTCTTTTTATGCTCAGGCTTTGTCTACTTTTTTTTTTTAAGATATGGGATATATTTATAATTGATGTTTTAGTTTAATGTTCTTATCTACTAATTCTATTGTCTCTGTCATATTTTAGTCTGTCTCTATTGACTTATTTTTCTTATCATTATGGGTAATATTTTCGTACTTCTTCATATACCTGTTGATTTTTTCTTTCTTGAGAATATGTCAAATTTACTAACTTACTAGCAAGGAACTAGGAAGATGACCAAAGTATGCTGTTTGAGAGAGGGTATGAGCAGGAGGAGTGAGATAGTAGAGGCACAGACCATTCCCCTAAATGGAATGTTGCCTAAGCAGGAAAGAGTGTGGGGTCTTTTGGCAAGATGGTCTCTATCATTTTATCAATTGTCACAGAGAGGGCCTTTGTGGCGAGTGGTCTGAGGTACCTACCATCAAGAGCAGACACATTTGTGTGTGAATTGAAACTACAAAGCTCATCCCTCCTCCTAGGTGCGTCTCACTGGCCGATTAGCAGAAGGCAGGAAACAGTGTCGCCCCCGAGAAGCAGCCAGCCTCAGAGCAACAAGTGTGTGTGTGTGTGCATGTGTGTGTGTGTGTGTGTGTGCGTGTGTGTGTGTATGTGCTCAGTTGCTCAGTCGTGTCTGACTCTTCGCGACGCCATGGACTGTAACCCTCCAGGCTCCTCTGTCTATGGGATTCTCCAGGCAAGAAAACTGGAGTGAGTTGCCATTCCCTTCTCCAGGGGATCTTCCCTACCCAGGGATCGAAGCTGGGTCTCCTGCACTGCAGGCAGGTTCTTTACTGTCTGAGTCACCAGGGAAGCATATGACCCAGAAATTTTACTTTTGGGTATATACCCAAAGTAATTGGAAGTAGGGTATCAAAACCATATTTGTACACACATGTTCATAGTAGCTTTATTCACTACAGCTGAAACAGAGAAGCAAATCAGGTCTGCATTGATGAATGAATAGATGACCAAAATGTGGTATACGCACACAATGGAATATAATTCAGCCTTAAAAAGAAAGGAAATTCTGCAATATGGTATAACATAGATAAACCTCAGGGATATTACACTAAGTGAAATAAGCCAATCACAAAAAGGATAAATACTGTATGATTCCACTTAGATGAGGTACTTAGGGGAATTGAATTCATAGAGATGGAAGGTAAAATGGTGGTTAACCAGGGGTTGGGGCTAGGGAAGAATGAGGAGTTATTATTTAAAGTGTCTGGAGTTTTGGTTTTACAAGATGAAAAGAGTTATGGGGATGAAAGTTGGTGATGGTTTCACAACAATGTGAATGTACTTAATATCACTAAACTGTGGACTTAAACATGGTTAAAATGATAGACATTATATTAGAGGTATTTCACCACAATAAAAAAAATCACAAAACTGGAGAACTTTGGGGGCTACCCTGTAGGACTACAAGCACAATGGGCTGCGTAGAAGACTTCCGTGTGTGTCTGGAAGGACGATTTAGTAATGATGAGAAGGAGAGAGAAAGAGCCTGGCTCCTAGGGAGACTGGAGACTGGAGGAGGCCAGGCTGAGAAGAACAGAGGTAAGGCTGGAAAGGTTCAAAAAATTCCATTGCATAGTTAGAGCAAGACGCTTCTGCAGACATCACTAGTTGTGATATTTTTTAAATGGTCATCAGAAAGATAGCATGTAAGGGGGAGTGGATGGAGCAACCTGTTAGAGGCTGAGCACAAAGAACCTGAACTAAGATGTAGGGGAAGTAGAAAAAGTAGGAAAGGAAAGAAGGAAGGCAAGGAGTGGGAGAGAGGCAATGATTTAGTGAGAGAAAAATGGTAGGCCTGTAGAAGAAAAAGGCAGAGAGGAATCAAGATTTTTCGGAAGAGACCATCACCAACAGAAAAAGAGTTCTTAGGATCCCACACATGCTCATCAAATCCCACTCTCCTGACAAGAGTTCAGAAGAGAAGCTGGTTATCTAATGCCATTGTAAAAGCGTTTCTCTCTCTTCCCTTGTCCACTCACCAAATACTTAGGACGGGCAGGTACTGCGCCACAGAATCTGACCGTTAGGGTCCAGTCTGGGCCTTGGGGCTGGTGGAGGGATCACACGAGGAAAGGCAAGGTGTCTGGTGCCAAGAGACTGTATGTTGCCAGAAGGGATGCACTGGGAGAGAGATGCTGTATCTGGGCTGGAGCCAGACCTGGAGGAGGCTTTACTGCCCTCACCCTGAAAGTGGATGGACCACAGAGGGCTGCCAGGAAGAGAGGCACACTGAGGTGAAACCGACAGAAGTGGGCTGCAGCGGTGCGTCAGAACCCTCTCCAGGGCACCCACAGCAATGCACAGATAGGGATTCCAGCCAAGAAAGGACATTGCACAGGAAGATCTGCTTGTCTGCAAACTGAAGGATGGGCAACCTGCATCCTCTGCATCCTCTGAGGCTGAGAAAATGCAGAGGGTGGCCTGCCTGTTTATAATTCCCTCCTGTTGCTTTGGGGCTTCCCAAGTGGCACAGTGGTTAAGAATCCACCTGCCAATGCAGGAGAGGCAAGAGATGAGTCTTTAAAAATATTCATAAAGTCTAATTTGTCTATTTTTTTGTTGTTATCTGTACCTTCAGTGTCATTGCCAAGAAATCATTGCCAAATCCAGTGTTGTGAAGGTTTGGTCCTATGCTTTCTTCCAAGAGTTTTATTGTTTCCGGTCTTACATTTGGGTCCTTCATCCATTTTGAGTGAGTTTTTACATATGGTGTTAAGAATTCACCTCCATTCTTTTGCATGTGACTATCCAATTTTCTCAGCACCATTTGTTGAAAAGGCTGTACTTTACCTCACTGAATGGTCTTGGCACCTTTATAAAAAATCATTTGATCGTATATATCAGAGTTTGTTTCTGGGGTCCCTATCCTATTGCATTGGTCTTCAGGTCTATCTTTATGCCAATACCACATGTTTTGATAACTGTAGCTTTAAGTTTTGAAATCAGGAAGCGTGAGTCCTCTAGTTTTGTTTTTCTTTTTCAAAATTGTTTTGGGCATTCGGGGTCTTTTGAGATTGCATATGAATTTTAGGATTTTTTTCCTCCTATTTTCACAAAGAAGTCATTGGGATTTTTGATAGGAATTGCATTGAATCTGTAGGTTGTTTTTAGGTAATATTGACATTTTAACAATATAAAGTCTTCTGATCAATGAGTATGAGATGTATTTACATTTATTTATATCTTTAATTTATTTCCTCAGTGTTTTGTAGTATCCATTGTACAAATCTTTCTCCTCCTTGGTTAAGTAAATTCCAAAGTATTTTATTTTTTGGAGCAATTGTAAATGGAATTATTTTTGTAACTTCTTTTTCAGATTGGTCATTGTTTGTGTATAAAAACACAACTGATCTTTGTGTGTTGATTTATATCCTGCTACTTATTGAATCAATTTTTTGAATCTATCAGGATTTTTTGTTGTTAAATCTCAACAAAATTAGGTTTCTCAACATATAAGATCATATTATCTGCAAACAGGTAATTTTACTTCTTCCTTTTCAATTTGGATGCTTTTATTTCTTTTTCTCATCTAATTGCTCTGGCTAGAACTTTCAGTGCCATGTTGAATAGAAGTGATAAAAGCAGACATCCTTGCTGTACTCCTGATCTTAGAGGAAAAGCTTTCAGTCTTTCACAATTGAGAATGATGTTTACTGTGTATTTTTTTATATGACTTTTATTACGTTGAGGTAGTTTCTTAGTTTGTTTCATTATAAAAGAGTTGGATTTTTTCAAATTCTTTTCTGCATCAATTGAGATGATCATGTGTTTTTTTTTTCCCCCCTTCATTCTGTTAATGTGGGATATTACATTCATTGGTTTTGCTATGTTGGACCATCCTTACATTCCAGAAATAAATTTCACTTGTCCATGATATATAATCTTTTTAATATGCTGCTGAATTCTGTTTGCTAGCATTTTTCTGAGGACTTTTTGCAGAATGTTTATAGGGATGTTGATCTGTAGTTTTCTTTTCTTATTGTATCTTTGTCTTTGGTATCAGGGTTATCCGATCTCATAGAATGAGTTACAAAGCATCCCTTCTGTTCACTTCTTTGGAAAGATTTGAAGGATTGGTATTAGTTCTTTAAATCTTTGATGGAGTGCTCACTTCAGCAGCATGTATTCTAAAATCTTTGATGGAATTTACCAGTGAATCCATCAGGTCCAGGGCTTTTCTTAGTTGGCAGATTTTGGATTTCTAATTCAATCCCTTTACTAGTTGTGGGTCTATTCAGATTTTCTATTTCTTCATGCTTTGATCTTGGTAGGCTTTGTGTTTCTAGAAAATTTTTATCTAGGTTATCCAATTTATTGATGTACAGTTGTAAGTACTATTTTATAATCCTTTTTTCCCCTATAGAATTGGTAGTAATCTTTTTTTTTTTTTAGTCATTTGAATCTCCTCTATTTTTTCCTTAGTCCATATAGCTAAAAGTTTGACAATTTTGTTGATTTTTTTCAAAGAGCCAACTTTTGGTTTCATTGCTTTTCTGTTATTTTTCTATTCTGTATTTTGCTTATTGCTGCTCTAATCTTTATTATTTCCTTCCTTCTGCTAGCTTTGCATTTAGTTTGTTCTTCTTTTTTAGTTCCTTAAGTTATAAAGTTCGGTTGTTTTGAGCTCTTTTCTGTTTTGTTTTTTTAATGTAAGCATTTATAGTTATAAATTCCCCCTTAGCTCTACTTTTGCTGCATCCTAGGTTTTTGTATGCTGTATTTTCATTTATCTCTAAGTATTTTCTCTTTTTATTTTTATTTATTTATTTATGGTTGTACTGGGTCTTCATTGCAGTGCACGGGATTTTTGTTGCTGCAAGGGGATTTTCTCTAGTTGCAGCAAGCGAGGGCTACTCTCTAGTTGCAGTGGGTAAGTTTCTCATAGCGGTGGCTTCTCCTATTGCAGAGCACAGGCTCTGGGGCACACAGGTTTCAGTAGTTTCAACTCACGGGCTCTAGGACACAGACTCGGTTGCCCCCTGGCATGTGGGATCCTAATTCTCAAACCAAGGACTGAACCCACGTCCCCTGCATTAGCAGGTGAACTCTTAACTACTGGACCACCAGGGAAGTCCCTCTAAGTATTTTCTAATTTCCTTTGTGATTTCTTCTTTGATCCATGTGTTGTTTTAAAAATATGTTGTTTAATCTCCACAATTTGTGAACTTTCCTTTTTTTGAATTCTAACTTCATCCCCTTTTGAGCAGAGAAGATACTTTGTATGATATCTATTTTAAAAAATCTATTGAGACTTAATTTGTGGCCTAATATATAGTCTACACTGAAAAATGTCCCATGTGCTTTTGAGGAGAATGTGTATTCTGCTGTTAGGTAGAGTGTTTTGTATATGTGTGTTAGATCTAGTTGGTTTATTGTGTTGTTTAAGCCTTTATTCCTTTACTTATGTTCTGTCTGGTTATTCCGTCCATTATGGTGAATGAGATATTAAAGCCTCCAACTATTATTGTAATAATACCTATTTCTCCCTTCAGTTCTGTCATTTTTGTTTCATATATTTTGATGGTCTGTCATTAGGTGTACAAATGTTTATACTGGTTGCATATTCTTGCTGTATTGAATCTTTTGTTAACGCATAACATCCTTCATTGTCTCTTATACTTTTTTTCAATTAAATCTATTTTGTATGATATTAGTGTTGCCACTCTTGCTCTCTTTTGGTTACAATTTGCATGAAAAATCTTTTTGCATCCTTTCAGTTTTAACCTGTTTGTGTCTTTGGATCTCAAGTGAATCTCTTGTAGACAGCGTATGATTGGATCATATATTTTTATCCATTCTTCCAATCTCTGTCTCTGATTGGAGTGTTTATATTAATGTAACTACATGTAAAAGTGAGTTATTCGTCATTGTACTATTTGTTGTCTGTATGCCTTATAGCCTTTATGCTTCTTATTTTCTGCATTCTTGTCTTTTGTGTTTAGTTCTTTTTTTGGTAGTAAAATATTTGAATTCCTTTCTCATTTCCTTTCGTATATATTCTATAGCTATTTTTTGTGGTTACAATGGGGATTACATTTAACATTTTAAAGTTAAGATACTCTGATTTGAATTAGAGTATTTACATTAATATTAGCATTTGTAGTAACAATTGATTTTTTTTTAATGTTTTAGTCCCTGAAATCATATAGAAAGCAAAAAGCACAGTTACAAACCACTGTTACAGCAATACTAGTATTTATAATTGCCCATGTATTTACATTTGTTGATATCTTTATTTCTCTCTTTGACTTTAAGTTACTGCCTAGTATCCTCTTTTCAACTTGCAGGACTGTCTTGAGCATTTCTTTCTTTCTTTCTTTTTCTTTTATTTATCTATTTTTAAACTTTTTATTTTGTATTGGAGTATAGAAGATTAATAAACAATGTGACAGATTTAGATAAGCAGAAAAGGACCCAGCCATACAAACACATGTATCCATTCTCTCCCAAACTCCCCTCCCATCCAGGCTACCATATAACATTGAGCAGAGTTCCACGTGCTATACAGTAGGTCCTTGTTGGCTATCCATTTTAAACATAGCTGTGTGTCCATGCCCATCCCAAACTCCCCAACTATCCCTTCCTTGCAGGGCAGGTCTATTGGTCACAAAGTCCCTCAATTTTCAACTATCTGAGAATTTCTAGATTTCTCCCTTACTTTTAGAGAACAGTTTTGGTGGATACAGGGCTTTTGGTTGACATTTTTTTCCTTTTAGTACTTCAAATGTATGGGCCTACTGTCTTATGGCTCAAAAATTGTCAGAAATCTGACAATTATCTTATTAAGGTTCCTTTGTGTGTGATGATTTGCTTCTCTCTTGCTGCTCTTAAGATTCTCTTTGCCTACATTTTTATAGTTTAATTATGACTCTTGATGTGATTCTCTTTGAGTTCATCTTATTGGAGTTTGTTGAGCTTCCTGAATGTTCATATTTATGTCTTTCATCAACTTTGTGAAGTTTCTAGTTATTATGTCTTCAAATTCTTTCCGCCCCTTTCTCGCTCTCACCTCCTACTGGGACTGCCACAGTGCTTGTTTTGGTCCTCTTGATGGTGTCCCACAGGTCTCTTAGGATCCGTTTACTTTTCTTCAATCTCTTTTCTTTCTTCTCCTCAGACTTAATAATTTTCATTGTCCTATCTTCAAGTTGGCTAGCTCTTTCTTCTTCCTGCTCAATCTGCCTTTGAATCCCTATAGTGAGTTTTTCATTTCAGTTATTTTTTTTATAGCTCCAGAATTTCTTTTTGGTTCCTTTTTGTTTTCTGTCTCTTTATTGATATTTCCATTTTGTTCACACATCATTTTCTTGACTTTATCCCATTTTCCTTGAGTTCTTTGAGCATCTTTAAGACAATCGTTTTGAAGTCTTTGTGTAGTATATCTGCCATTATATCTTTTTCAGAGATAGTTTCCGTTGATTTTTTTTTTTCCTTTGAGAAACATACTTGCTGTTTCTTTGTGTGCCTTGTCATTTTTTATGAACACTGGATATTCGAATCAATTAATATGATAATTCTGGAAATCAGATTATCCCCTTTTCCAAGAGTTTACTGGGGTTTTTTTGTTTTATTTTTTTAATTGTTGTAGGCTGTCTTTGTGCTGAGGATCAGCCTGAGGTATAAATTCAATGTCTTCTCATATCTTTTCTGATACTCCCTGGGCATGCATGTTCATTTTCTAATTTTCCTTGTATACGCATATATTTTTCAATATCCTAGTCTTTAATGTGGAGAAGGCAATGGCACCCTACTCCAGTACTCTTTCCTGGAAAATCCATGGACGGAGGAGCCTGGTAGGCTGCAGTCCATGGAGTTGCAAAGAGTCGGACATGACTGAGCTACTTCACTTTCATTTTTCTCTTTCATGCCTTGGAGAAGGAAATGGCAACCCACTCCAGTATTCTTGCCTAGAGAATCCCAGGGACCGTGGAGCCTGGTGGGCTGCCGTCTATGGGGTCGCACAAAGTTGGACACGACTGAAGCAACTTAGCAGCAGCAGCAGTCTTTAATGTCTGGTTCCTGAGAGGGGAAAAAGATAAAAATGAAGGGTAGATAAAAAGATGCCATACCTTTAAATCCTATGTGTGTCACTTCAGCTAGAGAGGGAGGAGCTTGCAACAATGAGAAAGATGCAACAACAATGGCTGCCAACCTCTTTGTCTCTACCTCTGTAATCAGAAACAGCAATCAGCCATCACAAAAGAGATCCCTGATATATGGAGGACAGGATCCCTGATATTTGTTTCTACATACTGCATGCAAGCTATTGCAGAAATATGTGCACAGCTGCCTGCCATGTGGCTGTGGGGTGGAAGATGGGTAGCTGCTACTGTGCTAAGAGCTAAAATTGACTGAAATTAGCCACAGTTCAGCATCCAAGTCCTCCCACTGGAAGTTGAAAGCCTTCAACAGATTCCAGATTTCCAGAATAGACACATCAGACAGAATTTGCTGGTGCAGCTCTAGATTCTTGGTGCTTCCTATTTTGATGTCGTCCTACAACCTTCCTCTATACCTGGTGCTTTTTTATTGGACACCAGATGTTGTCATTTAAAATTGTGTTTTGGAGTTTTTTGTATTTCTATGATTTTGATCTTACAAGCCGTTAGTTATTTGGTAACAGTGTGACTTCTTTGAGACTTGCTTGTGATTTCTTTTTTTTCTCATGGGGCCAAAGTAGTCTTTATTCTAGGACTCATTTGGCAATACTCTTCTGAGACATCTCTCTGATGTCTACTTTGTCAAGAGATCCTTGCACCCAGCTGTTGAGAACATGAACTATTCCCAGTTTTGTTGGTTCTGGTTATTGTTCCTTTTGTCCTTTGCTTTGGTAGCATCCTCATGTAATGTGCTACTTAGTACTCAGTTGAAGACTACAGATTACGGGAGCTCTCTTTCTCTGTAAAGGTTTCTTATTCCAGTACTCTGCATGTTCCAGCCACCTTCAACTTCCCAAACTCTCAACTTTCTCTTCAACTCTGGTATAAATATTAGTATACAGATTTTAAGGGGTAGATGTATATTTTCACTTCTCATGAGTAAATACCTAGGAGTCAGATTTCTGGGGCATATGGTAAGTGTATGTTTTACCTTACGAGAAACTGCCAAATTATGTTCCAAGTGGCTGCACCAAGTGCACCCAACAAAATGATTGCACTGTTTTGCAGTTTCACCCAGTAAATATAAAACTTCCAAATACTCTTCATTCTTTCCATTTTTATTTCAGCTATTCCAACAAGTATGTAATGGCATCACATTGTAGTTTTAGTTTTCATATTCTTAATGATGATATTGAGCATTTAAACTGTGCTTATTGTCATCTACGTATCTTGTTTGATGAGGTTTCTATTAAAATATTTTCCACATTTTTAAAGTTGTGTGATTTTTGGCTTTTAATTAAGAATTTTTCATTAACATGCTATCAAACTCACTCATTTTAACTTGTACAACCAAAAAAAAAAAGAAAATAAACTTGTATTATTATCACCATCATATAGTTTTAGAAATTTTTCATCACTTCAAAAATTCCCTTGTGCCCATCTGTCCTCAGTCTGCTCCCACCTCAGTCTTCTTAACATATTATTGACTGGGGTATTTTTGCAGAAATTAATGCCTGTGGCTGTAATACATCTCTGGTAAAAATTGTGTTGTTTCTTAAGTCTTCTTTTCTGGACTAAAATTTATAGAGTCTTAGAGACTAGAGAATGGTACATGTTTGCTTGGAAATAATGTGTATTCTACTTCTATTGGTTTGGATTTTCTATCAAAGTTAGGTCAAATCGCTTGAAGACCATTGTTCACGTCTTCTATATCCTTACTGACTTTCTGATTATTTGTTCATCAGTTACCAAGAGAGGCAAATTGAAATCCCCTACTATAGTTATTGAACTGTCTATATCTCCTTTCATTTCTGTCAATTTTTGGCTCACAAGTATTGAGGCTCTTTTATTAACTGCTTATTTGCTTATAATTGTTTTATTTTCTTGATGCATTGATTCTTTTATCATTATGGAGTATCTTTTTGTTTGCAGTAGTGTTTCTTGTTTTAAAATCTAATTTTGCCTGATATTAATGTCATTAACAATACTTTTTACATGATATATGTTCTTCCATTCTTTTACATTCAATTTATTTATATTTTTTGAATGTAATGTGACTCCTGGACTTCCCTGGTGGTCCAGTGGTTAAGAATACATCTGCCAATGCAGGGGACATGGTTTTGATCCCTGACCCAGGAAGATTCCACATGCCAAAGGGTAACGAAAACCACGTGCCACAACTACTGAGCCCACGCTCTAGAGCCCATACTCTGCGCCAAGAGAATCCACTGCAATGAGAAAGCCTGTGCACCACAACTAGAGAGGAGCCCCCATTCCCTGCAACTATAGAAAGCTGGTATGCAGCAACGAAGATCCAGCACGGCCAAAATAAATACAACATTTAAAAATGTGCCTCTTAAAAAAAAAAAAGAAAAAAAAATGTGCCTCTTGTAGATAGTGTACAGTTGGATCTTGCTTTATTAGATATTCTGACAATCCACATCTTTTTACTGGAATGTTTAGACCATTCATATTTAATGTAGGTATTGATATGATGTTATGTCAGTCCATTTTGCTATTTGTTTTCTTATGTCCTTTTTGTTCCTCTGTTCCCCTTTGTTGCCTTCATTTATGTTAAGCAAATATTTTTAATGTACTTTCATCATTCTTCTGTTGATTGTTTTAACTACATTTTTAATGTTATTTTCTTAGTAGTTTCTTAAGGATTAAGATCCTAACTTATGACTATCTACTTTTGTATTGACTTAATTCTGCTTAACTAAAGCGACTTCCTCCAATACAGCTCCATTGCTTCTCTCCTCTTGCATGTTGCTAGTTTTATATGTAATTTACATATGTTATGAACTTGATACAATGTTGTAATTATTCTTTATTTAATTTTATGCTTTCTAAAAGAAATTAAGTGAGATGAATCAGCTGCTAAAGGACAAATACTGTCTGATTCCATTTTTATGAGGATGTGTGCGAACACCTTGAATCCATAAGATTTCCATTCTGCCAATTGATCTGTGTGTGGATTGGGGAGTTTATTCAAAGTTCATCTAGTTCTCAAGACTGCCTTGGTCTTCACTTTCTGCTAGTAGGGACCTTGTAGATCTCCTCTGTGAATGCGCTTACTTTCCCCGTCAGCCAGGCTTGTATGGAGAACTGATCTAGCCCTTCTACAGCTGTCCGATTTCCAGGATCTCCCCATTAAGTTTCTTGCTGGTGTGCTGCTCTCCCAACCAGGCTGGCAAAACTGCAGATTTTCCAATTTGTTACCTACTTTTATTAGCAGTGATGCTGGTTTAAGTTTTTGCCTACTCCAGTTCAGGTACATCCCCTTTTGTGGATATACTTCTGGTTTTCATGCTATCCACGCCCTGCTAACACTATCGCTGTCAGTGACCGAGCTAGGGGGCACTGGGTGCAGCCCCAGGTGAAAAGACTGCAAAATTCTACTGTTATTGCTCAAAGTTGTAGCATTTTTTTCATGAATATATGATTCTCAATTTGTTGTTTGCCTTTGGCTAATCACAGAACCACTGCAAAGCTTATTTTGTTTTGTTTTTTTTATGTGTCCAGTTTTATATTTGTTTTTTAGGGAAAATATTTGCCAGCCTCTTCATGCCACCTCAGACAGAAATTCCCCTTCCTATTAGTGACTTTTGGGAATTCTTCATACACTCTGGATCCTAGTCCTATAACAAATATGTATATTGCAAATATTTTCTCTCAGGCTGAGGCTTGCCTTTTCATCTGTTTAATAGTGTTTGAAAAGCAAAACCCTAAAAACACTTATGAAATACAGTTTATTGATTTTTTTTCCTTATTGATTGTGCTTTTGGTATAATATCTAAGAAAGCTTTGCCTGACCTATGTGCACAAAGATTTTTCTACTGTTTTTTAGAAGATTTATAGTTTAGATTTACATTTCTCTCTGTGGTCCATTTTGAGTTAATTTTTAAATATGGTGTGATTTATGAGTTGAGGTTCTTCTTTTTTTTTAATGAATGTCCAATTGTTCCAGTATAATTTGTTAAAAAGAATATTATTTGTCCATTGAGTTGACTTGACACCTTTATCAAAAATCAGTTGACCATCTATGTGTGCTACTGCTGCTGCTGCTTATGTGTGAGCTTACCTTTTTATTCTCAGTTCTAACCTGTTAAAAGATAAACTAAAGTACAGTAAAATTTGGAAGAGTTTATTTGAGCAAATATTCATTCATATTGGGCAACACCAACCCAAGTGGTTAGGAGCTCTCTACAAGCAGGAGCTATGCACAAAAGCTTTTATAGAGCATGCTGCTGCTGCTGCTGCTAAGTCACTTCAGTTGTGTCCGACTCTGTGCGACCCCATACATGGCAGCCCTCCAGGCTCTGCCGTCCCTGGGATTCTCCAGGCAAGAACACTGGAGTGGGTTGCCATTTCCTTCTCCAGTGTATGAAAGTGAAAAGTGAAAGTGAAGTCCCTCAGTCGTGCATACACGGAAGCAAAGCAAGGAAATTATTTGATATGCTATAACTTAAGCAGTTGCCTTATTTGGCTGTTTGTGATTGGTTGTTCTTTAGTTTCAATTTCTTAACCTTGAGGCACTTACAGGAATTTACTCTGAATTAGGTTTTGGTGTGCTTACACGGCACTAGAGCCGCCTCAGTCTAATGGCCTCTTTGTTTAATTACTTTAACAATTCCACTGACATCTGTATCTGGTGGCTCAGACAGTAAAGCGTCTGCCTGCAATGTGGGAGACCCGGGTTCAATTCCTGGGTTGGGAAGATTCCCTGGAGAAGGAAATGGCAATCCACTCCAGCACTCTTGCCTGGAAAATCCCATGGACGGAGGAGCCTGATCGGCTACAGTCCATGGGGTCGCAAAGAGTCAGACACGACTGAGCGACTTCACTTTCTTTCTTCTTTTCTATAGTCTCTTGAATATTGTAGCTTTATAGTAAATCTTGAAATAAAGGTGGCAAAGTTCTTTTTTTTCAAAGCTGTTTTGGATATTCAAGGTCCTTTGTATTTCTATACTTATTTTAGAATCATCTTGTTGATTTCTATGAAAGAACATGCTGGAATTTTTATTGGAATTGCCTTAAATCTATAGATAAAATTGTGAAGGATTGGTCTAGTGATGTTTCTAATCCCTCAACATTTATTTATGTCTTCTTTAGTTTTTCTCATCATGTTGATTTCAGCATACCAAGCTTACATATATTTTGCTGCATTTATACCAAGTATTTCAAGTTTTTATGCTATTGTAAATTTGTTGTTGTTGTTTAGTTGCTAAGTCATATCCAGCTCTTTGCAACCCCATGGACATAGCCTACCAGGGTCTTCTGTCCATGGGATTTTCCAGTGAAGAATACTGGAGTGGGTCGCCATTTCCTTCTCCAGAGAATCTTCCTGACCCAGGAATCAAACCTGCATTTCCTGCATGGTTTATGCCAAGTATTTATACCAAGAATTATACCAAGTATTTCATGTTTTTTATGCTATTGTAAATGATACTATATAAATTTTTAAAAATTTTAATATTTATAGAAATACAATTGGTGGGACTTCCCTGGCAGTCCAATGGTTAAGACTCTATACTTCCACTGCAGGGAGTCCAGGTTCAATTCCTGGCTGGGGAACTAAGATCTCACATGCTACACAGAACGGCCAAAAAAATAAATAAATAGAAATACAATAACTCTTTCTATGATGACCTTGTATCCTGTACAGTTGCTAAATTCACTTATTATAATAGTTTTTTGTAGATATTTGTATTTTTATATACAGTCAATTATGATTTTTTGGTATTAGTTTTATTTCTTCCTTTACAACCTGCATGACTTTTATCTCTTTTCCTTGGCATTGCACTCATAAGGACATCTGGTTAAATGTTCAATAGGAGTGAAGAGACTGTACATGTTTTTAAAAAATATTTATTTATTTGCTGCAGTGGGTCTTAGTTGCAGCACATGGGATCTTTAGTTGTGACATGCAAACTCTTAGTTGCAGTTTGTGGGATCTAGTTTCCTGACCAGGGATCAAACCCAGGCCCCCTGCACTGGGAGTGTGGTGTCTTAGCCACTGAACCACCAGGGAAGTCCCAAGAGCATACATCTTTGCTTTTTCTTGATCTTGAATAGAAAGCATTCAGTCTGTCACCATAAATTAAACAATAGGTGTAGGTTTTTGGTGGATGTCTTTTACTGAGTTGTGGAAATTCCCTTTAATTCTTAGTTTGCTGAGATGTTTTTATCATGAATAAATGTTAAATTTCTTCCATGCCTCTTAATTTCTCTTTATTTCACATTTTTATCATTTGTTGCTGAATTCTTGGTAATTTCTTAAGCTTTGTATTTCAATTTACTAATTCTTTCTTCAACTTAGTCTTATTCTGCTTTACACCTTGTCCTTTGATGGTTATAATTTCAATTATTTTTAAATTTTTATTATCACAATTTTCATTTCTAGAACTTTTATCTAATTTGTATTCAAACATGGCTAATTTTGTTAATTTATTATTCTGTCATATTTTAAATATCTTTTTAAACTTCTTCAGATATATTAAAATATTTATTTCCTATTCTGAATCTGCTTATTTAACTTATATGTAGAGTACATCATGAGAAACACTGGGCTGGAGGAAGCACAAGCCGGAATCAAGATTGCTGGGAGAAATATCAATAACCTCAGATATGCAGATAACACCACCCTTATGGCAGAAAGTGAAGAACTAAAGAGCCTCTAGGTGAAAGTGAAAGAGGAGAGTGAAAAAGTTGGCTTAAAGCTCAACATTCAGAAAACGAAGATCATGGCATCTGGTCCCATCACTTCATGGCAAATAGATGGGGAAACAGTGGAAACAGTGGCTGACTTTTTCTGGGCTCCAAAGTCATTGCAGATGGTGATTGTAGCCATGAAATTAAAAGACGCTTACTCCTTGGAAGGAAAGTTATGACCAACCTAGACAGCATATTAAAAAGCAGAGACATTACTTTGACAACAAAGGTCCATCTAGTCAAGGCTATGGTTTTTCCAGTGGTCATGTATGGATGTGAGAGTTGGACTATAAAGAAAGCTGAGTGCTGAAGAATTGATGCTTTTGAACTGTGGTGTTGGAGAAGACTCTTGAGAGTCCCTTGGACTGCAAGGAGATCCAACCAATCATCCTAAAGGAGCTCAGTCCTGGGTGTTCATTGGAAGGACTCATGTTGAAGCTGAAACTCCAATACTTTGGCCACCTGATGTGAAGAGCTGACTCATTGGAAAAGACCCTGATCCTGGGAAAGATTGAAGGCAGGAGGAGAAGGGGACAACGGAGGATGAGATGGTTGGATGGCATCACCAACTCAATGGACATGAGTTTGGGTAAACTCCAGGAGTTGGTAATGGACAGGGAGGCCTGGCATGCTGCAGTCCATGGGGTCGCAAAGAGTTGGACACGACTGAGTGACTGAATTGAGCTGAACTGAATGTAGCCATAACACATCCTCACATAACATAACCATGATAACCACACAAAGTAACCCGTGATCAAAGGAGTACTTCATGATGTGCATGTGCAGTGCCATAAGTAATCTCAGCTGTTACATAAGCACCCAAAGTTATTGTTTACAGACCATGGGGCAAGAGGCCATGGGAGCATAGAGCAAGAGAGCCTGTCTGGCGCCATTTTGTTAATTTTCCCACAGTCCCTTTAGGAGGCTGCTAGGCAACCAGGAAATAAAAGGAAAGCATCAAATATTTATCCTCTCTTGTGTATATGATCTCTCCCTCCAGATAACTAAATAATCAATGAGGGGAAGTTTCACTTTGTAGAAGTATGCCTACTAATAAAGGAAGAATAAATGATGTGGTTAAAATATCACCATTTTGCAGACCCTCATGAATCCAGGCAATGAACGTCAATGGTTGCTAATATAAAAAAAAAAAAAGAGAGCCAACCAGAGATTAGGTACTCCTGATGGAAGCACACATTACCACCTAGGAAGCAATCTTTCAAAAAATTTTTTTTGAATTTGCTCAATTTACAGAACATATTAAATGGTGCCACAGGGATAAAATCAGCCAAGTTCAGACTGTGGCAA
The DNA here is from genome assembly GCF_019923935.1 of Bubalus bubalis. Lineage (NCBI taxonomy): Eukaryota > Metazoa > Chordata > Mammalia > Artiodactyla > Bovidae > Bubalus > Bubalus bubalis. The sequence continues at coordinate 36,789,776 of NC_059176.1, forward strand.
ACTACAATGATGAATGATCCAATTTATTTAACAAAACAGCTTTACAACTTAGACGGTGGGGGAACCTAGAGATTTAAGGTTCATCAACCAAGCACAGTACACATATTATTTGGAGCCCAATTCAAACAACAATTTAAAAGAGAAAATGAAAGAGAGGAAAATTATAAGATAATCAAAGAAGTATGAACACTGAATAGATTGCTGTTTCTATTAATGAATTACTATTGATTTTTTGTATTATTTTGTTTAATTCCTTATCTTTTGGAGCTACATACTGAAATATTTACAGAGAAAATACATGATCTTTTGAACTTGCTTCAAGATAATCCAGTGGCTTCCCTGATGGCTCAGTGGTAAAGAATCTGCCTGCCAATGCAGAAGACATGGGTTAAATCCCTGGTCCAGGAAGATCCCACTTGCTGCACAGGACGACTAAGTCCAGGCACCACAACTACTGAGCCCATGCGCTGCACCTACTGAAGCCTGCACGCCCCAGAGCCCATGCTCTGCAACAGAAACCTCCGCAGTGAGAAGCCCGCAAATCGCAACTAGAGAGTAGCCCCTACTCGCTGCAACTAGAGAAAGCCTGCACAGCAAGGAAGGCCCAGCACAGCCAAAAATAAATTAATTAATTAATTTAAAAAAAAAAGATAATCCAGAGTTGAGGGAAAAGTGGGCAAGGGTGTGGGTGAAAATAAGACTGACCATATGAGACAGGGGTAACCAGAGTTTCATCATAGTATTTCTTTTACTTTTGTATATGTCTGAAATTTTCCATAATAAAATTTTAATGCCTCTATATTAGTCTGTTAGAGCTAAAATGGGCCTGTGTAACAAATGAACCCCCAAAACTCAGAAGCAGAAGTTATTCACCATGGAGAAGGCACCAAGATGACTTGACCATTTGACATCAGCCAACTTCAGTCACTGGCCACCCTGGTGCCGTCACAATGGTCACTTGAAGGAAGTAGCCATAGTCAGAGGGATGGAGGCCATGCACGAACCCAACAAAAAGTGCCGGTTCCCACTAACCGAGGCTGTCTTAGCTATTGTTGCTAAGGAATATCTGAACTGCCAGCAACAGAGATGTACACCATTTCTCCAGAAGACCAACTGCCTTGCTGGGGGCAACTTAACTATTCTGAGCCTCTTCCATCCTTCAAGGACCAGTGACTCATTACAAAGGATAATGTTTATTCTAAATAGCATCTTAACCAAATAATTAAGTACATCAAGGCTGTATATTGTCACCTTGCTTATTTAACTTATATGCAGAGTACATCATGTCAAATGCTGGGCTGGATGAAGCACATGCTGGAATCAAGATTGCCAGGAGAAATATCAATGACCTCAGATATGCATTGCCTGGAGAATCCCAGGGACAGGGGAGCCTGGTGGGCTGCTGTCTATGGGGTCGCACAGAGTTGGACACAACTGAAGTGACTTAGCAGTAGCAGCAGCAGATATGCAGATAACATCACCCTTATGGCAGAAAGTGAAGAAGAACTAAAGAGCCTATTGATGAAAGTGAAAGAGGAGACTGAAAAAGTTGGCTTAAAACTCAACATTCGGACAACTAAGATCATGGCATCCAATTCCATCACTTCATGTCAAATAGATGGGGAAACAATGAAAACAGTGACAGACTTTTTTTTGGGGGGGGGCTCCAAAATCACTGCAGATGGTGACTGCAGCCATGAAATTAAAAGATGCTTGCTCCTTGGAAGGAAAGCTATGACCAGCCCAGACAGCATATTAAAAAGCAGAGACATTACTTTGACAACAAAGGTCCATCTAGTCAAGGCTATGGTTTTTCCAGTAGTCATGTGTGGATGTGAGAGTTGGGCTATAAAGAAAGCTGAGCGCTGAAGAAGTGATGCTTTTGAACTGTGGTGTTGGAGAAGACTCTTGAGAGTCCCTTGGACTGCAAGGAGATCCAACCAGTCCATCCTAAAGGAAATCAGTCCTGAATATTCATTGGAAGAACTGATGCTAAAGCTGAAACTCCAATACTTTGGCCACCTGATGAGAAGAACTGACTCATTGGAAAAGACCCTGATGCTGGGAAAGATTGAAGGTAGGAGGAAAAGGGGACCACAGAGGATGAGATGGTTGGATGGCATCACTGACTTGATGGACATGAGTTTGAGTAAGCTCCAGGAGTTGGTGATAGACAGGGAAGCCTGGCATGCTGCAGTCCATTGGGTCTCAAAGAGTCAGACACGACTTAGTGACTGAACTGAACTGAATCGAATAATCCCAACCAGTAAGAAATATTTATATTTATTTCAATCCCCAGACTCAGGTCACTCCAGAAAGATTATTCTAAACACATTGATTGTGTTTTCCTACAGTAATTATACCAACACCCTGGTTTGAACTACAGCTAAGGTCTTAGGCTTCTGTACTCCCATCTGTGAAATGATCTCCTGGGATTCTTTACTCTATGCTTTTGCTAGCTGTCTGTTAAACCATCTTGGCACTCTGCTGACTACCTTTGGAATGTCTTCTGTGTTTGGGGATTGGGTGTTGCTGGTAAGCTTTGTTATCAGCAAAATGGTACTTACATTTATAAAAGCCTGCTAAATGCCATTTTTTCCCCAGCTTTATTGAGATGTAATTAACATAAAACTCCATATAAAGTTGAAGGTGTACCTAAAGTGACATTATAAAATGATTACTTGTTCTATACCAAAAACCAAAGCAAGCCAAAACCATTCAGAAGCTTAAAGCAATAATCACACACTGTCATGCTCATGAGTCTGGTGAGTCAGCTGCGCCTTGAATCATCTAGCTTCAGGCTCCAAGCCAGACTGAGTTCAGGTGTACTCTACATATTGCTCATTCTCCTCGGATCTGTGCTACCCGGGGCATATGGTCTATTCCTGGACACTCATTCCAGGACCCAGACTGAAGGAGCAGCAGCTATTCAGGGAATGTTCTTATCGTGACAGATAACTGCAGCACAAGAGGGCATGTCCTATTGAGCAAACACATTTCAAAACTTCTCTTGTCAGATTTACAAACTTCCTACTGGCCAAAGTAAGTCACCTAGCCAAACACAAAGTCAAAAGTGGGAAAGAATTCACTGCCCGCTACAACAAGGGTGTGGATGGAGAATTCTATTACAGGGGAGCAAAGGCTTGGCCCAGTAATCCAATCTATCGCAGCCCCTTTAGCTCCATGCCACTTGCTTGGTTCAAGCCCCAGCATTGGACTATAGGAACATTCTGCTAGGAACCCTGCCTGCCTCTAGTCTGGTCATTCCAAACTTTGCTTCAGTCAGAGTAATTTTTTTTTTCACTAGTTCTCCATTTTTATTTCCTAATTGAGGTTAAAAAAAACCACATAACATAAAATTGACCATTTTTATAATTTCTAAGTATACAGTTATAGTGTTAAGTATAATATATCTACATTGTTGTGCTACCAGTCTCCAAATTTTTGTCATCTTGCAAAACCAAAACTCCATACACATTATTAAATAACAACACCCCATGTCCCATCCCCTACCAAGTCCCTGGCAGCCACAATTCTTTCTGTTTCTATTAGTTTAACTACTCTAGAAACCCCCTATCAGCGGAATCACATTTGTCTCTTTGTGACTGGCTTATTTCACTTAGCATAATAATTCATCCCCGTTGTACCATATGTCAGAATTTCCTTCTTTTTTTAGTCTGAGTACTATACCTTTGGATGCATATAATCACATTTTGTTTATCCATTCATCTGTTGACATACACTTGAATTGCTTCCATGTTTTGTTACTGTTGTTTACTCGCTCAATCAGGTCCAGCTCTCTGAAATCCCACAGACTGGAGCCCACCAGGCTCCCCTGTCCATGGAATTTCCCAGGCAAGAGTACTGAAGTGGGTTGCCATCTCCTCCAGGGGATCGTCCCAACTCGGGAATTGAACCCAGATCTCTTGCTTTGGTAGGTGGATACTTTACCACTGAGCCACCAGGGAAATTGTTCCATATTTTAGCTTTTGTAAATAATGCTGCTATGAACAAGGGTGTACAAATATTCTTTTGAGACCCTGTTTTAAATTCTTTGTAATGTATACCCAGAAGTGGAATTGCTGGATCACATGGCAATTCTATTTATAATTTTTTGAGGAACCTTTATACTGTTTCCCACAGTGTCTGTACCATTTTGCATTCCTACCAGTGGTGCACGAAAGTTCCAATTTCTTTGCATCCTCACCAACACTTGTTATTTTCTGTTTTGTTTCTTTGTTTGTTTTGGTAGTGTCCATCCTAATGGTGTCAGATTTGTTTTTAATTAAACTTTTAATTTTGCTATGATTGTAGATTCACATGCAGTTATAAGAAATAATAAAGACATTTCCTTCATTTGCTTCCAGTCTTCACCAGTAATGACATCTGTTAATAGTACGATAGCTACACCCTGGAAATTGAAATTGTTACAATCCACCAGTCTTCAGATTTCAGCATTTTACATGATGTTTTTAAACAGATGAATCTGATCATATCACTTTCTTGGTTTTCCTTTGTTTGTTTGTTTTGTTGACTGAGTGACCTATGGGATCTTAGTTCCCTGACCAGCAATCAAACCTGTGCCCCCTGCACTGGAAGCATGGAGTCTTAACCACTGGACCATCAGGGAAGCCCCTGACTTTGTTGTTTAAAACTTTTCTAAGGATGTTCAGTGTATCATTCTTTAGATTATTTTTAAAATAAAAATTAGAAACAATGACAAATGTTCAGCAATAGAGGAATAGTTTAATAGATTACATCACATTCGTGTAATAGGCATACAAGAGTTTTCCTGGTGGCTCAGTGGTAAAGAATCTGCCTGCCAACACAGGAGACACAGTTTTGATTCCTTGTCAGGGAAGATCCCAAATTCCATGGAGCAACTAGGACCTGCACTACAACTCTTGAGCCTGTGCTCTAGAGCCCAGAAGCTGCAACTGCTGAGCCCATGCACCACAACTACTGAAGTCCATGCACCCTAGAGCGTGTGCTGTGGAACAAGAGGAACCACCACAATGAAAAGCCCGTACACCGAGACTAGAGAAAAGCCCAAGCAGCAACGGAGACCCAGCACGGCCCCAAATAAATCATAAATAAATAAATTTATTTTTAAAAAATTTAGCATACAATGCAGCCATTAAAAAGAACATAGCGGCTGTGTATATACTGATATGGACTAGTTCCCATGGTCCAGTATTTTCCTACTGAGAAGAGCAAAATGCAGAACTGAGATTCAGGAGTGAGACAAAGACATTCACTCTCTTTTGCAGCAGTTCTCAGACTTCTCTGGGACCCTTTTATATTCAAAAGTGTTGAAGACCTCAAAGCACTTTTGTTAATGAAGGCTTAGAAATTGTTGTTTTTTAGTCACTCAGTTATGTCTGACTCTTTGCAGCTCCATGGACTGTAGCCTACCAGGCTCCTCGGTCCATGGGATTTCCCAGGCACGAATACTGCAGTGGGTTGCCATTTTCTTCTCCAGGGGATCTTTCCAATCCAGGGATTGAACCCAGGCCTCCTGAATTGGCAGGTAGATTCCTTACCACTTGGCCACCAGGGACTCAGAAAATTTTAAAATATTTACATATTAATCATTAAAAAATAACTATAATAAACCAATTATTTGTTAATATAAGGAACATTTTTATGAAAAGAAACTATTTTTAAAAAGTGAGAAGAATGGCTTTGTTTTGCTTTTGAGAACCTCTTTAATCCCTGGCTTAGTAGAAAACAGCTTGATTTTCATATCTGTTTCTGCATTCAGTCTATTGCAGTGCATTGTTTTGGCTGAAGAAAGTGAAGAAAATTCAGTGTCACAAGGATATATAGCTAGAAAAAGGAGGAACCTTTTAATAGACTTTTGCAGATATTCTTCTTTGATAGCATGTCAAAATTTGACAAGTGGAAGTTTCTTAAAGGTTAGTTGCAATGTAGAATCTAAAACCATAGCAAGGACATTTTTATCCTCTGTTACCTTAAAATATATTGTTCTGTCTTGCCCTTTGAATGAATCTTTTATATGGGCATGATTTTATAATATCATGTATTTGTCATTTGGAAAATATTGATTGAGTTATGCAGATCTTCCAAATTTTAACACGTTTTTACTATACAATATTGAAAAATCACATATGTTACTATCACCACTAATCTCATCAGAAAAGTACTGCTGCTTCTGCTGCTGCTAAGTTGTTTCAGTCGTGTCCAGCTCTGTGCGACCCCATAGACAGCAGCCCACCAGGCTCCTCCATCCCTGGGATTCTCCAGGCAAGAACACTGGAGTGGGTTGCCATTTCCTTCTCCAATGCATGAAAGTGGAAAATGAAAGTGAAGTTGCTCAGTAGTGTCCGACTCTAGCGACCCCATGGACTGCAGCCCACCAGGCTCCTCTGTCCATGGTATTTTCCAGGCAAAATTACTGCAGTGGGGTGCCATTGCCTTCTTCGTTTAAGTACTAGTAAAAGAAAAAACTGCTGTTTCCTCTCTATTCACACTTCTGATATCAGATGTATGGATTTTTTTCCCCTACATCACCTGTTCTCTAACACTAACTACTTGGAGTTACAGCAGACCCCAGAGGTTAAGGGCTCAGTCCCACAGACTGCCACCACTTTAGATGCCAGCCACAAATCCTAAGTTGTTACTTGTACTTTCAACTAATCAGCTATTAAGCCTAGGGTTCCCATAACCCCCTTTTAGATAATTTGCTATAATGGCTCACAGAACTCAGGGAAGCACTTATTTACATTTACTGGTTTATTATAGGATAAATAAAAAGGATAAAACAAAAGAAATGAACAGCCAGATAAAGAAATACATAGGCAAGATCTGAAAGTGTCCTGAATGCAGGGTTTCATCTGCATGGAGTTGGGGTGCACCATCTTCCAGCACATGGATATTTTTATCAACCCCAAAGCTCTCTAAATTCCTTTGGTTAAGGGTTTTTATGCAGGTTTCATTACATAGGCATGCGTGTATGTGTGCTAAGTCACTTCAGGTGTGTCCAGCTCTTTGCGGCTCTATAGATTGTAGTCCGCCAGGCTCCTCTGACCATGGGATTCTCCACACAAGATTACCGGAGTGGGTTGCCATGCCCTCCTCCAGGGGATCTTCCCAACACAGAGATCAAACCCTCATCTCTTCTGTCTCCCGCCGTGGCAGGCAGGTTCTTTACCACTTGGGAAGCCCCATTATATAGCAAGATTGATTAAATCATTGACCACTGAAGATTAAGTCAGCCTCAAGCCCTGCTGTATTTCCCAGAGATAAGGAATGGACCAAAAATTCCAACCCTCTCTAATCTTCTGATTGGTTCCTCTGGCAACCAGTCCAACATCTTTCAGGAGTCACCTCACTAGTATAAACTCAGGTGTGGATGAAAGGGACTTGTTATGAATAACAAAAGACCTCCTCTCACCCCTACCACTCTGGAATTTCCAAAGGTTTTAGAAGCTCTGTCCAAGAAAGGGAGGAAGACCAAATACATACTTCTTATTACATCACAGTTTTGATGCCAAAATCTGAGCCTCTGTGTGCTGGTGCCAAATTGAATCTTGGAGACAAGAGTTTTGGGTGACGTAGGAAAGAATAGCTTTATTGCTTTGCTATCACCAACTTGATGAGCAAGGTCCAGGAAGTGGTGAAGGACAGGGAAGCCTTGCAGGCTGCAATTCAAAGAGTCAGACATGATTAAGCAACTGAAAAACAACAATTGCTTTGCCAGGCAAAGAGGGACACAGAAGACTTGTGCCCCTCAAAGGTGTGTGCAGGGCCTGCACTCATTTTTTTTCTTGGAAAAAAAAAAATTATTGAAGAATAGTTGACTTACAATGTTTCAGGTGCACAGCAAGGTAAGCAATCATTTAATCTAGCCTTAGGCAGTTTCCTCCTAATGAGCTTCTCTGGGTCCCTAAATCAGGCCTCAGGTGGTCTCTTGAGGTTGTCCAGGTTATCAAACTATGATCTTCTTTGGAGTGAAGAACACTATTATCTTTCATTTGTTGGGGGTTTCAGTTCTGGAGACTTCTCAGGTGGCACTAGTGGTAAAGAGCCCGTGCCTGCCAATGCAGGAGACAAAAGAGACGCGGGTTTAATCCTTGGGTCAGGAAGATCCTCTGGCAGAGGAAATGGCAACCCACTCCAGTATTCTTGCCTGGTGAATCCCATAGACAGAGGAGCCTGGAAAGCTATAGTCCATAGGGTCCCAAAGAGTCAGACAAGATTGAAGTGACTTAACATAGCATGTAGACTTACCTTTGTGTCCACTCTTCATCTCCAGTGATAAGAGACCCTCCTCCCTTCCAGGTACTGAGGGAAAGATCTTTGCAAGGGAAATTGATGCCCTGCCTTTAGGTAGATAAAGGGAGGATAAAGACTTCTTCCTGCATCAGTCAATTACCAATTGCCTTCAGGTCAAAATAATCCTTATGCCAAAACGCTATATTTTGGGGTGGCATATTTCAAATCCTAAAAGATGTTGTTGTTAAAGTGCTGCACTCAATATGCCAGCAAATATGGAAAACTCAGCAGTGGCCAAAGGACTGGAAAAGATCAGTTTTCATTCCTATCCCAAAGAAAGACAATGCCAATGGATGTTCAAGCTACTGCACAAGTGCACTCATCTCACATGCTAGTAAAGTAATGCTCAAAATTCTCCAAGCCAGGCTTCAACAGTATGTGAACTGAGAAATTCCAGATGTTCAAGCTGGATTTAGAAAAGGCAGAGGAACTAGAGATCAAATTGCCAACATCCGTTAGATCATACAAAAAGCAAGAGAATTCCAGAAAAACATCTATTTCTGCTTCCTTGACTATGCCAAAGCCTTTGACTGTGTGGATCACAATAAACTGTGGAAAATTCTTAAAGAGATGGGAATACCAGACCACCTGACCTGCCTCCTGAGAAATCTGTATGCAGGTCAAGAAGCAACCAGACATGGAAAAACAGACTGGTTCCGAATTGGAAAAAGACTACATCAAGGCTGTATATTGTCACCCTGCTTATTTAACTTATATGCAGAGTACATCATTCAAAATGCCAGGCTGGATGAAGCACAAGCTGGAATCAAGATTGCCAGGAGAAATATCAATAACCTCAGATATGCATATAATAGCACCCTATGGCAGAAAGCAAAGAGGAACTAAAGAGCCTTTTGATGAAGGTGGAAGAGGAGAGTGAAAAAGCTGACTTAAAACTCAACATTCAAAAAATGAATATCATGGCATCTGGTCCCATCATTTCATGGCAAATAGGTGGTAAAACAATGGAAACAGTGACAGACTTTATTTTTTGGGGCTCCAAAATCACTGCAGATGGTGACTGCAGCCATGAAATTAAAAGATGCTTGCTCCTTGGAAGAAAAGGTATGACCAACCTAGATAGCATATTAAAAAGCAGAGACATTATTTTGGGGTTGCAAACAGCATGACTGAGCGATTGAGCGACAACATCCCAGTCCCTTCATGTGCCACTGCCTTAATGTGTGCTAAGGGACTAACAGCTTTACCCACCATTCTTTTGAGTGATCAGTGAAATGATAACATAGTCAAAGGGTAAATAATGTCTTAGAGTATTACTATAACTGAGCATAGCCCTGTGCAGGTCCTCCTGGGCACAAGAAGCCTTTCTGTGTCCCACCCCTTACCTTCTCCCCTTGTTTTTTATTTTCAGGATAAAGGCTTTAGGCTCCTAGATGTCCCTGAGTTCCAGGGAGCAGATTCAAACAGTTGCTCATCAGGGCAGTAAGGGAATGCAGAAACAAAGGAGAAACAGTCAAGAAACTTTAGTGCGATGATTAAAGCAAGATCCTGGTTCCTCCCCAAGGAGCATACATCACACTATCTTTGGATTCTTCTGCATGAAATAAGAAGAATACCAGACCACCTGATCTGCCTCTTGAGAAATTTGTATGCAGGTCAGGAAGCAACAGTTAGAACTGGACATGGAACAACAGACTGGTTCCAAATAGGAAAAGGATTTCGTCAAGGCTGTATATTGTCACCCTGTTTATTTAACTTATATGCAGAGTACATCATGAGAAACGCTGGACTGGAAGAAACACAAGCTGGAATCAAGATTGCCGGGAGAAATATCAATAACCTCAGATATGCAGATGACACCACCCTTATGGCAGAAAGTGAAGAAGAATTCAAAAGCCTCTTGATGAAAGTAAAAGTGGAGAGTGAAAAAGTTGGCTTAAAGCTCAACATTCAGAAAACGAAGATCATGGCATCCGGTCCCATCACTTCATGGGAAATAGATGGGGAAACAGTGGAAACAGTGTCAGACTTTATTTTTCTGGGCTCCAAAATCACTACAGATGGTGACTGCAGCCATGAAATTAAAAGACGCTTACTCCTTGGAAGGAAAGTTATGACCAACGTAGATAGCATATTGAAAAGCAGAGACATCACTTTGCCAACAAAGGTTTGTCTAGTCAAGGCTATGGTTTTTCCTGTGGTCATGTATGGTTGTGAGAGTTGGACTGTGAAGAAGGTTGAGCGCCGAAGAATTGATGCTTTTGAACTGTGGTGTTGGAGAAGACTCTTTCGAGTCCCTTGGACTGCAAGGAGATCCAACCAGTCCATTCTGACGGAGATCAGCCCCGGGATTTCCTTGGAAGGAATGATGCTAAAGCTGAAACTCCAATACTTTGGCCACCTGATGTGAAGAGTTGACTCATTGGAAAAGACTCTGATGCTGGGAGGGATTGGGGGCAGGAGGAGAAGGGGACGACAGAGGATGAGATGGCTGGATGGCATCACCGACTCGATGGACGTGAGTCTCAGTGAACTCCGGGAGTTGGTGATGGACAGGGAGGCCTGGCGTGCTGCGATTCATGGGGTCGCAAAGAGTCGGACATGACTGAGCGACTGATCTGATCTGATCTCTCTGATCTGCATGAAATAAGGCCCCCACTGATGTGGATGATGAATAACTTCAGGTGGACCACAAGATTCCTGGAGCATCACCCTGTTGCCTTACCAGCAACCAATCAGGAGAAAGTCACGCACCCTGTAGCTCAGTTCAGTCACACAGTGTGTTCAACTCTGAGACCCCATGGACTGCAGTATGCCAGGACTCCCTGTCCATCATCAACTCCCGGAGCTTACTCAAACTCATGTCCATCAAGCCAGTGATGCCATCCAACCATCTCATCCTCTGTTGTCCCCTTCTCCTCTTGCCTTCAGTCTCCCAGAATCAAGGTCTTTTCCAAAGAGTCAGTTCTTCACATCAGGTAGCCAAAGTATTGGAGTTTCAGCTTCAACATCAGTCCTTCCAATGAACACTCAGGACTGAGCTCCTTTAGGATGGACTGGTTGGATCTCCTTGTAGTCCAAGGGACTCTCAAGAGTCTTCTCCAACACCACAGTTTGAAAGTATCAATGATTTGTCACTCAGCTTTCTTTATAGTCCAACTCTTACATCCATACATGACTATTGGAAAAAACACAGCTTTGACTAGATGGACCTTTGTCAGTAAAGTAATGTCTCTGCTTTTTAATATGCTGTCTAGGTTAGTCATAGCTTTTCTTCCAAAGAGCAAGCATCTTTTAATTTCATGGCTGCAGTCACTATGTAACCCCGCCCCAAATTTTGCCTATAAAAACTCCCTGAAACCCATTGAGGAGTTGGGGATTTTTTGAGCACAAGCTACTTGTCCTTTCTTGGCCCTGCAACAAACTTTTCTTGGCTCCAAACTCTGACGTTTTGGTTTGTTTGGTCTCACCATGTATTGAGTACATGCATTTGTTTTTGGTAAAAGGAGTTTTGTATTTTCATTTGCTAGATCTAGCAACCCTAAGGGAGAAGGCAATGGCACCCCACTCCAGTACTCTTGCCTGGAAAATCCCATGGATGGAGGGGCCTGGTAGGCTGCAGTCCATGGGGTCGCTATGAGTCGGACATGACAGAGTGACTTCACTTTCACTTTTCACTTTCATGATTGGAGAAGGAAATGGCAACCCACTCCAGTGTTCTTGCCTGGAGAATCCCAGGGACCGGGGAGCCGGGTGGGCTGCCGTCTATGGGGTCGCACAGAGTCAGACATGACTGACGTGACTTAGCAGCAGCAGCAACCCTAAGCAAGACATTACTATTTAGCACCCCATGCGAGGTAAACCTCTTTTTATACACCATGTTAACTCTTTGTTAACCCTTGCTGCCTCCATGAGAATCTTAAAACACTTACTGAAATGAATACTTTCAGTCCCCAAACTGCAAAGACTCAGAGGACAGAGGCAAACTGTGGGCTGGGATGGATACTAGAGGTAAGGACACGTGTCTTCCTGTAAAGGACAGGGGGAGGGTCTCCATTTCAGCTTGGTCACAAGCTCCTGTCTTTTTATATATATATATATATATATTTGGCTGTGCCAGGTCTTCCTTGCAGCATGCAAACTCTTTGTTGTAGCGTGTGGAATCTAGTTCTCTGACCAGGGATCAAGCCCAGGCCCCCTGCACTGGGAGCAAGGAGTCTTAAGCCGCTGGACCACCAGGGAAGTCCCACAAGCTCCTTTCTCAACCCATCTCTTCTCCCCACTCTCTCGCCAGTCCTGTCTCTAACCAAGGCTGGTATCTGTGCAAACTCTCCCCCCATAGAACTGACCACCACTCCCCACAGAGTTCTGAAATATGGTTCCACCTTCTGGAAGGCCCCTGGGTGTCTGCAATCCCCCTGGTAGCGGGGCTCCGGTCTGAGGCGGGTGGTGGTGATGGGTCCTCCCTCACAGCCTGTTGCTCTCCACCAGACACAGCTGCTGCCATTTTTCTCTCCTGTTAAGGACCTGAGAGCAAACTCTCCTCCCTGCTGGGAGAACTTCTTCGTCCCAAGATCACAGAGTGGGGGATATTCCCTGCTTGAGGCCCTGATTTCTCTCCAGCTAACATGACCTTGACCTATTCCCTTCTGGGAGGACAGCCCCCACTATATTAAGATGGCTTGCACTCCTTCTGGGCTGCCATTCCCAGCATCCCAGAAACTGAATGCTTGCTGCTGAACCGTCTGATCAAATGGCACCAATCTGCCCAGGGTTGGTTCCAGCCAAATGGCTCCAGCCCAGGGTTCCCCTCTGAGAAGAAGGCCACAGAGGGAGAGGTTTGGATGAGGTGGCCCCAGCCATGGACCAGTCTCTAGGAGAGGCTGTGTAGGGTCAGGTGCAGCAAACCTCTCCCATTGCTGGGCACTGATCTGGGGAAATAGCTTTGCTCAGAACCAGAGTAGGTTTTTCCCCATAGAAGCGGGGATGGGTGTATTCTGGAAGCAGTGATGTGTTCTCCTAAGGAGGTAACAGGGGAGCTGGGTGTGTGTGAGCAGGTGGGTATGAAGAAATGGGTGGAGGTTCCAGGGCTGGTGCTTTCAACCTGCCCTCCCGATTCACAGGGGAAGAGAGAGTGAGGCCAGAAGACAAGTGAGTTGTCCAAGATCACACAGTGACTGAGGCCTAGAACTCAGGGCTTTGGGTTCTCCATTGGGATAAGAGGCCTCAGGGTTAGGTGGCAGATTCTCCCTCTACCTCTAGAGGGGGGAAGGGTGGAATTTCCTGGTGAGCCTTATGTCAGAAAGGACTCTTGGGGCTAATTCAGTCACTCCTCCTCTCCCAGGCCTAACCCTAGCTGCTGCTATTGGACTTAAAAGATCAGGGAGACTGGCTCTGGGGTCCTGGCTGGACACCTTCTGGTTTAAGCAGGATGGCTTCCCACATGTGTGGACACCTAGAGCAGAGGAAGCTGGGTTGCACAAGACTACTGCCACCTGTATCACTCTTTGCAGAGTGGCACTCAGGCCACTCTTTGCAGGCCTGGAGCAGGAGTATACACAGAGGCTGCTACCGGGCTGGTGTCCCTTCTCTGTGGTGGCGTGTTGCATATTTCAGAGGCAGCTCCCACAGCATACCCCAGTGCCTTCTTACAATGTGTTTTGACACATGTCTCATTAAGACATGCAGTCTGTATGCCCTGCCCTCTCATTTGGGCAACCTTATGACTACCGCAGAAACAATGCTATATGACTTCTATAACAGAGTCATGAAAGGCCATACAGCTTCTGCCTGATTCTTTTCAGGACTCGTGCTCTTAGACCCTAATTGCTAGGTTGCAAGAGAGCCCCGGCCCAGGCCAGCATAGGTGGAGGTGCACTGCCTGCAGCCAGCATCTGAGTGAGCAACTTTTGCACTGACTTTTGCCCCAGCCACCATCTGACTTGACCTGCATACTGGTATCTCAGCAGGCAGGTAGAGTGACCTCATATTCCCATCTCTTTAAGAATTTTCCACAGTTTGTTGTGATCCACACAGTCAAAGGCTTGAGTGTAGTCAAGGAAGCAGAAGTAGATGTTTTTCTGGAATTCCCTTGCTTTCTCTATGATCTGACAGGTGTTGGCAATTTGATCTCTGGTTCCTCTGCCTTTTCTAAACCCAGCTTGTACATCTGGAAGTTCTCAGTTCATGTACTGCTGAAGGATTTTGAGCATTACCTTGCTAGCATGTGAAATGATCGCAACTGTGTGGTAGTTTGAACATTCGTTGGCATCACCTGTCTTTGAGATTGGAATGAAAACTCCACACAAAAGACTCCAAGAGAGAACAGTCCAGCTGAGTCCAATCAAACTCCAGAACCATGAGAGATACTGTTCTTGTTTCATATCACAAAGTTTTGGGGTGGTTGGTTACCTAATAGAGATTGGAGTATATTCTATTCCAGGCTCTATCCTGCACCATGAGTGGCCTCAGCACCCCAGAACCTCTGTTCAAAATCTACATGCTCCCTGGGTCCCCCTGCACAACAGGCACCATTGGCCAGCCCTTGGGCTTAGAAATACCCATCCTTGCTGCCCTAGGGGAGATAAGGTGGGCAGAAACCAGCTCAGGTCTGGAAAGTAGGCTGGACATCTGGAAGCCAGGGACCCAGAGTGTGGTCTAAAATGGGGCATGGGCTCTACTCTTGGTCCCAGTGGGGCTGGGAGCAGGCAGGGCAGGACCAGAGTGAGGGCTTCTGAAGCACAGAACCCAAGGGCAGTACTGGATGAGTACTTTATATCTGCCATTTCTTTTCTTTTCTTTTTTTTTAATTCTTATTAATTTGGCTGTGCCAGGTCTTGTATATAGAATTTTATTTATTTATGTTTGTATTTATTTTGGCTGTGCTGGGTCTTTGTTGCTGTAAGGGCTTTTTCTAGTTGTGGAGAGCGGGGGCTATTCTTCGTTGTTGTGCACAGGCTTCTCATTGCAGGGGCTTCTCTTGTTGCGGAGCATGGGCTCTAGGGCACATAGGTTTCAGGAGTTGCTGCACATGGGCTCAGTAGTTGCAGTTCTCGAGCTCTGGAGCACAGGTTCAGTAGTTATGGTGCTCGGGCTTAGTTGCTCTGCAGCATGTGGGATCTTCCTGGATCAGAGATCGAACTCATGTCCCCTGCATTGGCAGGCAGATTCTTTACCACCGAGCCACCAGGGAAGCCCTATCTGCTCTCTCTTGATCCTCCCCCAGCTCTGCCCCACTGGGCTCATTGTCTTTGTTGCCCATGAGAACACACAGGTTCGCAGAGAGTAAGTCACAAGGTACAGATACCCCAGCAGAAGCCAAGGTCAGATGATAGTCTTTGTCAAACCACAAGGCTCCCAAGGCCCTCCTTGGCTCAAAGACACTTGATTGAGCATTTCTCAGACATGTAGTCTACCTACCTTTATTTAAAAACCAAACAAAACTGTACCCACTTTAGATTAAATGGGGAGGCCAAGGAAGCCTGAAATAGGAGAACCCAGCCTTGACCGTGGGGGATGACGCTGGAAGTCAGAGGGCTGGAAGCGTCCAGCTGCCATTCATCCAGAAGCCCAGTCCTGTTGGAGGTCACCAAACCAGCTGGCGGAGACTTATTTATCTCTTTAGCTCCCCACCAAGGGATCTCTTTATCAGCTGCCCAGTCCTTAAACCCAATGTTCACCCCGAGGAGTGTCTTTTAAAACCATTTGGCCTTGAGAAAGGCAGTCTGCCCCTTATCACTCTGTTCTGTTCTGTGTTGGCTTCCTGGTGGGTTATCAGGGGAAGCTTTGGTTTCTCCTTCTCCTGTTATCTCCCTGCTGGGTTTCAAAGCTGCCCTCAGCAGCTCTTGGGTGCCCCACCCTGCAGAGACTAGACAGCTGGAGGGGCAGGAGCTTTCCCTTCCAGTCAGTCCTTCCTGAGTCCCAACTCCTGGAACTTGTTTGCCCCTCGCCCACCTGGGCACTCAACAAGGCTGGCTGGGTGTCACCCATGGCTTCTCCAGGGACGTATGACATCATGAGGGTAAGCCTCATGGAACCTAGATTTGGGGAGTTCACAGAGCATCCACTTACAAAAAAAGCAAACCAATGTAGGCTTCTCGCTTTACTTTTGTATTGCTTATTTATTTGCCAGATACATTATATATATATATATTATAGAAAGCAGCTTCTTTTATTTCTTGAGAAAGGATGTTTTAACTCCCAATGAGGCAAATTCCCTGGTGGCCTGGTGGTTGGGATCTGTGCTTTCGCTACTGAGGGCCTAGGTTCAATCCCTGGTCAGGGAACTAGGATCCCACAAGCTGCACAGTGCAGCCAAAAAACAAAACAAACAACAAACCCAACTCCCAGTGAGTAGGAAGGCTATAAAGTCAGATTAAAATGATGGTGGCCTCGCATTCCCAGACCTACCCTCTGACAAGAAAGGATGTCTGGCAGCCTGACATGATCTCTAAGGCCTGTGAAAACCTTGTCTGGGTTGCATCAGCTCCTAGATAGGTATTGAGACTCAGATCTAAGGAAATGAGGCTCTGGGAATTCCACAGAGCTGCCAGGTCCTAGCATACACATGGCTGTCTCAGGGCCTGCATAGCACCTTCGCTTGCCCTGAATCCCCATCCCCTCCCCCCCACGCCCACACTCACGCTGCAGACACAGCCCAGCCGTCTCCTCCTCTAAGCAAAGCCTGCTTTGTGGGTGTGAGATCTGTGTGGTCACACAGGCTCTGTGCTGAGAAGGGCCCAGTGCTTGGTTTCACGCTCTGCCTTTGCTATCTCAAAATCTGAGCAAACGGACTTGCGTTTTCATCTGCAAGAGGCCATACCGATTATGTAGCCAGTCTTGCTTCCACAACACCTTGCTAATGTCATCTCTCACTCTAAACTGAGTCTGAGACCTCAGACAGCAGCTCTGCTTACTTCCCGATCACCCTCCCTTGAAAGCCCTACTTGCTTATTTGTCTCCTCACAAGTCTCTGAACCTCCTGAGGTCTTGGACAGAGTCTACATGAGCCCCGCACTGTACTTAGTACATGGCAGGTGCTCAGTAAACGTGTGTTGACATAAACAGTCCAGCAAAGGACTGGCCCTGTTCCTTATGTGATTCTGGCCAGAGCTGGGCTTCAACACACTTCTCCTGCTTTGGGGCCAAGACAATCTTCCCCGCCCTCTTGCTCTCCTGACCAGTGGCCAAAGGCCAAAACCAACCCAGACCAAAGCCAAACAGAAATTTGTTTTTCTGACCTAGGACCCAAATTAACTTATTTTGTTTTTTCCCAGAGGTACTCTACCATTTTCTAGAGGAGTTAAGATCAACTAATCCAGAACATCAGAACACCCTCAACTCTCCAGGGCTGGGAGGTGTAAGGTCAGAATGAGGACAAAAATACCACCCAAGGTGGAGTAGGGCCCTGCTGGGTCATGATGGACCCAGTATATCTGGGACCCAGATGTGAGGAACTGGTAAGCTGTGACCAGGGGGAGTGGCATGTGCTGAGGCTAGATTTCATAGGAGCAAAGAAAAGAAGGGTATGGCTTAGACCAGTTCTGCCAAATCCTCCATGAAATCCCCTTACAGCCTTTCATTCATTCATTCATCCACGTATGCAGGGGATGTCTAGTGAGGAAGACTGACAGATCCCAAAGTTGTCGTTTTTTTTTCCTGACTGCTCAAGTGGCATGTGAGATCCTAGTTCCCCCACCAGGGATGGAACCCATACCTCCTGCAGTGGAAGTGCGGAGTCTTAACCACTGGACCACCAGGGAAGTCCCGATTCCAATCTTTTTAATGCTTAGAACCCAGTCTTCTTTGGAACAAGGTAGAGTCTATAAATAGAATGATGGAAAGAAGCCACTGGTGCCCACTTGGCTCCCTGCACAGGATGGAGGTTGCACAGATGTACCTTCGGGGCTTCTGCTGTCTTTAAAGGCAGCCCTCTCCTTGCTCGGGGACCAATGCCCAAGCCAGTGGTTATTTGAGCCTGCAACCGGCAGTGCTGTGCTGTTCTCGAAACTTAACCAACTTCCCCAGGGCTCCTCTCTCCTCCGATAGCTGAGTTCTCAGCCAGCTGCTCTGGGCTCCATCTGATCAGTCTCTACATGCATGCATGCTAAGTCGCTTCAGTCGTGTCCGACTCTGTGAAATCCTATGGACCGTAGCCCGTCAGGCTCCTCTGTCCATGGAATTCTCTAAGCAAGAATACTGGAGTGGGTTGCCATGCCCCCTCTAGGGGATCTTCCTCACCCAGGGATCAAACCTGTGTGTCTTATGTCTTCTGCATTGGCAGACGGGTTCTTTACCACTAGTGCCACCTGGGAAACCCTGAATTAGTCTCTAGTGGAGCCCCAAAACGGACCACTCTGCTTGGCCCGGAGGCATGGGAGATAGATCCGGCCATGTCTCCCCTCAACAAATATTGAAACACCCGCTGGGTGCCCAGCTCTGGGCTCAGGAGGGTGTATCCAGCCCCAGGAGGGAAGGGATGGTCTATTTTCTAGAGCTCTGGTCCCCATTGTGGGCACCCAAGAAAGAAGTGTTGAAGGAATGAATGACCAGGCCTGGGCAGACTAACTTCTGGGCAAAGTTGGGCATAGACCATCAGTGCTCAGCTGATCAGAAAGGAAAGAAGTCAGGTGTATGGGGAAGGTGAAAAAACTTTCCATTTTCTAAACTCAAGAAAGGAAAATACTTCCGGGGCCAAGCTCTTAGCCACGAACAGGTTCATTTTAAACCTGGCGGAAGTAACCACAGACAGTCTTACGTCAGTACCCTCAGGGCCAGCCAATCAGTGGCGGCCTCGTTCCAGGGACCACGCTTCTGAGAACCAGCCAATCAGTACCAGCCTTATTCCCCAGAACTCCCGCTTCTGAAAGACAACCAATTCCTAAGCTTTAATGTTGAAAGTCAGCCAATCTACAAACAGCCGGGCTTCTGAAAGTCAGCCAATTACTGAAGAGCCTGCTTTCCATGCCCTGTACAAGATCAGTTCCAGCGTTGTGCGGATTTTGCGCTTGCTTAGCAAGTAAAGTTCTGTGTGTGTGTGTGTGTGTGTGTGTGTTTTCTCTTTCTGCAATAAATACAGCTTCCCTGGGAGGAAGAGTTGCACTCAGTGCACAGGTCCATAGGTGACTGGTGGTTTCTGGGCCACTGGGCCACTTCTCTGTAACCCTGTCCTCTTCTTGCCCCAGAGATGTTTCGAGAACTGGGGAACAAGGCTTTGACTAAGGAGAGAGTGTGTGTAGGGTATCTTCACAAGATCCTCTGTGGGGCCCCACAGGCAGGGGAAGAGAGTTCAACCTAAGAGGGATCCATGGCACAAACAGCCCTGCTCTTCCAGGGCTGCTATGAGAGGGCCGTTAATGGATAGTGAGACATCCATGACATCACAACTGATTGGAATGACATGATCTGATGGAGGCGGCAGGACAGTAAGAGCAATCCTCAGAACTACTCTAGAGCTCCCGAGCCATACCCAGCGGGGCCCCTCTTTCATGGGATACAGTACGTCCTGATGAGTGAGGGGAGGGTAAGTCTGGGAGCGGTTCCCATGGGGAGTGAGGTTCAAGGGGCCAGAGTGCGTCTCCCACTTGTGCTGACATTACTGGCCAGCACTTTAGGTCAGGGAAACAAAGAGGTGAGCACAGCTCCTCATCTTTATCTTCTCCCAGTGCTGTCCCCCACTATCCCACAGGCTAAGCCAGTGATGGGGTTGTTACTGAGCACAAGTTTGTGTGCTTGACACAGTAAAGGTCAAATAAGCTGAACCAAAATGTCGAAGTTTGAAGCAGAGAAAGGTTTATTGCAAAGCCATGCAAGGAAAAATGGTGGTTTGTGCTCAAAAAACCCCCAGAACTCCCCAAAGGGTTTCAGCAATGCATTTTTAATGACCAGGTGGGGGAGAGTCCTACCAGGGTATGCACTCAGCTACTGCACAATTCTCTGGTTGGATGTTGAAGTAACAGTGATTAACTTTGTCAGTCCTTAGGTGCCAGTAGGCCTGGGGGCTCCGTGCTCAGGATCATTAAGTATTTAATTTCTTCCATTTGGTGGTGGGTTTTAGCATCTGAAAAACTAAAGAAATGCACATGAGATACTATTATCTGGATACTTCAGAGAGGAGCTACAGCAGAGGGTTTAGGAGTGAGGTCTCTCCTGGGAAGGCCCTGCAGTGTCCTTCCTAGTTACAGTGTGAACCCAAGGCAGGAGATTCTTTCAGTGGAGAACTTCTTGGAATAGGGGCCTGGGTTGGCCGGAAGAGGGCCTGGTCGGGACCCTTGGAGTGATGCTACAGGAAGCAGTCAGTCTCTGTGAAGAGTCTGTGTGTTCTGCCTGCTTTGTCCCACTCTGTTCCTCCATACAAACACCTGTTGCCACACCTGCCTTCACTGGCTAGATGACATATATTAAGGTGCCTTTTCCATTTACCGGAATAGACCTAATGTGGCAACCAACTATCTCAGTAAGTTGTGCTTTATCAAGTCCTGGTCTGTTGGGAGTTTGCAGTGATTTGGGACTTCTCCTTGTGCAATGGGTGCAGCAGCCACCCATGTGCCCTTCCTACAGTCTGGCTACCGGTTCTTCTTCCCTTGACCTTCTACCCTCAACCCCATGCAAACCTCCAGAAGGCTGATTTGCATAACATTTTGCCTGTGTTTGCCTGGTGGCTCCTCTCTCCTTTTGGAGCCAGCCTGGAACTCCTGGGTTTTGGCTGCCAGGAGCTCTGCTCCTCCACACCTGCCTGCAGGATGAGTAGGTTCCTCAATTCTTCTCCCCAGAATTAGGCTGGGACTAAAGCAAGGCCCAAAAGTGCACACAGCAGAAATATTAAAGAGGCACTCATTCTTTCCTTCCTTTCTTTGGCTGCATCACGTGACTTTTGGGATCCTAGTTCCCCTACCAGGGATCAAAGCCCAGTCTTCGGCAGTAAAAGCATGGAGTCCTAACCACTAGACCCTCAGGGAATCCCCCCTCTTTTTTTTTTTCAATTGAGGTGAAGTTGGTTTACAATGTTGTGCTAATTTCTGCTGTGCAAAGTGAACCAGTTATACAGACTTATTTAACGTATTCTTTTCCACTATGGTTTATTCCAGGAGATTGAATATAGCTCCCTGTGTTATACAGTATGACCTTGTGGTTTCCTATTCTAAATGTAATAGTTTGCAGCTGCTAAGCCCAGACTCCCAGTCCCTCCCCCTCCCACCCCCCTTCTCTCGTGGCAACCACACATCTCTTCTCTGTGTCTGAGAGTCTGTTTTGTAGATAGGTTCATTCATGTCATATTTTAGATTCCACCTGTAAGTGATAGCACATGATATTTGTCTTTCTCTTTTTGACTTACTTAGTATGAGACTCTCTCAGTCCATCCGTCGCTGCAAATGGCATTATTCTGTTCTTTTTTATGGCTGAGTAGTATTCCATTGTATAGATCTACTGCATCTCCTTATCTGTTTATCTGTCGATGGCCATTTAGGTTGGTTCCGTACCCTGGCTATTGTGATTGGAGCTGCTGTGCACAAAGGAGTGCCTGTATCTTTGAATTATAGTTTCTGAATTATAGTTTTGTCTGGTATATTCCCAGGAGTGAGACTGCTATATCATACATGAGAAAATGGAATATCTCCTGCCGTATAGTAAACAAAGAATATCACAGTAATCCGCAATTGCAGCCACCACTGACAGTGAGCTGGTGAGCCCTGAGGGAACTCAGGAAGGATAAAATACCTGCCATCTAGCAGTCAGGAGCAGCAGCAGTCATCAAAGTGCAGCCACTCCCTACGGTGAACCCTAAGGAAGCTCAGAATGTGGAAAACACAGGACACTGGCCCCAGATAGCCAAGGTGCATATCAAAGGAATTATTTCAGTGAGCCCAGACTCTTGCATCTTCCCATGCATAGAAAAGCACTAAATTCTTTAACCCGGGATATCTGGTCTTCTTTAATTTACAAACAACTTTTAACATTCAGACTACCTGCCTTTTGTTGCAAAATTTCTATATTACCTGGTTCATCCCCCTCCCCACCTCCTCAGAGCAGTTCTCCCAGAGTTACTTGAGATGCTGCCTCCTGGGCTTGAGTCCTAAAATTTTCTGCCAAATAAAACATAGCTCTCAACTTTTAGGTTGCGTGTATTTTTTCAGTTGACATATGGTAATTCTATTTTTAGTTTTTTGAGGAACCTCCATGCTGTTTTCCATACTGGCTGCATCAACTTACATTCCCACCAACCATGTAAGAGGGTTCCCTTTTCTCCACACCTTTTCCAGCATTTTTTGATTGTAGACTTTTTAATGATGGCCATTCTGACCAGTGTGAGGGGCTACCTCAGTGTAGTTTTGATTTATATTTCTCTAATAATTAGTGATGGTGAGCATCTTTTACATGCCCACTGGCCATCTGTACATCTTCTTTTGAGAAATAACTATTAAGTTCTTCTGCCCACTTTTTGATTGGATTGTTTGTCTTTCTGTTGTTGAGTTGTATGAGCTGTTTGTATATTTTGGAGATTAAGCCCTTGTTGGTTGCATCATCTGCAATTATTTTCTCCCATTCGTAGGTTGTCTTTTCATTTTTCAAATGGTCTTCTTCACTCCACAAAACTTGTAAGCTTGATTAGGTCTCATTTGTTTATTTTTGTTTTTATTTCTAGTGCCTGGGAGACTGACCTAAGAAAACATTGATACAATTCATGTCAGAGAATATTTTGAAGAGACACTCACTCTTAGGTGCTGACCCTGTCCTTGCAAGATCCTGAGGGTGAGAGCCTCCTGAGCTTTTGCCCACGAGATGCCTCACTTGCCTTACTGGAGCCCCTGCTGGGGGTGTTCAGGCCCCCAGGATCTGAAATCAAATCTTATCAAATGTGCCCTAAAAGCTGTTAATCCTGAGTCTGCCTCCAACCCCTCTTGGAGGGGCAGCTGGAAGAGGGAAGAAGGGGTCTGAGGTTGGTGGCACTGTGAGATCAATATCAGGATCAAGAATCAGAGGGGAACCGCCCCCACAACACCACCCCAGGAACTGAAAACCACATTGAAGGAAACTTGGAGTGACCTGCCGTCAGAGGGAACCAAGCAGGCCGGTGAGCGGGGACGATGCTGATGTGAAACTCAGCATCCTGAACTGAACTTGACCCTCACCACAACCTATCCTGGGGACCACCTGGCCCTTCCCAGAGAGGTCTAAAAGACTCTAGGGAAGGCTAGGCTGAAGCAGGAGGTTTAAACTCCGTGTCTCTCATAGGTTAGCTGTAGAAAGGGGACTATTGTGAGACCAGGGTACAGGCAGTAAAGATTCACCTGTGCTGCAGGCTTTGGTGGTGGTAATGTGCCTCTATCTCCATGCCTAGGCCTCAGAATCTCTCAGGCCCTGGCCAAACTTCCCCCCCTCTCTCAGCCCTGCCTGTTCCCCACTCTGCAGAGAACTTTATCTTGCCTGACCCTTTGGACATCCCTCCTGCTTTCAAAGCTTATCCAGAACCTGAAACCCCTCTGTGCCTAGGTCACTGTTTGTGGCTTCAGGGTATGTTTTCTTGGGAATTCCCTGTAGGTCTAGTGGTTAGGACTTGGTGCTTTCACACTTTCAATGCTGTGGCCCGTGTTTGATCCCTGCTTGGGAAACTAAGATCTCTCAAGTCACACAGCATGGCCAAAAAAAAAACCCCCAAAGAAATGTGTTTTTTTTTTTAAGTCTAGCTAGAGGAGAGTGTGCCCCTGCTCACTGACCTCTTTCAGTGGTTGGGTGGAGGTGGTCCACAGGCCCACGTGGGCAGGATGAGGGGTAAAGCCAGTGTGGGGTGAGCGTCCTCCTGGGTTGGGTGGTGCTGAGCAGCTCTGGGAGGTGTGTACATGTGTGCGTGGAGGTGCCCTCAGATTATTCCAGGCTGGGTCTTCTGCATTCCCTGCGTGTCTGGGAGTCCTGAGCTCACTGGACAAACATCACCAGTGGCAACTGGCTGGCAGGACATTGTTTTCCAAAGGTGTTTCCTCACTTCTCTTTGGGAAAGGTGAAAACAAAGACAAGAGTTGACTCGTGGTTCTGAGCCTACCTTCAGAGTGTGAAGGGATCCCAAACACCCTGCCTCCCATATGTCCCCTCCCACCTCCCCCAGGGCCGGGGAACCCAGGCGGCTTCTGACATGATACGTATGAGATAGGTCAGCCTTTAGCCTTGTCTTGTGGCTGTCTAGTGACTTATGCCCCCTCAGAGGGTATGAGGAGATAAAAATCAGAACAGACTTCAGAGACTGGCTGAGAAGGTAGTGGCCTGGGGAGGCTGGAGGGAACTGATCATAAATCAGAACTGGAGGCAGGCACCATATCCCCCCCGCCGCCCTACACACACACACCTTTGCCAGTGACCAGAGCAGGATATGACATGCCAGAAGGTGCCGCTGTCACGTGTGGACTAATTTGAACTGAACACAGTGGGGGCCCCCTCGGTGGGCTCAGGAAGAGCTTTTATCTCCCCTCACAATGGCCTAAGGGAATCTAGAGAGGGGCCTGAACCAAGAAGAGATAACTTTTCATATCAGGAAGATTTATTTGCAGGGCATGACAAGCATTTCTTTACCAAACATCTGCTGTTCCCATCTTCCTATGAATTTTCTCTCTTCCCTTTGAAGCCCCTGACCACTACTCTCTTCTCCTTAGCTTGGGACGGTATGTATATAAACCTCAGTTATTCCTGACTGCCCTTGGGAGTCTCATATTTGTTGACTGAAAAAATACACACAATCTAAAGTTTGAGTTGTTCTTGTTTAGTCACTAAATTGTGTCTGACTCTCTTGTGACCCTATGGACTGTAGCCCACCAGTCTCCTCTGTCCATGGGATTACCCAGGCTAGAATACTGGAGTAAGTTGCCATTTCCTTCTCCAGGGAATCTTCCTGAACCAGGGACCGAACCTGTGTCTCCTGCATTGGTTGGTGAATTCTTTACCAATGAGTCACCAGAAAAGCCCTAAAAATGGACAGTTATGCTTTATTCAGTAGAAAATTTTAGGACTTAAGCCTGAGAGCCAGCATCTCAAGTAACCCTGATAGAACTGCTCCTAGGAGGTGGGGTGGGGGGGTGAAGAGGAGCCAGGTTATATAGAAGTTTTGTAACAAGGGACAGGTAGTCAGAACATCAAAAGTTTTTGTAAATTAAAGAAAACCAGATACCCCAAGTTACAGAATTTAGTGTATTTCTATGTATGGGAAAATGCAAGAGTCCAGGCTCACTGAAATTATTTCTTTGATCTGTACCTCAGCTGTCTGGGGCAGTATCCTGTGTTTTCACATCCTGAGTTTCCTTGGGGCTCACCATAGGGAGTGGCTGCAGTCTGATGGCTGCTAGATGGCAGATATTCTTTCCTTCCTGAGTTCCCTTGGGCCTCACCAGCTTACCATTCATGGTGGCTGCAATTGCATGACTGTGACATCCTAGTTTACTGATACAATAGGAAATATTCCATTTCTCATATTTTTATGGGTCTCCCATATGTATGAAATTTTGTTTTTCTCCTATTAATCTACCCTATGTCAATTTAATGATTAACACAGCCAAGAAACTAGAAGGGGAAAAGGGAAAAGTTTTCTGTTTTGTTTGGGGCCATGTCAGCCAATGGGGTGAGTTCCAGGGAGAGAAGTTTCAGCTCAAAAAGAAGAACCTTTTCTCAGAAGAGCTAATGATGCCAAAAATGTGACCTCTGTGTACCAGTGCCGAATCAAATCTCAGAGACAGTGTCTTGAGTGAAGTAGAAAAGAAGAGCTTTATTGCTTTGCCAGGCAAAGGGGACAGCAATGCACTGCATGCCCTCAAAAACTGTGTGCCCCAACACTGAAAGATTTTTATAGTAAGGAGTTTTTGAACTGTGGTGTTGGAGAAGACTCTTGAGAGTCCCTTGGACTGCAAGGAGATCCAACCAGTCCATTCTGAAGGAGATCAGCCCTGGGATTTCTTTGGAAGGAATGATGCTAAAGCTGAAACTCCAGTACTTTGGCCACCTCATGCGAAGAGTTGACTCATTGGAAAAGACTCTGATGCTGGGAGGGATTGGGGGCAGGAGGAGAAGGGGACGACAGAGGATGAGATGGCTGGATGGCATCACTGACTCGATGGACATGAGTCTGAGTGAACTCTGGGAGTTGGTGATGGACAGGGAGGCCTGGCGTGCTGCGATTCATGAGGTTGCAAAGAGTCGGACACGACTGAGCGGCTGAACTGAACTGTTTTATAGTAATAGTTCAAGGGTGGGGTTGCTGATAAGGATTAGGGTGTGTGTAAAGCCTCACAGATTAAAGCTCCTTTAATCTGGCCTCAGGTGGTCTCCTGATGAGCTTCTCTGGAATGAAGGAGGGGTAACACGTTCCATTTTTGGGGGCTTTAGTTCTGGAAAAGAGCTCAAATATATTGTTCTGTGTATCCCTTGAGGTAGAACCAGGACCCTGCCCCAAGACTGCACTACTGCTTCTTGTCTGCTCCTCCCTTTTCTCTACATTCCCTCCCTTTCCTGATTTACAGTTGTCTGAAAGGCCCAGCACTCAGACGTGAGTCTGAGTGAACTCTGGGAGTTGGTGATGGACGGGGAGTCCTGGCGTGCTGCGATTCATGGGGTCGCAAAGAGTCGGACACAACTGAGCGACTGAACTGACTGAACTAAAAGGCCCAGCAGGCCCTGTGAGGTTTCTCTAGGGGCTGTGATCAAGCTTTGGGGGAGCTAATGAGCTTTCTGTCACTGGCGAAGTGCAAGTAGAGCGTGGCCCATTAGCAGATTGTGATGGTTTTCTGAAGGCCCCTGAGAAGTGTCCCGGGTGCTGGGACCAGATTCTTCTCTGGGAGCATGGCCAGGAAGGGTATCTCTTCCCCAAATCCAGCTGACCTGTCTGAACAAAAGCTGGGAGCTAGAGGGATGGGCATTGCCTGGATATCCCACTCTCAGGACAGGCTTCTCCTCTGGGCATCAGCAGTTGGTCTTTAGCTTCCTCTCCCAGCTCTGCTTTTGTCCAGCTCCTGTCACCTGACTCAACTCACTCTCACAGCCAGACGAAAGCAGGACTGACATCCACAGGCCTCCTGTGTTCAGTGCTTCTTGGATTCAGGTGAGTGATGGCTTCCCTTCTCAATACCCAGACCTGTTGCTCAGGTGGAGTGTCTAGGGATGGACCAAGAGACCTTTCCCCTCCCTTGCCCCTCCCATGCTGCTCCCAAATTAGCACCTTTTACTGCTTCACAGCCAGGCTCAGGAAGGGCAAGGCTGTGTCATGGATGGGCACTGATAGGGAGTGGGGTTCCGTGACACTGCACAGGGGAAGTGATGGGTGCCAGAAGGGATCTTCCTGAGCCCTGGGAGCCTATAAGTGGACCTGCTCTGGGTGTGACATGCAGAGGCCCATTCAGATGAGATGAAAATCAACCCTGCGGTGCCCCAGCCAGTCCCAGGGCCTCTCTTCCCCTTCCTCCTGCCTGACCGTCACAGGGAAGCCAAGCTGGGGCTGAGCCATCACCAAAGGGGCTGGGAGCTGGGTCAGGGTCCTGCCCTCAGCTTCACGCCCAGGAGAAGTTCCTTTCCACTTGCAGCCTCAAGTTTCCCCACTTGAATTATCGCTAAGAGCTTGTTTCAAGTGAATTGAGGTCTAGGGAAGGGGGAGGTCTTGGAGGCCAGAGAAAGTTAAAAGCAGTCTTGGCCTCAGGGCCTACCATCCCAGCAATGTGACCAGTCAGCCTCCGGCTCAGGGCTGACAGGTGATGGGCCTGAGGGTGGTCATGAGGGTGGGACAGCTTGTGCTAGTGATGTACAAAGGTCAGGATGGTGGGAGCCCTATGCTCCAAGTGTAGGCAGTGCGAGGGGTGTGTGTAGAGAATTTTAAAACAGTAACAGAATAAAGTCTATCTGCCTTTTATTCTTGCCATGTGCTGGCAGTTCTAAACTCTATCTGTGATAAAATACTTCACTCTGAACATCTTTCATTGGTTGAAGTTTTAAATAATTGTTTCAGTTACTGTTGAATTTTTTGTAATAGGTAAAATAAGCTTCAAATTAGTACCTTTTACTGCATATTCATTAATAAGTGTTTTGTTCTACAAAACAAAATTCTTGGGCTTCCCCTTGGCTTAAAGTTCAGCATTCAGAAAAAGATCATGACATCCAGTCCCATCACTTCATGGCAAGTAGATGGAGAAACAGTGGAAACAGTGGCTGACTTTTTCGGGCTCCAAAATCACTGCAGATGTTGACTGCAGCCATGAAATTAAAAGACGCTTACTCCTTGGAAGGAAAGTTATGACCAACATAGATAGCATATTCAAAAGCAGAGACATTACTTTGCCAACAAAGGTCTGTCTAGTCAAGGCTATGGTTTTTCCAGTGGTCATGTATGGATGTGAGAGTTGGTGGCTATAAAGAAAGCTGAGCGCTGAAGAATTGATGCTTTTGAACTATGATGTTGAGGAATGTCACGCGGTATGTTCCTCGGTTCTTTGTCTCATCACAACAAAGATTTGGAGCGATGGACATTAAAGCCCTCGGCGCGTCACAGCTCTCGGGTCTTGGACAAACCGTGCTACAGCTCTTAGGCAAATCAGTGTTACAGCTCCATTTTATTTAGAAGATAGCAGGAGAGAGAGCCAGAGAAAGAAAAGAGCGCGCGCACGCGGGAGAGAGAGTCCGTGAGAAAGCGCTTTGGCCCCTCCTTTTATATGTTTTTCCTCCACTTGGGCCTGCCCTATGTAAATTGAGCTTAGCCAGGAGTGCTGTTTGTTCTGCCTGAAGTCTTTACTCTGGTCCTCGGACCTTTCTTTGACCTTCCTTCTCTTTTAGCCACCGCCATTTTGGACTCCTTTTCCCTATTCTACCTACCTAACAGGAAGACTCTTGAGAGTCCCTTGGACTGCAAGGAGATCCAACCAGTCCCTCCTAAAGGAAATCAGTCCTGAATGTTCACTGGAAGGACTGATGTTGAAGCTGAAACTCCAATACTTTGGCCACTTGATGCAAAGAGCTGACTCATTTGGAAAGACCCTGATGCTGGGAAAGATTGAGGGCAGGAGGAAAGGGGACAATAGAGGATGAGATAGTTGGATGGCATCACTGACTCAATGGACATGATTTGAGTAAACTCTGGGAGCTGGTGATGGACAGCAAGGCCTGGCATGCTGCAGTCCATGGGGTTGCAAAGAGTCAGACACAACTGAGCGACTGAACTGAACTGCGACTCAGTTGGTAAAAGAATCTGCCTGCAATGTGGGAGACCTGGGTTCGATCCCTGGGTTGGAAAGATCCCCTGAAGAAGGGAAAGGCTACCCACTCCAGTATTCTGGCCTGGAGAATTCCATGGACTGTATAGTCCATGGGGTCCTAAAGAGTAGGACACGACTAAGCAGCTCTCACTTTCACTTTTGTTCTACTGAGAGGCCTACTCAGAGAATTCCCTGTTACACACACCCGCCAAGCTTCCAGCATGATTTCCTTTGTCATTCCTAACTGGCTTGCCTTATCGCTACTCCTGATGGCACATAATTCTGTGTTTAAACAGTGACTTCTGAATCAGCAGGGCTTCCCTGGTAGCTCGGACCTTATAGAATCTGCCTGCAATGCAGGAGACCAGGTTCAATGCTTGGGGTGGGAAGATCTCCTGGAGAAGGGAATGGCAACCCACTCCAGTTTTCTTGCCTGGAGAATCCCAAGGACAGAGGAGCCTGGCAGGCTACAGTCCATGGGGTCACAGAGTCGGACACGACTGAGCAACTAATCCTACTACTTTTCTGAATCAACAAGGACAGCACAGTGACTGTAAAGACAAAGCAATGGAACTTGATGACCTCCGATTCTGCCACTCTGTGTAAAAGCTTGGAGGTTTTTTTTGTGAAATTAGAGCCAAGTAGGAGGTGTAATGGGCTTCCCAGGTGGTACCAGTAGTAAATAACATAATGCAGGAGATGCAAGATAGATGGGTTCGATCCCTGGGTCAGGAAGATCCCCTAGAGAAAGAAATGGAAACCCACTCCAGTATTCGTGCTTGGAGAATCCCATGGACAGAGGAGCCTGGCTGGTTACAGGTCATGGGGGTTGCAAAGAGTCAGACATGACTGAAGTGACTTAGCACGCTCGCACACATAAGGTGTAATATTTTTGTTTGATAAATGCAAATGTTAGTTCATTACGAATGCATTCATTTCATTTCATGATCCTTTCTGTGTAATCACAGAGAGGAGGGAAGTGTTAAAGAATGGTCCACCATGAGTCAAATGTGCTTAGTACATCACTGGTTTGTGCAGCTCTGCGGAGGGGGACCCAGCCAGTTTTCTATCCTGGGGACCTTGACCTCATAGGGAAGGCAGGGAAAGGGGTCAGTCTCGCTGGTAGAGGAATGGCCTGAGGACTTTTGCAGCCCAGCCGCAGGTCCTCCTCCCCCATCTCAGTGTTATTCACCAGTGGATGAAGTTCCCTAGTGTAGCCTGCAGCCACTCCATTGCCCCAGGTGGGAGAGGCGTGGGCTGCAGCTTAGTCCTGAGCAAACTCTGATAAGGAGCAGAGGCCCCAACCTCAGCCTGGAAGAACAATCTGGAAGTTGTCTAGAAAACTGACAGGTGCCCTCCAGCCTGGGCTTACGTCTCCCATCTCTGTAATGAGCGAAGGGGTACCAAGCCTACCACTGTGTCCTAAGAATTATTTTGAGCTGAAGATATTTGAGAAACAACAGATGCAGGAAGAGGCCTTTCTCTGAACTTTCCCTTATCTGCCTAAAAGCAGAGCCTCCCAAAAGAATTCCAATGTCATAAATTCCCTCCTGGGAGTTTCACAAGCAGAGAAGATGGACTCCAGTCACCTGAGACAGGGACCAGAATTCACCTAAACAGATCTTATCACAATCCTCTCACTTCTCCCATCTATTCTCCTAAGAGCCCATTTATCTTTCCTAAAAGCTGTTTGTTTTCCCCTAAGTGCGCTTTCTTCTCTTCCCCTGTTAAGATGGTATATAATATCTGATAATGGGTTAATATCCAAAGAACTCATACAACTCAGTAGCAAAAAGAAAAAAAAAAGATCCAATTTAAAAATGGACAGAAGAAAAACAACAACAAAAAAAATGGACAGAAGAACTGAGTAGACGTTTTCCCAAAGGAGACATACAGATGGCCAAAAGGTACACAAGAAGGTGCTTGGACATCTCTGATCTCCAGGGAAATGCAAATACAAATTACAGTGAGACACCGCTTCACACCTGTTAGAATGGCGGTCGTGTGTACAAATGACTGATGCATGTTGATGAATGTCAGAAACAGATGCACTATTGTAAAACCATTATCCTTTTATTAAAAATAAATACTTTTTCAATAAAAGAAATAACAGTGTTGGTGAGGATATGGAGAAAAGGGAATTCTCTACACTGTTCTTGGGAATGTACATTGGTGCTGTCATTATGGAAACCATGTGATCCAGCAATTCTACATCTTGGCAAAGGAAATGAAAGTGAGAACTTGCACAGACAGCTATAGCCCTAGGTTTCCTGCAGTGTTATACACAATAGCCAAGACATGATAATAACCTAAGTGTCTGTCAACGGATGAATGGATGAAGATGTGGTATATGTGTAAATACACCATGGAATATTATTTAGCTATGAGACAGAAGAAAATCCTGCCATTTGTGACAGCAAGGATAGACCTTGAGGACATTATGCTAAATAAGATAAAAGAAAAATACAATATGATATCACTTAAGTGTGGAGTCTAAAGTTGAACTCCTAGAAACAGAGTAGAGTGGTGGTTGCTAGGGGTTGGGGCAGCAGGGTGGAGTGGTAGTGGAATGAGCAGATGATGGTCAAAGAGTACAAACTTCCATGCATAAGATGAATAAATACTGGGGACCTAATGTATAGTATGATGATTATAGTTAATAATACTGTTAGGACTCTCTCTCCCACGTGCGTGCACTCTTTTCTTTCTTTCTCTCTCTCTCTCTCCTGCTATCCTCTAAATAAAATAGAGCTGTAACACTGATTTGCCTAAGAGCTGTAGCACGGTTTGTCCAAGACCCAAGAGCTGTGACGCGCCGAGGGCTTTAATGTCTGTCACTCCAAATCTTTGTTGTGACGAGACAAAGAACAGAGGAACATACACTCGTGTGACATCTATGGCGCCGTGACTCAGATATAACCTGGCTGAAACAACCTCTGCGTGGAAGAGGCCAAGCACAGCAGGAGCCCAACTCAGCAAAGCTCCCGCGCTAGAAGCAGAAGGCGAAGAAACCCAGCTCAGGGGAAGGCCCATCTTGCTGGAAACCGGGACAGCGAAAAACGAACTCAGCAGAAAGCTCACGCGGCCCAGTCTCAGATTCCAGAAGACCTCCGGTTAAGGTCAACCAGCTACAACATGCAGTGCCAGTTCAACAAAGATATAAAACTACAGCTAACCACGGAATATATCACACACCCTTGGACATCGCTATAAGGACTCTGAGGATTGAGACTAGCAAGAGGGGGAGGCCCAATACACCTCACCACCCCAGCTCAGCAGGAAGTAGCCAGAAAGACCTCGACACCCCTATTCCCAAAGAATTGGGCCTCCCGTCTCTTGAGGGGGGAATGTTAGGTAGGTAGAATAGGGAAAAGGAGTCCAAAATGGCGGTGGCTAAGACAAGGAAGGTCCGAGGACCAGAGTGAAGACTTCAGGCAGAACAAACAGCACTCCTGGCTAAGCCCAATTTGCATAGGGCAGGCCCAGGTGGAGGAAAAAACATATAAAAGGAGGAGCCAAAGCGCTTTCTCTAGGACTCTCTCCCAAGTGCGTGCACTCTTTTCTCTCTCTCTCTCTCACTCTCCTGCTATCTTCTAAATAAAATAGAGCTGTAACACTCACTCAAAAAAAAAAAAATAATAATGCTGTGTTATATACTTACATATAAAGAATGTTCAAACTACTATACAGTTGCATTCATTTCAAATGCTAGCAAGGTAATGCTCAAAATCCTTCAAGATAGCCTTCAACAGTAAGTGAACTGAGAACTTCCAGATGTACAAGCTGGATTTAGAAAAGGCAGAGGAACCAGATATCAAATTACCAACATCCATTGGATGATAGAAAAATCAAGAGAATTCAAAAAAAAAATCTACTTCTGCTTCATTGACTACGCTAAAGCCTTTGACTGTGTGGATCACAACAAACTGTGGAAAATTCTTAAAGAGATGGGAATACCAGACCACCTTACGTGCCTCCTGAGAATTCTGTATGCAGATCAAGAAGCAACAATTAGAACCAGACATGGAACAATGGACTGGTTCCAAATTGGGAAAGGAGTACATCAAGGCTGTATATTGTCACTTTCCTTATTTAACTTCTATGCACAGTACATCATATGAAATGCTGAACCAGATGAAGCACAAGCTGGAATCAAGATTGCCAGGAGAAATATAAATAATCTCAGATATGCAGATGACTCCACCCTTATGGCAGAAAGTGAAGAGGAACTAAAGAGCTTCTTGATGAAAGTGAAAGAGTAGAGTGAAAAAACTGGCTTAAAACTCAACATTCAAAATACTAAGATTGTGGCATCTGGTCCCATCACTTCATGGCAGACAGATGGGGAAACAATGGAAACAGTGACAGACTTATTTTCTTGGGCTCCAAAATCACTGCAGATGGTGACTGCAGCCATGAAATTAAAAGACACTTGCTCCTTGGAAGAAAAACTATGACAAACCTAGACAGCATGTTAAAAAGCAGAGACATTTCTTTGTCGACAAAGGTCCCTATAGTCAAAGCTATGGTTTTCCAGTGGTCATGTATGGATGTGAGAGTTGGACCATAAAGAAGACTGAGCACCAAAGAACTGATACTTTTGAACTGTGGTATTGGAGAAAACTCCTGAGAGTCCCTTGGACAGCAAGGAGATCAAACCAGTCAACCTAAAGGAAATCAGTCCTGAATATTCATTGGAAGGACTAATGCTAAAGGTGAGGCTCCAATACTTTGGCCACCTGCTGCGAAGAACTGACTCATTGGAAAAGAACCTGGTGCTGGGAAAGATTGAAGGCAGGAGGAGAAGGGGAAGACAGAGGATGAGATGGTTGGATGGCATCACTAACTCAATGGACATGAATTTGAGCAAGCTCTGGGAGTTGATGATGGACAAGGAAGCCTGGCATGCTGCAGTCCATGGGATTGCAAAGAGTTGGACACAACTGACAACTGAACTGACTGAAGATGTGTTACCTAATTTAATCCTCCCAATAACTTTTTCTATATGTATATGTTTTTATACTGCATCTACCGTGCAGTATATATGACTGCAGGAATTATGACTCCCAAGTCCCAGAGAGATGGTGACCACAGCATCTTATCAGCATCAATGTATGAAGGTTGCCTAATTTGCATATCTATCAGACCTACAGCCAACTGTGATGGGGTTGCAGAAGAAGCGTTTATGCACTAATCCTGTCATGTTGTTGCTGTTGTTCAGTCGCCCAGTTGTGTCTGAATCTTTGAAACCACATGAACTGCAGCCCGCCAGGCCTCCCTGTCCTCAGCATCTCCCGGAGTTTGCCCAAGTTCATGTTCATTGCATTGGTGATGCCATCCAGGCATCTCATGCTCTGATGCCCTCTTCTCCTTCTGCCCTTGATCTTTCCCAGCATCAGGGACTTTTCCAAAGAGTCGTCTGTTTACATCAGATGACCAGAATACTGGAGCAGCATCAGTCCTTTCAGTGAACATTCAAGTTTGATCTCCCTTAAGATTGACTCGTTTGATCTCCTTGCTATCCAAGGGACTTTCAGGAATCTTCTCCAGCACCACAGGTCGAAGGCATCAGTTCTTTGGCATTCTGCCTTCTTTACGGTCCAGCTCTCCTGTCAACAGTCACACCTAAAAATTTAGTTAATTTGCATGTAGCCAATCATAGTGAAGAAATGAATTGCAATGCCCTTAGGGGAATTGTGGTATGATTAAAAATATTATGTACTTCATACAGTATTTATACTACAGTATATACTTTACATGTGAAATAATATTTTACATATAACACACATGTAATATATCTCTAAATTATATGTTTATTATTTAAATATAATTATAGATACATGTGTTTATATAAATTTAAATATATCTATATATTAATTTAGGGCTTCCCTGGTGGCTCAGAGGGTAAAGTGTCTGCCTGCAAGGCAGGAGACCTGGGTTCGATCCCTGGGTCAGGAAGATCCCCTGAAGAAGGACATGGCAACCCCCTCTAGTACTCTTGCCTGGAAAATTCCATGAATGGAGGAGCCTGGTAGGCTACAGTCCATGGGATCTCAAAGAGTCAAACACAACTGAGCAACTTCACAGGGATACTATAATTGCATTAAAAGAACCTAAAGCTTCCACTGTGCTATTGCTGTGCTGTGACTTGGAGGTTTGGATATATTAATTTATTCTTGTCATAGAGCTTCTAAGGGGTTTCCCAGGTGGCACTAGTGGTAAAGAATCCTCCTGCCAATGCAGGAGATGCAAAAGACTTGGGTTTGATCCCTGGGTCCAATCCCTGGGTCAGGAAGATCCCCTGGAGTAAGAAATGGCAACTTACTCCAGTATTCTTGCCTGGGAAATTCCATGGACAGCAGAGCCTGGCAGGCTAGAGTCCATGGGGCCTCAAAGAGTTGGACACGACTTCATGACAAACCCTTGGAATTTCCCGAGTGATAGCAGTGCCTTTTATTATTTGTAACAAGCTCCTTTGATTATACCTGAATTCATGTTAATGCGGTGGCTTTCTAGTCACCAGAAAGGCCAAATATGTGATGAGGGGGTGGGAATTTTCCACTCCACCCACCTCATTCGGACCTCCAGGAAGGGGATGGGGCCCTGGAAATCGGATTATACAAACTCTTACCCGATGAGGTTCCGAGACCTTCCAAGGTGCTGGTAGGGTGGCACACCTGGAGAGGGCTTGGAAGTGCCTATCTCATCCTCCATGTCTTGCTCTATACATCTCTTCCCTCTGGTTGTTTGTTTGAGCCTGTAAAATAAACCTTAGTTCTGTGAGTCATTCTAGCTAATTATTGATCTTGGGAGTGGGGAGTTGTGAGAACCCAAGAATTTGTGGTCAGCCCAGCAGAAGTATGTATGCCCCAGGCACCCCATTTGCAACTGGCATCTGAAATAGGGTCAATCTTATGGGACTGAGCCCTTCAACTTGTAGGATGTGACACTCACACCAGGTAGATAGTGTAGAAATTGAATTGAATTGTTGGGCACCCAGGTGGTGTTAGGGAATTTGTTGTTAATGTGGGGAAAATCTCCACAAAGGAACCAATTACAAAAAGAGAGTTCCCCACTGCAGAGTATAAAGACCCAGAACTTTCTTACCACCATCCTCTATTTATCGATAATATGCAAAAAAAAAAAAAAAAAGTTTGAAATAAAAGGCAAATTTCTGGCAGGAGGCTCTGTGTATTACTATGAAGAGCTTCACAGGAGATCCAGTGCAGAATGGCATTCTAGACCCTCCCCATTGTTGGTGAGAGAGACAGCATCTATACCAGCAAGTTGATCACCACTGGCATCCATCTGGAGCTTAAGGCACCATGGTTCTTTTGCTCCAAAGAAATGTGTATGTGTGTAGTACATATTAATAGAGACCTTTATCTGAAAAGATGGAATATTTCCATATGGAGTTCTTTTATGTTGAATAACCCTATAATGTAACTCCTGTAATATGCTCAGTGGTGTCTGACTCTGCAACCCCATGGACTGTAGACCACCAGGCTCCTCTGTCCATGGGATTTTCCCAGGCAAGAATACTGGAATGGATTAATTTAGATATTTGGCAAAACTAATACAATTTTGTAAAGTTTAAAAATAAAAAAAATAAAAAAATTTAAAAAAACTCAAAAAAAAGAATACTGGAATGGGTTACCATTTCCTCCTCCAGGGGATCTTCCTGCCCCAGGGATCGAACCTGGGTCTCCTGCATTGCAGGCAGATTCCTTACCATCTGAACTAAAGCAATAAAGAATCCTTTTATCTGAAAAGATGGAATAGTTCTATATGGGGGATCTTTGACGTTGCATAATCCTATAATAAATACGAAGAATTTGGAAATGCTGTCCATCTTCTTGTGGATTCTCTGAGAAAACAGAGCTTAATGCAAGGATTAAGGTGTTAATTGGGGAGGTTCAAGCCCATGGTAGCAAGGGTAAAGAAAAGGTAAGTAAGGCTGGGAAAGGTGGAATAAAGAAGATTCTTGGGAGAATGTGAGCAAGCACCTAAGGTTTGTACCCCAAGATGCCGTTAGGTTGGGTTACAAAGTTACTTTGAAGCCAGTGGAATTAGTGTAATACATTCACTGCAGATGGACACAGTTTCATCCCGTGTCCGTTACAGAAACAGAGGGACATCCCATCATGTCCATGGGATGGAGCTGGTTGATGGTGACCTTTCCCCCACAGGCCTCCTTACTCCATTTCTGAGTGTTTCTTAGAGGGGAAGGGCTGCCAGGGGCCCAGCACAGCTCACTCACACCTCTACCTTCTGCTGCCTGTGGCCGCACCCCCGAGAGCCCAGCCAAGGCCCAATAGTTGAATTTACATCACCCAGTACCACCCATGGTGCACAAGGAACCCAGAAGCGAATCAGACCTTGTCTTTACTATTTGATTGCTAATAATAATAATAGCCACCCCTATTGCCATCGGTTACTATAGCACCAGTTTTGTGTCTGGCATATAAACATACACACACACACATTACATATGCATCTTGTTTAATTCTGACCACAACCTTGACAATATACATCACTTTTCCATTTTGAAGATGGAAAAACTGAGGCTCAGATGTGTTCTAGACCTTGCCCAAGAGCACCAAAGGGTTAAGAGGGGCCTGGGTTAGGCTCAAAACACGGTTTGAATTTCTATGAGGAGGTCAATCGAAGAACATGCTAGAGGGACGGTCTTTGTTCCTTAATCACCAGGTTTTCTCAATATGCTATAGTGCTGTATGACCAATGCACTGCAATGCACTTCAGGCTAAGGTTTCTGTGTGGCTTCCTCTCTGGCTACTTGTGTGTCCAGATGAGGGCTCACCTGGAACAACGAAGCCCTCTTCCCCTCCCCCAGTGCAGCATGGCCTGAGAGCTCATGGGCTGAGCCTGGACCCCCAGAGATGGGGTATCACTTGGACAGAGCTGTGGGATCCTCTCGTCCTTTGCCCTCACTTTCCAGCCCTCTTCTCTGGTGAGGTGCACCCTCCAGCATGCCTGAGCATCTGGCCACTCCTGAGAAATGAAACCCGTATCACCCTGGTCTGAGGCTGCTGTGGTGTGGTGTGAAAAGTGTCCCTTCGAAATTCTCATCATCAGGAAGTAGATGCCTGGGATACCACAGTCACTCCCTTTAAGGGAACAAACAACCATTCTTGACAAGTTGAAATATTTTTTTAAGCTAAGAAGCTGCTGCTCTAAAGTTGCTAAAACTTGAGTCAATATTTAGCTTCAATCCCCAGGACAAATAACAGTATAGAGAAAACTTTTAGAGTTGCGGGTGCTCTGTAGACAAACGAATGCTGCCAATTGTATGTTTTGCACATGGGCAATGAATTGGATGTTTGAAAGTGTTATCTTTCATTTTTTTTTTTTGGTCTCACAGCTTGGCTTGTGAGATCTTAGTTCCCCGACCAGAGGTTGAAGCCTGGGCCCCCGCAATGAAAACGCTGAGTCCTAACCATTGGACCACCAGGGAATTCCCCTCTTTCACTTGATTGGAAGCAAAAGAAGCATTTTAAATATATATATATACATGTATATATAGCTACTTACTTATTTGGCTGCCAT